>NC_054472.1:191028061-191370561 GCF_017639515.1 Carcharodon carcharias
GATGAGTTAGGATCTGTTCTGAGTTGGAGTCTGAGCTGAGTTAGGGTCTGAGCTGAGTTAGAGTCTGAGCTGAGTTAGAATCTGTGCTGAGTTAGAGTCTGAGCTGAGTTAGAGTCTGTGCTGAGTTGGAGTCTGTGCTGAGTTGGAATCTGAGCTGAGTTATTGTCTGAGCTGAGTTAGGGTCTGAGCTGAGTTAGAGACTGAGCTGATTTAGAGTCTGTCCTGAGTTGGAGTCTGAGGTGAGTTAGAGTCTGAGCTGTGTTAGAGTCTGTGTTGAGTGAGAGTCTGTACTGAGTTAGAGTCTGAAGTGAGTTAGAGTCTGAGCTGAGTTAGGATCTGTGCTGATTTAAGGACTGTACTGAGTTAGAGTCTGAGCTGAGTTAGAGTCTTTGCTGAGTTAGAGTCTGAGCTGAGTTAGATTCTGAGGTGTGTTATATACTGAGGTGAGTTAGATTCTGATGTGTGATAGAGTCTGTGCTGAGTTAGGGTCTGTGCTGAGTTAGGGTCTGTGCTGAGTTAGAGTCTGCGCTGAGTTAGACTCTGCGCTGAGTTAGGGTCTTTGCTGAGCTAGAGTCTGTGCTGAGTTAGAGTCTGTTTTGAGTTAGATTCTGTGCTGAGTTAGGGTCTGTGCTGAGTTAGAGTCTGAGCTGAGTTAAAGTCTGTGCTGAGTTAGAGTCTGTGCTGTGTTTGGGAATGTGCTGAGTTAGAGTCTGAGATGAGTTAGAATCAGAGCTGAGTTGGAGTCTGAGCTGAGTTAGGGTCTGAGCTGAGTTAGAGTCTGTGCTGAGTTAGTGTCTGAGCTGAGTTAGAGTCTGAGCTGAGTTCTGTTCTGTGCTGAGTTAGTGTCAGAGCTGTGTTACAGTCAGAGCTAAGTTAGAATCTGAGCTTAAGTACGGTCTGTGCTGAGTTAGAGACTTTACTGAGTTAGTGTTTGAGCTTAGTTAGAGTCTGAGCTGAGTTATACTCTGTGCTGAGTTAGGGTCTGTGCTGAGATAGAGTCTGTGCTGAGTTAGAGTCTGTGCTGAGTTAGAGTCTCTGTTGAGTTAGAGTCTGTGCTGAGTTAGAGTCTGTGCTGAGTTAGAGCTTGAGCTGAGTTAGAGCCTGAGCTGAGTTAGGGTCTGTGCTGATTTAGTGTCAGAGCTGAGTTATAATCTGAGCTTAGGTACGTCTGTGCTGTGTTTGAGAATGTAGTGAGTTAGTGTCTGAGTCGAGTTAGAGGCTGAGCTGAGTTAGAGTCTGAGCTGAGTTAGGATCTGTGCTGAGTTAGATTCTGAGCTGAGTTACAGTCTGTGCTGCGTTAAGAGACTGAGCAGAATTAAGATTCTGAGCTGTGTTAGAGACTGAGCTGACTAAGAGTGTGAGCTGAGTTATCGTCTGTGCTCAGTTAGAGTCTGTGCTGAGTAAGGGTCTGAGTTGAGTTAGTGACTGCGCTGAGTTAGGGTCTGTGCTGAGTTAGGGTCTTTGCTGAGCTAAAGTCTGAGCTGAGTTAGAGTCTGAGCTGAGTTAGGGTCTTTGCTGAGCTAGAGTCTGTGCTGAGTTAGAGTCTGTGGTGAGTTAGAGTCTGTGCTGAGTTAGAGTCTGGGCTGAGTTAGAGTCTGTGCTGTGTTAGGGAATGTGCTGAGTTAGAGTCTGAGATGAGTTAGAATCAGAGCTGAGTTGGAGTCTGAGCTGAGTTAGGGTCTGAGCTGATTTAGAGTCTGTGCTGAGTTAGTGTCTGAGCTGAGTTAGAGTCTGAGCTGAGTTAGGGTCTGTGCTGAGTTAGTGTCAGAGCTGTGTTACAGTCAGAGCTAAGTTAGAATCTGAGCTTAAGTACGGTCTGTGCTGAGTTGGAGACTTTACTGAGTTAGTGTCTGAGCTTTGTTAGAGTCTGAGCTGAGTTATACTCTGTGCTGAGTTAGGGTCTGTGCTGAGATAGAGTCTGTGCTGAGTTAGAGTCTGTGCTGAGTTAGAGTCTCTGTTGAGTTAGAGTCTGTGCTGAGTTAGAGTCTGTGCTGAGTTAGAGCTGAGCTGAGTTAGAGCTGAGCTGAGTTAGAGTCTGTGCTGATTTAGTGTCAGAGCTGAGTTATAATCTGAGCTTAGGTAAGTCTGTGCTGTGTTAGAGACTGTACTGAGTTAGTGTCTGAGCTGAGTTAGAGTCTGAGCTGAGTTAGAGTCTGAGCTGAGTTAGGTTCTGTGCTGTGTTAGATTCTGAGCTGAGTTAGAGTCTGAGCTGAGTTAGAGTCTGAGCTGAGTAAGAGTCTGAGCTGAGTTAGAGTCTGAGCTGAGTTAGAGTCTGAGCTGAGTTAGAGCCTGAGCTGAGTTAGGGTCTGTGCTGAGTAAGAGTCTGAGTTGAGTTAGTGTCTGCGCTGAGTTAGGGTCTGTGCTGTGGTAGAGTCTGAGCTGAGTTACGGTCTTTGCTGAGTAAGAGTCTGAGCTGAGTAAGAGTCTGAGCTGAATTAGCATCTGTGCTGAGTTAGAGTCTGAGCTGAGTTAGAGTCTGAGCTGAGTTAGAGTCTGTGCTGTGTTAGTGTCTGTGCTGAGTTAGAGTCTGAGCTGAGTTAGAGTCTGAGCTGAGTTGGAGTCTGAGCTGAGTTAGGGTCTGAATTGAGTTAGAGTCTGAGCTGAGTTAGAGTCTGTGCTGGGTTAGAGTCTGAGCTGAGTTAGAGTCTGAGCTGAGTTAGGGTCTGAGCTGAGTTATGGTCTGCGCTGAGTTAGAGTCTGAGCTGAGTTAGAGTCTGTGCTGAGATAGAGTCTGAGCTGAGTTAGAGTCTGAGCTGAGTTAGTCTCTGAGCTGAGTTAGGGTCTGTGCTGAGTTAGGATTTGTGCTGATTTAAGGACTGTACTGAGTTAGAGTCTGAGGTGAGTTGGAGTCTGAGTTGAGTTTGACTCTGAGCTGAGTTAGAGTCTGGGCTGAGTTAGAGCCTGAGTTGAGTTAGATTCTTTGCTGAGTTAGATTCTGAGGTGAGTTAGATTCTGAGGTGAGTTAGATTCTGAGGTGTGTTAGAGTCTGTGCTGATTTAGAGTCTGCGCTGAGTTAGGCTCTGAGCTTAGTTAGAGTCTGCGCTGAGTTATGGTTTGTGCTGAGTTAGGGTCTGAGCTGAGTTAGAGTCTGAGCTGAGTTAGAGTCTGAGCTGAGTTAGAGTCTGAGCTGAGTTAGGGTCTGAGCTGAGTTAGAGTCTGAGCTGAGCTAGAGTCTGAGCTGAGTTAGAGTCTGAGCTGAGTTAGAGTCTGAGCTGAGTTAGAGTCTGAGCTGAGTTAGAGTCTGAGCTGAGTTAGGGTCTGAGCTGAGTTAGAGTCTGAGCTGAGTTAGAGTCTGAGCTGAGTTAGAGTCTGAGCTGAGTTAGAGTCTGAGCTGAGTTAGAGTCTGAGCTGAGTTAGAGTCTGAGCTGAGTTAGAGTCTGAGCTGAGTTAGTGTTTGTGCTGATTTGGAGTCTGAGCTGAGTTAGACTATGTGCTGAGTTAGTGTCTGAGCTGAGTTAGAGTCGGAGCTGAGTTAGAGTCTGAGCTGAGTAAGAGTCTGTGCTGAGTTCGGGTTCTGTTGCTGAGCTAGAGTCTGTGCTGAGTTAGAGTCTGTGCTGAGTTAGAGTCTGTGCTGAGTTAGATTCTGAGCTGCGTTAGATTCTGAGCTGAGTTAGAGTCTGTGCTGAGTTCGGGTCTGTGCTTAGTTAGAGTCCGTGCTGAGTTAGAGTCTGTGCTGAATTAGAGTCTGAGCTGAGTTAGAGTCTGAGCTGAGTTAGAGTCTGAGCTGAGTTTGTGTCTGAGCTGATTTAGAGTTGGAGGTGTGTTAGAGTCTGCGCTGAGTTAGAGTCTGAGCTGAGTTAGAGTCTGAGCTGAGTTAGAGTCTAAGCTGAGTTCGGGTCTGAGCTGTGTTAGAGTCTGAGCTGAGTAAGAGTCTGAGCTGAGTTAGAGTCTTTGCTGAGTTAGAGTCAGAGCTGAGTTAGAGTCTGTGCTGAGTTAGAGTCTGAGCTGAGTTAGAGTCTGAGCTGAGTTAGAGTCTGAGCTGAGTTAGAGTCTGAGCTGAGTTAGGGTCTGAGCTGAGTTAGAGTCTGAGCTGAGTTAGAGTCTGTGCTGAGTTAGAGTCTGTGCTGAGTTAGAGTCTGAGCTGAGTTAGAGTCTGAGCTGAGTTAGAGTCTGAGCTGTGTTAGAGTCTGAGCTGAGTAAGAGTCTGAGCTGAGTTAGGGTCTGAGCTGAGTTAGAGTCTGAGCTGAGTAAGAGTCTGATTTGAGTTAGGGTCTGAGCTGAGTTAGAGTCTGAGCTGAGTTCGGGTCTGAGCTGAGTTAAAGTCTGAGCTGATTTAGAGTCTGAGCTGAGTTAGAGTCTGTGCTGAGCTAGAGTCTGAGTGAGTTAGAGCCTGAGCTGAGTTAGAGTCTGTGCTGAGTTAGAGTCTGTGCTGAGTTAGGGTCTGCGCTGAGTTAGGGTCTGAGCTGAGTTAGAGTCTGAGCTGAGATAGGATCTGAGCTGAGTTAGAGTCTGAGCTGAGATAGGGTCTGAGCTGAGTTAGAGTCTGAGCTGAGTTAGAGTCTGAGCTGAGTTAGAGGCTGAGCTGAGTTAGGGACTGAGCTGAGATCGGGTCTGAGCTGAGTTAGAGTCTGAGCTGAGATAGTGTCTGTGCTGCTTTAGAGTCTGAGCTGAGATAGGGTCTGAGCTGAGTTAGTGTCTGAGCTGCGTTAGAGTCTGAGCTGAGTTAGAGTCTGAGCTCAGTTAGAGTCTGAGTTGAGTTAGAGCCTGTGCTGAGTTAGAGTCTGAGCTGAGTTAGAGTCTGAGCTAAGTTAGCGTCTGTGCTGAGTTAGAGTCTGAGCTGAGTTAGAGTCTGAGCTGAGTTAGCATCTGTGATGAGTTAGGATCTGTTCTGAGTTGGAGTCTGAGCTGAGTTAGGGTCTGAGCTGAGTTAGAGTCTGAGCTGAGTTAGAATCTGTGCTGAGTTAGAGTCTGAGCTGAGTTAGAGTCTGTGCTGAGTTGGAGTCTGTGCTGAGTTGGAATCTGAGCTGAGTTATTGTCTGAGCTGAGTTAGGGTCTGAGCTGAGTTAGAGACTGAGCTGATTTAGAGTCTGTGTTGAGTGAGAGTCTGTACTGAGTTAGAGTCTGAAGTGAGTTAGAGTCTGAGCTGAGTGAGAGTCTGTGCTGAGTTAAGAGTCTGAACTGAGTTAGAGTCTGAGCTGAGTTAGGATCTGTGCTGATTTAAGGACTGTACTGAGTTAGAGTCTGAGCTGAGTTAGAGTCTTAGCTGAGTTAGAGTCTGAGCTGAGTTAGATTCTGAGGTGTGTTAGATTCTGAGGTGAGTTAGATTCTGATTTGTGATAGAGTCTGTGCTGAGTTAGGGTCTGTGCTGAGTTAGGGTCTGTGCTGAGTTAGAGTCTGCGCTGAGTTAGAACCTGCGCTGAGTTATAGTCTGAGCTGAGCTAGAGCCTGAGCTGAGTTAGGTTCTGTGCTGAGTTAGTGTCAGAGCTGAGTTACAGTCAGAGCTAAGTTAGAATCTGAGCTTAGGTAGGGTCTGTGCTGATCTAGAGACTTTACTGAGTTAGTGTCTGAGCTGAGTTAGAGTCTGAGCTGAGTTATAGTCTGTGCTGAATTAGGGTCTGTGCTGAGTTAGAGTCTGTGCTGAGTTAGAGTCTGTGCTGAGTTAGAGTCTGTGTTGAGTTAGAGTCTGTGCTGAGTTAGGGTCTGTGCTGACTTAGTGTCAGAGCTGAGTTATAATCTGAGTTTAGGTTCGTCTGTGCTGTGTTAGAGACTGTACTGAGTTAGTGTCTGAGTTGAGTTAGAGCCTGAGCTGAGTTAGAGTCTGAGCTGAGTTAGGATCTGTGCTGAGTTAGATTCTGAGCTGAGTTACAGTCTGAGCTGCGTTAAGAGACTGAGCTGAATTAAGAATCTGAGCTGTGTTAGAGACTGAGCTGACTAACAGTCTGAGCTGAGTTAGAGTCTGTGCTGAGTTAGAGTCTGTGCTGAGTAAGAGTCTGAGTTGAGTTAGTGACTGCGCTGAGTTAGGGTCTGTGCTGAGTAAGAGTCTGAGCTGAGTTAGGGTCTTTGCTGAGTAAGAGTCTGAGCTGAGTTAGAGAGTCTGAGCTGAGTTAGGTAGAGTCTGAGCTGAGTTAGAGTCTGTGCTGAGTTAGAGTCTGTGGTGAGTTAGAGTCTGTGCTGAGTTAGGGTCTGTGCTGAGTTAGAGTCTGAGCTGAGTTAGAGTCTGTGCTGAGTTAGAGTCTGTGCTGTGTTAGGGTCTGAGCTGAGTTAGAGTCTGAGATGAGTTAGAGTCTGAGCTGAGTTGGAGTCTGAGCTGAGTTAGGGTCTGAGCTGAGTTAGAGTCTGAGCTGAGTTAGAGTCTGTGCTGAGTTAGAGTCTGAGCTGAGTTAGAGTCTGAGCTGAGTTAGAGTCTGAGCTGAGTTATGGTCTGCACTGAGTTAGAGTCTGAGCTGAGTTAGAGTCTGAGCTGAGTTAGAGTCTGTGCTGAGTTAGAGTCTGTGCTGAGTTAGAGTCTGAGCTGAGTTAGAGTCTGAGCTGAGTTAGAGTCTGAGCTGAGTTAGAGTCTGAGCTGAGTTAGAGTCTGAGCTGAGTTAGGGTCTGAGCTGAGTTAGAGTCTGAGCTGAGTAGAGTCTGTGCTGAGTTAGAGTCTGAGCTGAGTTAGAGTCTGAGCTGAGTTAGAGTCTGAGCTGAGTTAGAGTCTGAGCTGAGTTAGAGTCTGAGCTGAGTTAGGGTCTGAGCTGAGTTAGAGTCTGAGCTGAGTTAGAGTCTGAGCTGAGTTAGAGTCTGAGCTTGAGTTAGAGTCTGAGCTGAGTTAGAGTCTGTGCTGACTTTGAGTCTGAGCTGAGTTAGAGCCTGAGCTGAGTTAGAGTCTGAACAGAGTTAAAGTCTGAGCTGAGTTAGAGTCTGCGCTGAGTTAGAGGCTGAGCTGATTTCGAGACTGATCTGAGTTAGAGCCTGAGCTGATTTCAGGTCTGAGCTGAGTTAGGGTCTGAGCTGAGTTAGAGTCTGTGCTGAGTTAGAGTCTGTGCTGAGTTAGGGTCTGTGCTGAGTTAGGGTCCTGTGCTCGAGTTAGAGTTGTGCTGAGTTAGAATCTGTGCTGAGTTAGAGCTGAGCTCATGAGAGTCTGAGCTGAGTTAGATTCTGAGCTGAGTTAGAGTCTGTGCTGAGTAAGAGTCTGAGCTGAGTTAAAGTCTGAGTTGAGTTAGAGTCTGAGCTGAGTAAGAGTCTGTGCTGAGTTCGGGTCTGTGCTGAGTTAGAGTCTGTGCTGAGTTAGAGTCTGTGCTGAGTTAGAGTCTGTGCTGAGTATAGTCTGAGCTGCGTTAGATTCTGACTGAGTTAGAGTCTGTGCTGAGTTTCGGGTCTGTGCTGAGTTAGAGTCCTGTGCTGAGTTAGAGTCCTGTGCTGAGTTAGAGTCTGAGCTGAGTTAGAGTCTGAGCTGAGTTAGAGTCTGAGCTGAGTTAGAGTCTAAGCTGAGTTCGAGTCTGTGCTGAGTTAGAGTCTGTGCTGAGTTAAGAGTCTGCAGCTGAGTTAGTTGTCTGACTGAGTTAGAGTCAGAGCTGAGTTAGAGTCAGAGCTGATTTATAGTCTGAGCTGAGTGAGAGTCGGCGCTGAGTTAGAGTCTGAGCTGTGTTAGAGTCTGAGCTGAGTTCGGGTCTGAGCTGAGTTAGAGTCTGAGCAGAGTTCGAGTCTGTGCTGAGTTTGAGTCTGTGCTGAGTTAGAGTCTGAGCTGAGTTAGAGTATGAGCTGAGTTATTGTCTGAGCTGTGTTAGAGTCTGAGCTGAGTAAGAGTCTGAGCTGAGTTAGGGTCTGAGCTGAGTTAGAGTCTGAGCTGAGTAAGAGTCTGATTTGAGTTAGGGTCTGAGCTGAGTTAGAGTCTGAGCTGTTTTCGGGTCTGAGCTGAGTTAAAGTCTGAGCTGATTTAGAGACTGAGCTGAGTTAGAGTCTGTGCTGAGCTAGAGTCTGAGTGAGTTAGAGCCTGAGCTGAGTTAGAGTCTGTGCTGAGTTAGAGTCTGCGCTGAGTTAGGGTCTGCGCTGAGTTAGGGTCTGAGCTGAGTTAGAGTCTGAGCTGAGATAGGATCTGAGCTGAGTTAGAGTCTGAGCTGAGATAGGGTCTGAGCTGAGTTAGAGTCTGAGCTGAGTTAGAGTCTGAGCTGAGTTAGAGTCTGAGCTGAGTTAGGGACTGAGCTGAGTTCGGGTCTGAGCTGAGTTAGAGTCTGAGCTGAGATAGTGTCTGAGCTGATTTAGAGTCTGAGCTGAGATAGGGTCTGAGCTGAGTTAGTGTCTGAGCTGAGTTAGAGTCTGAGCTGAGTTAGAGTCTGAGCTCAGTTAGAGTCTGAGCTGAGTTAGAGCCTGTGCTGAGTTAGAGTCTGAGCTGAGTTAGAGTCTGAGCTAAGTTAGCGTCTGTGCTGAGTTAGAGTCTGAGCTGAGTTAGAGTCTGAGCTGAGTTAGCATCTGTGATGAGTTAGGATCTGTTCTGAGTTGGAGTCTGAGCTGAGTTAGGGTCTGAGCTGAGTTAGAGTCTGAGCTGAGTTAGAGTCTATGCTGAGTTAGAGTCTGAGCTGAGTTAGAGTCTGTGCTGAGTTGGAGTCTGTGCTGAGTTGGAATCTGAGCTGAGTTATTGTCTGAGCTGAGTTAGGGTCTGAGCTGAGTTAGAGACTGAGCTGATTTAGAGTCTG
The DNA here is from genome assembly GCF_017639515.1 of Carcharodon carcharias. Lineage (NCBI taxonomy): Eukaryota > Metazoa > Chordata > Chondrichthyes > Lamniformes > Lamnidae > Carcharodon > Carcharodon carcharias. The sequence goes on from NC_054472.1 coordinate 191,036,671, forward strand.
TCCTGAGTTGGAGTCTGAGGTGAGTTAGAGTCTGAGCTGAGTTAGAGTCTGTGTTGAGTGAGAGTCTGTACTGAGTTAGAGTCTGAAGTGAGTTAGAGTCTGAGCTGAGTTAGGATCTGTGCTGATTTAAGGACTGTACTGAGTTAGAGTCTGAGCTGAGTCAGAGTCTTAGCTGAGTTAGAGTCTGAGCTGAGTTAGATTCTGAGGTGTGTTAGATTCTGAGGTGAGTTAGATTCTGATGTGTGATAGAGACTGTGCTGAGTTAGGGTCTGTGCTGAGTTAGGGTCTGTGCTGAGTTAGAGTCTGCACTGAGTTAGACTCTGCGCTGAGTTAGAGTCTGCGCTGAGTTAGAGTCTGTGTTGAGTGAGAGTCTGTACTGAGTTAGAGTCTGAACTGAGTTAGAGTCTGAGCTGAGTTAGAGCCTGAGCTGAGTTAGAGTCTGTGCTCAGTTAGAGTCTGAGCTGAGTTAGAGTCTGAGCTGAGTTAGGGTCTGAGCTGATTTAGAGTCTGATGCTGAGTTAGGAGTCTGAGCTGAGTTATAGTCTGAGCTGAGTTAGGTTCTGAGCTGAGTTAGAGCCTGGGCTGAGTTAGAGTCTGATTGAGTTATAGTCTGAGCTGAGTTAGAATCTGAGTTGAGTTATAGTCTGAGCTGAGTTAGAGCCTGAGCTGAGTTAGATTCTGAGCTGAGTTAGAGTCTGAGCTGAGTTAGGTTCTGAGCTGAAATAGGGTCTGCGCTGAGTTAGGGTCTGTGCTGAGGTAGAGTCTGAGCTGAGTTAGAGTCTGTGCTGAGTTAGACTCTGTGCTGACTTTGAGTCTGAGCTGAGTTAGAGTCTGAAATGAGTTAGAGTCTGAGCTGAGTTAGAGTCCGAGCTGAGTTAGGTCTGAGCTGAGTTAGAGTCTGAGCTGAGTTAGAGTCTGTGCTGAGTTAGACTCTGAGCTGAGTTAGAGTCTGTGCTGAGTTAGAGTCTGAGCTGAGTTAGGGTCTGTGCTCAGTTAGGGTCTGAGCTGAGTTAGGGTCTGTGCTGAGTTAGGTTCTGAGCTGAAATAGTGTCTGAGCTGAGTTAGAGTCTGCGCTGAGTAAGTCTGAGCTGAGTTAGGGTCTGTGCTGAGTTAGTGTCTGAGCTGAGTTAGAGTCTGAGCTGAGTTAGAATCTGAGCTTAGGTAGGGTCTGTGCTGAGTTGGAGACTTTTATGAGTTAGTGTCAGAGCTGAGTTAGAGTCTGAGCTGAGTTAGAGTCTGTGCTGAGTTAGGGTCTGAGCTGAGTTAGAGTCTGTGCTGAGTTAGAGTCTGAGCTGAGTTAGAGTCTGAGCTGAGTTAGAATCTGAGCTTGGGTAGGGTCTGTGATGAGTTAGACACTTTACTGAGTTAGTGTCTGAGCTGAGTTAGTGTCTGAGCTGAGTTATACTCTGTGCTGAGTTAGGGTCTGTGCTGAGATAGAGTCTGTGCTGAGTTAGAGTCTGTGCTGAGTTAGAGTCTGTGTTGAGTTAGAGTCTGTGCTGAGTTAGAGTCTGTGCTGAGTTAGAGCTTGAGCTGAGTTAGAGCCTGAGCTGAGTTAGGGTCTGTGCTGATTTAGTGTCAGAGCTGAGTTATAATCTGAGCTTAGGTACGTCTGTGCTGTGTTAGAGACTGTACTGAGTTAGTGTCTAAGTTGAGTTAGAGCCTGAGCTGAGTTAGAGTCTGAGCTGAGTTAGGATCTGTGCTGAGTTCGATTCTGAGCTGAGTTACAGTCTGAGCTGCGTAAAGAGTCTGAGCTGAATTAAGAGTCTGAGCTGTGTTAGAGTCTGAGCTGACTAAGAGTCTGAGCTGAGTTAGCGTCTGTGCTGAGTTAGAGTCTGTGCTGAGTAAGAATCTGAGTTGAGTTAGTGACTGCGCTGAGTTAGGGTCTGTGCTGAGTTAGAGTCTGAGCTGAGTTAGGGTCTTGGCTGAGCTAGAGTCTGAGCTGAGTTAGAGTCTGTGGTGAGTTAGAGTCTGTGCTGAGTTCGGGTCTGTGCTGAGTTGAGTCTGTGCTGAGTTAGAAGTCTGTGCTGTTTAGTGTCTGTGCTGAGTTAGAGTCTGAGCTGAGTTAGAGTCTGAGCTGAGTTGGAGTCTGAGCTGAGTTAGGGTCTGAATGAGTTAGAGTCTGAGCTGAGTTAGAGTCTGTGCTGGGTTAGAGTCTGAGCTGAGTTAGAGTCTGAGCTGAGTTGGGTCCTGAGCTGAGTTATGGTCTGCGCTGAGTTAGAGGTCTGAGATGAGTTAGATTCTGGGCTGAGTTAGACTCTGTGCTGTGTAGAGTCTGGAGCTGAGTTAGAGTCTGAGCTGAGTTAGTCTCTGAGCTGAGTTACGGTCTGTGCTGAGTTAGGATTTGTGCTGATTTTAGGACTGTACTGAGTTAGAGTCTGAGGTGAGTTGGAGTCTGAGTTGAGTTTGACTCTGAGCTGAGTTAGAGTCTGGGCTGTTTTAGAGCCTGAGTTGAGTTAGATTCTTTGCTGAGTTAGATTCTGAGGTGAGTTAGATTCTGAGGTGAGTTAGATTCTGAGGTGTGTTAGAGTCTGTGCTGAGTTAGGGTCTTTGCTGAGTTAGGGTCTGTGCTGAGTTAGAGTCTGCGCTGAATTAGACTCTGCGATGAGTTAGAGTCTGAGCTGAGTTAGAGTCTGAGCTGAGTTAGAGTCTGAGCTGAGTAATGGTCTGTGCTGAGTTGGGGTCTGAGCTGAGTTAAGGACTCTGCTGAGTTGGAGTCTGGGCTGAGTTAGACTCTGTGCTGAGTTAGAGTCTGAGCTGAGTTAGAGTCTGAGCTGAGTTTGAGTCTGAGCTGAGTTAGGGTCTGAGCTGAGATGGTGTCTGAGCTGAGTTGGGGTCGGAGCTGAGTTAGGGTCTGTGCTGAGTTCGGGTCTGTGCTCAGTGAGAGTTTGTGCTGAGTTAGAATCTGTGCTGAGTTAGAGGCTGAGCTCAGTGAGAGCCTGAGCTGAGTTAGATTCTGAGCTGAGTTAGAGTCTGTGCTGAGTAAGAGTCTGAGCTGAGTTAAAGTCTGAGCTGAGTTAGATTCAGAGCTGAGTAAGAGTCTGTGCTGAGTTCGGGTCTGTGCTGAGCTAGAGTCTGTGCTGAGTTAGAGTCTGTGCTGAGTTAGAGTCTGTGCTGAGTTATAGTCTGAGCTGCGTTAGATTCTGAGCTGAGTTAGAGTCTGTGCTGAGTTGGGGTCTGTGCTTATTTAGAGTCCTTGCTGAGTTAGAGCCTGTGCTGAATTAGAGTCTGAGCTGAGTTAGAGTCTGAGCTGAGTTAGAGTCAGAGCTGAGTTTGTATCTGAGCTGATTTAGAGTCGGAGGTGAGTTAGAGTCTGCGCTGAGTTAGAGTCTGAGCTGAGTTAGAGTCTGAGCTGAGTTAGAGTCTAAGCTGAGTTCGGGTCTGTGCTGAGTTAGAGTCTGTGCTGAGTAAGAGTCTGCACTGAGTTAGTGTCTGAACTGAGTTAGAGTCAGAGCTGAGTTAGAGTCAGAGCTGAGTTATAGTCTGAGCTGAGTGAGAGTCGGCGCTGAGTTAGAGTCTGAGCTGTGTTAGAGTCCGAGCTGAGTTCGGGTCTGAGCTGAGTTAGAGTCTGAGCAGAGTTCGAGTCTGTGCTGAGTTTGAGTCTGTGCTGAGTTAGAGTCTGAGCTGAGTTAGAGTATGAGCTGAGTTATTGTCTGAGCTGTGTTAGAGTCTGAGCTGAGTAAGAGTCTGAGCTGAGTTAGGGTCTGAGCTGAGTTAGAGTCTGAGCTGAGTAAGAGTCTGATTTGAGTTAGGGTCTGAGCTGAGTTAGAGTCTGAGCTGAGTTCGGGTCTGAGCTGAGTTAAAGTCTGAGCTGATTTAGAGACTGAGCTGAGTTAGAGTCTGTGCTGAGCTAGAGTCTGAGTGAGTTAGAGCCTGAGTTGAGTTAGAGTCTGTGCTGAGTTAGAGTCTGTGCTGAGTTAGGGTCTGCGCTGAGTTAGGGTCTGAGCTGAGTTAGAGTCTGAGCTGAGATAGGATCTGAGCTGAGTTAGAGTCTGAGCTGAGTTAGGGTCTGAGCTGAGTTAGAGTCTGAGCTGAGTTAGAGTCTGAGCTGAGTTAGAGTCTGAGCTGAGTTAGAGTCTGAGCTGAGTTAGAGTCTGAGCTGAGTTAGAGTCTGAGCTGAGTTAGGGTCTGTGCTGAGTTAGAGTCTGAGCTGAGTTAGAGTCTGAGCTGAGTTAGGGTCTGAGCTGAGTTAGAGTCTGAGCTGAGTTAGAGTCTGAGCTGAGTTAGAGTCTGAGCTGAGTTAGAGTCTGAGCTGAGTTAGAGTCTGAGCTGAGTTAGAGTCTGTGCTGAGTTAGAGTCTGTGCTGAGTTAGAGTCTGAGCTGAGTTAGAGTCTGAGCTGAGTTAGAGTCTGTGCTGAGTTAGAGTCTGTGCTGAGTTAGAGTCTGAGCTGAGTTAGGGTCTGAGCTGAGTTAGAGTCTGAGCTGAGTTAGAGTCTGAGCTGAGTTAGAGTCTGAGCTGAGTTAGAGTCTGTGCTGAGTTGGAGTCTGTGCTGAGTTGGAATCTGAGCTGAGTTATTGTCTGAGCTGAGTTAGGGTCTGAGCTGAGTTAGAGACTGAGCTGATTTAGAGTCTGTCCTGAGTTGGAGTCTGAGGTGAGTTAGAGTCTGAGCTGAGTTAGAGTCTGTGTTGAGTGAGAGTCTGTACTGAGTTAGAGTCTGAAGTGAGTTAGAGTCTGAGCTGAGTTAGGATCTGTGCTGATTTAAGGACTGTACTGAGTTAGAGTCTGAGCTGAGTTAGAGTCTTAGCTGAGTTAGAGTCTGAGCTGAGTTAGATTCTGAGGTGTGTTAGATTCTGAGGTGAGTTAGATTCTGATTTGTGATAGAGTCTGTGCTGAGTTAGGGTCTGAGCTGAGTTAGGGTCTGTGCTGAGTTAGAGTCTGCGCTGAGTTAGAACCTGCGCTGAGTTATAGTCTGAGCTGAGTTAGAGTCTGAGCTGAGTTAGGGTCTGTGCTGAGTTAGAGTCTGAGCTGAGTTAGAGTCTGAGCTGAGTTAGAGTCTGAGCTTAGGAAGGGTCTGTGCTGAGTTAGAGACTTTACTGAGTTAGTGTCTGAGCTGAGTTAGAGTCTGAGCTGAGTTAGAGTCTGTGCTGAGTTAGGGTCTGTGCTGAGTTAGAGTCTGTGCTGAGTTAGAGTCTGTGCTGAGTTAGAGTCTGAGCTGAGTTAGAGTCTGAGCTGAGTTAGGGTCTGTGCTGAGTTAGAGTCTGAGCTGAGTTAGATCTGAGCTTAGTTACGTCTGTGCTGTGTTAGAGACTGTACTGAGTTAGTGTCTGAGCTGAGTTAGAGTCTGAGCTGAGTTAGAGTCTGAGCTGAGTTAGGATCTGTGCTGAGTTAGAGTCTGAGCTGAGTTACAGTCTGAGCTGAGTTAGAGTCTGAGCTGAGTTAGAGTCTGAGCTGAGTTAGAGTCTGAGCTGAGTTAGAGTCTGAGCTGAGTTTGAGTCTGTGCTGAGTTAGAGTCTGTGCTGAGTAAGAGTCTGAGTTGAGTTAGTGACTGCGCTGAGTTAGGGTCTGTGCTGAGTAAGAGTCTGAGCTGAGTTAGGGTCTTTGCTGAGCTAAAGTCTGAGCTGAGTTAGAGTCTGAGCTGAGTTAGAGTCTGAGCTGAGCTAGAGTCTGTGCTGAGTTAGAGTCTGTGGTGAGTTAGAGTCTGTGCTGAGTTAGGGTCTGTGCTGAGTTATAGTCTGAGCTGAGTTAGACTCTGTGCTGAGTTAGAGTCTGTGCTGTGTTAGGGTCTGTTCTGAGTTAGAGTCTGAGATGAGTTAGGATCTGAGCTGAGTTGGAGTCTGAGCTGAGTTAGGGTCTGAGCTGAGTTAGAGTCTGAGCTCAGTTAGAGTCTGTGCTGAGTTAGAGTCTGAGCTGAGTTAGAGTCTGAGCTGAGTTAGTGTCTGAGCTGAGTTATGGTCTGTGCTGAGTTAGAGTCTGAGCTGAGTTAGATTCTGAGCTGAGTTAGAGTCTGTGCTGAGTTAGACACTGTGCTGTGTTAGAGTCTGAGCTGAGTTAGTGTCTCTGCTGACTTAGATTCTGAGCTGAGTTAGAGTCTGAGCTGAGTTAGGGTCTGAGCTGAGTTATGGTCTGCGCTGAGTTAGAGTCTGAGATGAGTTAGATTCTGGGCTGAGTTAGACTCTGTGCTGTGTTAGAGTCTGAGCTGAGTTAGAGTCTGAGCTGAGTTAGTCACTGAGCTGAGTTACGGTCTGTGCTGAGTTAGGATTTGTGCTGATTTTAGGACTGTACTGAGTTAGAGTCTGAGGTGAGTTGGAGTCTGAGTTGAGTTTGACTCTGAGCTGAGTTAGAGTCTGGCCTGAGTTAGAGTCTGTGCTGAGTTAGAGTCTGCGCTGAGTTATGGTCTGCGCTGAGTTAGGGTCTGAGCTGAGTAAGAGTCTGAGCTGAGAAAGGGTCTGAACTGAGTTAGAGTCTTAGCTGAGTTACAGTCTGAGTTGAGTTAGACTCTCAGCTGAGTTAGGGTCTGTGCTGAGTTCGGGTCTGTGCTGAGTTAGAGTTGTGCTGAGTTAGGGTCTGTGCTGAGTTAGGGTCTGTGCTGAGTTAGAGTCTGTGCTGAGTTAGAGTCTGTGCTGAGTTAGAGTCTGAGCTGAGTTAGAGTCTGAGCTGAGTTAGATTCTGAGCTGAGTTAGAGTCTGTGCTGAGTTAGAGTCTGAGCTGAGTTAGAGTCTGAGCTGAGTTAGAGTCTGAGCTGAGTTAGAGTCTGTGCTGAGTTAGGGTCTGTGCTGAGTTAGAGTCTGTGCTGAGTTAGAGTCTGTGCTGAGTTAGAGTCTGTGCTGAGTTAGAGTCTGAGCTGAGTTAGAGTCTGAGCTGAGTTAGAGTCTGAGCTGAGTTAGGGTCTGTGCTGAGTTAGAGTCTGAGCTGAGTTAGAGTCTGTGCTGAGTTAGAGTCTGAGCTGAGTTAGAGTCTGAGCTGAGTTAGAGTCTGAGCTGAGTTAGAGCCTGAGCTGAGTTCGGGTCTGAGCTGAGTTAGAGTCTGGGCTGAGTTCGAGTCTGTGCTGAGTTTGAGTCTGTGCTGAGTTAAGAGTCAGAGCTGAGTTAGAATTCTGAGCTGAGTTAGGGTCTGAGCTGAGTTAGGGTCTGAGCTGAGTTAGAGTCTGAGCTGAGTTAGAGTCTGTGCTGAGTTAGGAGTCTGTGCTGAGTTAGAGGTCTGAGCTGAGTTAGAGTCTGTGCTGAGTTAGAGTCTGAGGCTGTGTTAGAGTCTGAGCTGAGTTAGAGTCCTGAGCTGAGTTAGGGTCTGAGCTGAGTTAGAGTCTGACTGAGTAAGAGTCTGATTTGAGTTAGGGTCTGAGCTGAGTTAGAGTCTGAGCTGAGTTCGGGTCTGAGCTGAGTTAGAGTCTGAGCTGATTTAGTGTCTGAGCTGAGTTAGAGTCTGTGCTGAGTTAAAGTCTGAGCTGAGTTAGAGTCTGAGCTGAGTTAGAGTCTGTGCTGAGTTAGAGTCTGCGCTGAGTTAGGGTCTGCGCTGAGTTAGGGTCTGAGCTGAGTTAGAGTCTGAGCTGAGATAGGATCTGAGCTGAGTTAGAGTCTGAGCTGAGATAGGGTCTGAGCTGAGTTAGAGTCTGAGCTGAGTTAGAGTCTGAGCTGAGTTAGAGTCTGAGCTGAGTTAGGGACTGAGCTGAGATCGGGTCTGAGCTGAGTTAGAGTCTGAGCTGAGATAGTGTCTGGGCTGCTTTAGAGTCTGAGCTGAGATAGGGTCTGAGCTGAGTTAGTGTCTGAGCTGCGTTAGAGTCTGAGCTGAGTTAGAGTCTGAGCTCAGTTAGAGTCTGAGTTGAGTTAGAGCCTGTGCTGAGTTAGAGTCTGAGCTGAGTTAGAGTCTGAGCTAAGTTAGCGTCTGTGCTGAGTTAGAGTCTGAGCTGAGTTAGAGTCTGAGCTGAGTTAGCATCTGTGATGAGTTAGGATCTGTTCTGAGTTGGAGTCTGAGCTGAGTTAGGGTCTGAGCTGAGTTAGAGTCTGAGCTGAGTTAGAGTCTATGCTGAGTTAGAGTCTGAGCTGAGTTAGAGTCTGTGCTGAGTTGGAGTCTGTGCTGAGTTGGAATCTGAGCTGAGTTATTGTCTGAGCTGAGTTAGGGTCTGAGCTGAGTTAGAGACTGAGCTGATTTAGAGTCTGTCCTGAGTTGGAGTCTGAGGTGAGTTAGAGTCTGAGCTGAGTTAGAGTCTGTGTTGAGTGAGAGTCTGTACTGAGTTAGAGTCTGAAGTGAGTTAGAGTCTGAGCTGAGTTAGGATCTGTGCTGATTTAAGGACTGTACTGAGTTAGAGTCTGAGCTGAGTCAGAGTCTTAGCTGAGTTAGAGTCTGAGCTGAGTTAGATTCTGAGGTGTGTTAGTTTCTGAGGTGAGTTAGATTCTGATGTGTGATAGAGACTGTGCTGAGTTAGGGTCTGTGCTGAGTTAGGGTCTGTGCTGAGTTAGAGTCTGCACTGAGTTAGACTCTGCGCTGAGTTAGAGTCTGCGCTGAGTTAGAGTCTGAGCTGAGTTAGAGTCTGTGCTGAGTTAGAGTCTGTGCTGAGTTATGGTCTGTGCTGAGTTGGGCTCTGAAATGAGTTAGAGTCTGAGCTCAGTTAGCTTCTAAGCTGAGTTAGGGTCTGTGCTGATTTAGAGTCTGGGCTGAGTTAGCGTCTGAGCTGCGTTAGTGTCTGTGCTGAGTTGGAGTCTGAGCTGAGTTAGACTCAGTGCTGAGTTAGAGTCTGAGGTGAGTTAGGGTCTGAGCTGAGTTAGGGTCTGAGCTGAGTTCGGGTCTGTGCTGAATTAGGGTCTGAGCTGAAATAGGGTCTGCGCTGAGTTAGAATCTGCGCTGAGTAATAGTCTGAGCTGAGTTAGGGTCTGTGCTGAGTTAGTGTCAGAGCTGTGTTACAGTCAGAGCTAAGTTAGAATCTGAGCTTAGGTAGGGTCTGTGCTGAGTTAGAGACTTTACTGAGTTAGTGTCTGAGCTGAGTTAGATTCTGAGCTGAGTTATAGTCTGTGCTGAGTTAGGGTCTGTGCTGAGTTAGAGTCTGTGCTGAGTTAAAGTCTGTGCTGTGTTAGAGTCTGTGTTGTGTTAGAGTCTGTGCTGAGTTAGAGTCTGAGCTGAGTTAGAGCCTGAGCTGAGTTAGAGCCTGAGCTGAGCTAGAGTTTTAGCTGAGTTACAGTCTGAGTTGAGTTAGACTCTCAGCTGAGTTAGGGTCTGTGCTGAGTTCGGTTCTGTACTGAGTTAAGTCTGGGCTGATTTAGAGCCTGAGTTGAGTTAGATTCTTTGCTGAGTTAGATTCTGAGGTGAGTTAGATTCTGAAGTGAGTTAGATTCTGAGGTGTGTTAGAGTCTGTGCTGAGTTAGGGTCTGTGCTGAGATAGAGTCTGTGCTGAGTTAGAGCCAGAGCTGAGTTAGAGCCTGAGCTGAGTTAGGGTCTTTGCTGATTTAGTGTCAGAGCTGAGTTATAATCTGAGCTTAGGTACGTCTGTGCTGTGTTAGAGACTGTACTGAGTTAGATTCTGAGTTGAGTTAGAGCCTGAGCTGAGTTAGAGTCTGAGCTGAGTTAGAGTCTGTGCTGAGTTTGAGTCTGAGTGAGTTAGAGCCTGAGTTGAGTTAGAGACTGTGCTGAGTTAGTGTCTGCGCTGAGTTATGGTCTGCGCTGAGTTAGTGTCTGAGCTGAGTAAGAGTCTGAGCTGAGAAAGGTTCTGAGCTGAGTTAGAGTCTTAGCTGAGTTACAGTCTGAGTTGAGTTAGAGTCTCAGCTGAGTTAGGGTCTGTGCTGAGTTCGGGTCTGTGCTGAGTTATAGTTGTGCTGAGTTAGGGTCTGTGCTGAGTTAGAATCTGTGCTGAGTTAGAGGCTGTGCTGAGTTAGAGTCTGAGCTGAGTTAGAGCCTGAGCTGAGTTAGAGTTTTAGCTGAGTTACAGTCTGAGTTGAGTTAGACTCTCAGCTGAGTTAGGGTCTGTGCTGAGTTCGGGTCTGTACTGAGTTAAGTCTGGGCTGAGTTAGAGCCTGAGCTGAGTTAGAGTCTGTGCTGAGTTAGAGTCTGAGCTGAGTTAGAGTCTGAGCTGAGTTAGATTCTGAGCTGAGTTAGAGTCTGTGCTGAGTTAGGGTCTGTGCTGAGTTAGAGTCTGTGCTGAGTTAGAGTCTGAGCTGAGTTAGAGTCTGAGCTGAGTTAGGGTCTGTGCTGAGTTAGAGTCTGAGCTGAGTTAGAGTCTGAGCTTAGTCTGTGCTGAGTTAGAGACTGTACTGAGTTAGAGTCTGAGCTGAGTTAGAGTCTGAGCTGAGTTAGAGTCTGAGCTGAGTTAGAGTCTGTGCTGAGTTAGAGTCTGAGCTGAGTTAGAGTCTGAGCTGAGTTAGAGTCTGTGCTGAGTTAGAGTCTGAGCTGAGTTATGGTCTGAGCTGAGTTAGTGTCTGAGCTGAGTAAGAGTCTGAGCTGAGTTAGGGTCTGAGCTGAGTTAGAGTCTGAGCTGAGTTAGAGTCTGAGCTGAGTTAGAGTCTGAGCTGAGTTAGGGTCTGTGCTGAGTTAGAATCTGTGCTGAGTTAGAGTCTGAGCTCAGTTAGAGTCTGAGCTGAGTTAGATTCTGAGCTGAGTTAGAGTCTGTGCTGAGTAAGAGTCTGAGCTGAGTTCAGGTCTGAGCTGAGTTAGAGTCTGTGCTGAGTTAGAGTCTGTGCTGAGTTAGAGTCTGTGCTGAGTTAGAGTCTGAGCTGCGTTAGATTCTGAGCTGAGTTAGAGTCTGTGCTGAGTTCGGGTCTGTGCTTAGTTAGAGTCCGTGCTGAGTTAGAGTCTGTGCTGAATTAGAGTCTGAGCTGAGTTAGAGTCTGAGCTGAGTTAGAGTCTGAGCTGAGTTTGTGTCTGAGCTGATTTAGAGTCGGAGGTGTGTTAGAGTGTGCGCTGAGTTCGGGTCTGTGCTGAGTTAGAGTCTGTGCTGAGTAAGAGTCTGCACTGAGTTAGTGTCTGAACTGAGTTAGAGTCAGAGCTGAGTTAGAGTCAGAGCTGAGTTAGAGTCTGAGCTGAGTTAGAGTCTGAGCTGAGTTAGAGTCTGAGCTGAGTTAGGGTCTGAGCTGAGTTAGAGTCTGAGCTGAGTTAGGGTCTGAGCTGAGTTAGAGTCTGAGCTGAGTTCTGGTCTGAGCTGAGTTTGAGTCTGTGCTGAGTTAGAGTCTGAGCTGAGTTAGAGTCTGAGCTGAGTTAGTGTCTGAGCTGAGTTAGGTCTGAGCTGAGTTAGAGTCTGAGCTGAGTTAGGGTCTGAGCTGAGTTAGAGTCTGAGCTGAGTTAGAGTCTGAGCTGAGTTAGGGTCTGAGCTGAGTTAGAGTCTGAGCTGAGTTAGGGTCTGAGCTGAGTAAGAGTCTGAGCTGAGTTAGAGTCTGAGCTGAGTTAGAGTCTGAGCTGAGATAGAGTCTGAGCTGAGTTAGAGTCTGAGCTGAGTTAGAGTCTGTGCTGAGTTAGGGTCTGTGCTGAGTTAGGTTCTGAGCTGAGTTAGAGTCTGAGCTGAGATAGGTTCTGAGCTGAGTTAGAGTCTGAGCTGAGATAGGGTCCGAGCTGAGTTAGAGTCTGAGCTGAGATAGAGTCTGAGCTGAGTTAGAGGCTGAGCTGAGTTAGGGACTGAGCTGAGTTCGGGTCTGAGCTGAGTTAGAGTCTGAGCTGAGATAGGGTCTGAGCTGAATTAGAGTCTGAGCTGAGATAGGGTCTGAGCTGAGTTAGAGTCTGAGCTGAGTTAGAGTCTGAGCTGAGTTAGAGTCTGAGCTCAGTTAGAGTCTGAGCTGATTTAGAGCCTGTGCTGAGTTAGAGTCTGAGCTGAGTTAGAGTCTGAGCTAAGTTAGCGTCTGTGCTGAGATAGAGTCTGAGCTGAGTTAGAGTCTGAGCTGAGTTAGCATCTGTGATGAGTTAGGATCTGTTCTGAGTTGGAGTCTGAGCTGAGTTAGGGTCTGAGCTGAGTTAGAGTCTGTGCTGAGTTGGAGTCTGTGCTGAGTTGGAATCTGAGCTGAGTTATTGTCTGAGCTGAGGTAGGGTCTGAGCTGAGTTAGAGACTGAGCTGATTTAGAGTCTGTCCTGAGTTGGAGTCTGAGGGAGTTAGAGTCTGAGCTGAGTTAGGTCTGAGTGAGTAGAGTCTGTACTGAGTTAGAGTCTGAAGTGAGTTAGAGTCTGAGCTGAGTTAGGATCTGTGCTGAGTTAAGGACTGTACTGAGTTAGAGTCTGAGCTGAGTTAGAGTCTTAGCTGAGTTAGAGTCTGAGCTGAGTTAGAATCTGAGGGGTGTTAGATCTGAGTGAGTTAGATTCTGATGTGTGATAGAGTCTGTGCTGAGTTAGGGTCTGAGCTGAGTTAGGGTCTGTGCTGAGTTAGAGTCTGCGCAGAGTTAGACTCTGAGCTGAGTTATGGTCTGGGCTGAGTTAGCGTCGACGCTGAGTTAGGGTCTGTGCTGAGTTAATGTCTGTGCTGAGTTAGGTTCCGAGCTGAGTTAGAGTCTGTGCTGAGTTAGAGTCTGCGCTGAGTTATGGTCTGCGCTGAGTTAGGGTCTGAGCTGAGTAAGAGTCTGAGCTGAGATAGGGTCTGAGCTGAGTTAGAGTCTGAGCTGAGATAGGGTCTGAGCTGAGTTAGAGTCTGAGCTGAGTTAGAGTCTGAGCTGAGTTAGAGTCTGAGCTCAGTTAGAGTCTGAGCTGAGTTAGAGCCTGTGCTGAGTTAGAGTCTGAGCTGAGTTAGAGTCTGAGCTAAGTTAGCAGTCTGTGCTGAGTTAGAGTCTGAGCTGAGTTAGAGTCTGTGCTGAGTTAGCATGTGTGATGAGTTAGGATCTGTTCTGAGTTGGAGTCTGAGCTGAGTTAGGGTCTGAGCTGAGTTAAAGACTGAGCTGAGTTAGCAGTCTGTGCTGAGATAGAGTCAGAGCTGAGTTAGAGTCTGTGCTGATTTGGTGTCTGTGCTGAGTTAGGAATCTGAGCTGAGTTATTGTCTGAGCTGAGTTAGGGTCTGAGCTGAGTTAGAGACTGAGCTGATTTAGAGTCTGTCCTGAGTTGGAGTCTGAGGTGAGTTAGAGTCTGAGCTGAGTTAGAGTCTGTGTTGAGTGAGAGTCTGTACTGAGTTAGAGTCTGAAGTGAGTTAGAGTCTGAGCTGAGTTAGGATCTGTGCTGATTTAAGGACTGTACTGAGTTAGAGTCTGAGCTGAGTTAGAGTCTTAGCTGAGTTAGAGTCTGAGCTGAGTTAGATTCTGAGGTGTGTTAGATTCTGAGGTGAGTTAGATTCTGATGTGTGATAGAGTCTGTGCTGAGTTAGGGTCTGTGCTGAGTTAGGGTTTGTGCTGAGTTAGAGTCTGCGCTGAGTTAGAGTCTGCGCTGAGTTAGAGTCTGAGCTGAGTTAGAGTCTGTGCTGAGTTAGAGTCTGTGCTGAGTTATGGTCTGTGCTGAGTTGGGGTCTGAAATGAGTTAGAGTCTGAGCTCAGTTAGCGTCTAAGCTGAGTTAGGGTCTGTGCTGAGTTGGAGTCTGGGCTGAGTTAGCGTCTGAGCTGAGTTAGTGTCTGTGCTGAGTTAGAGTCTGAGCTGAGTTAGAGTCTGTGCTGAGTTAGAGTCTGAGCTGAGTTAGGGTCTGAGCTGAGTTAGAGTCTGAGCTGAGTTAGGATCTGAGCTGAGTTAGAGTCTGTGCTGAGTTAGGGTCTGAGCTGAGTTAGAGTCTGAGCTGAGTTAGAGTCTGAGCTGAGTTAGAGTCTGAGCTGAGTTAGAGTCTGAGCTGAGTTAGGGACTGTGCTGAGTTAGAGTCTGAGCTGAGTTAGAGTCTGAGCTGAGTTAGAGTCTGAGCTGAGTTAGAGTCTGAGCTGAGTTAGAGTCTGTGCTGAGTTAGAGTCTGAGCTGAGTTATGGTCTGTGCTGAGTTGGAGTCTGAGCTGAGTTAGAGTCTGAGCTGAGTAAGAGTCTGAGCTGAGTTAGAGTCTGAGCTGAGTTAGAGTCTGAGCTGAGTTAGAGTCTGAGCTGAGTTAGGGTCTGTGCTGAGTTCGGGTCTGTGCTGAGTTAGAGTTGTGCTAGGTTAGGGTCTGTGCTGAGTTCGGGTCTGTGCTCAGTGAGAGTTTGTGCTGAGTTAGAATCTGTGCTGAGTTAGAGGCTGAGCTCAGTGAGAGCCTGAGCTGAGTTAGATTCTGAGCTGAGTTAGAGTCTGTGCTGAGTAAGAGTCTGAGCTGAGTTAAAGTCTGAGCTGAGTTAGAGTCAGAGCTGAGTAAGAGTCTGTGCTGAGTTCGGGTCTGTGCTGAGCTAGAGTCTGTGCTGAGTTAGAGTCTGTGCTGAGTTAGAGTCTGTGCTGAGTTATAGTCTGAGCTGCGTTAGATTCTGAACTGAGTTAGAGTCTGTGCTGAGTTCGGGTCTGTGCTTATTTAGAGTCCGTGCTGAGTTAGAGCCTGTGCTGAATTAGAGTCTGAGCTGAGTTAGAGTCTGAGCTGAGTTAGAGACTGAGCTGAGTTAGAGTCTAAGCTGAGTTCGGGTCTGTGCTGAGTTAGAGTCTGTGCTGAGTAAGAGTCTGCACTGAGTTATTGTCTGAACAGAGTTAGAGTCAGAGCTGAGTTAGAGTCAGAGCTGATTTATAGTCTGAGCAGAGTGAGAGTCGGCGCTGAGTTAGAGTCTGAGCTGTGTTAGAGTCCGAGCTGAGTTCGGGTCTGAGCTGAGTTAGAGTCTGAGCAGAGTTCGAGTCTGTGCTGAGTTTGAGTCTGTGCTGAGTTAGAGTCTGAGCTGAGTTAGAGTATGAGCTGAGTTATTGTCTGAGCTGTGTTAGAGTCTGAGCTGAGTAAGAGTCTGAGCTGAGTTAGGGTCTGAGCTGAGTTAGAGTCTGAGCTGAGTAAGAGTCTGATTTGAGTTAGGGTCTGAGCTGAGTTAGAGTCTGAGCTGTTTTCGGGTCTGAGCTGAGTTAAAGTCTGAGCTGATTTAGAGACTGAGCTGAGTTAGAGTCTGTGCTGAGCTAGAGTCTGAGTGAGTTAGAGCCTGAGCTGAGTTAGAGTCTGTGCTGAGTTAGAGTCTGTGCTGAGTTAGGGTCTGCGCTGAGTTAGGGTCTGAGCTGAGTTAGAGTCTGAGCTGAGATAGGATCTGAGCTGAGTTAGAGTCTGAGCTGAGATAGGGTCTGAGCTGAGTTAGAGTCTGAGCTGAGTTAGAGTCTGAGCTGAGTTAGAGTCTGAGCTGAGTTAGGGACTGAGCTGAGATCGGGTCTGAGCTGAGTTAGAGTCTGAGCTGAGATAGTGTCTGGGCTGCTTTAGAGTCTGAGCTGAGATAGGGTCTGAGCTGAGTTAGTGTCTGAGCTGCGTTAGAGTCTGAGCTGAGTTAGAGTCTGAGCTCAGTTAGAGTCTGAGCTGAGTTAGAGCCTGTGCTGAGTTAGAGTCTGAGCTGAGTTAGAGTCTGAGCTAAGTTAGCGTCTGTGCTGAGATAGAGTCTGAGCTGAGTTAGAGTCTGAGCTGAGTTAGCATCTGTGATGAGTTAGGATCTGTTCTGAGTTGGAGTCTGAGCTGAGTTAGGGTCTGAGCTGAGTTAGAGTCTGAGCTGAGTTAGAGTCTGTGCTGAGTTAGAGTCTGAGCTGAGTTAGAGTCTGTGCTGAGTTGGAGTCTGTGCTGAGTTGGAATCTGAGCTGAGTTATTGTCTGAGCTGAGTTAGGGTCTGAGCTGAGTTAGAGACTGAGCTGATTTAGAGTCTGTCCTGAGTTGGAGTCTGAGGTGAGTTAGAGTCTGAGCTGAGTTAGAGTCTGTGTTGAGTGAGAGTCTGTACTGAGTTAGAGTCTGAAGTGAGTTAGAGTCTGAGCTGAGTTAGGATCTGTGCTGATTTAAGGACTGTACTGAGTTAGGGTCTGAGCTGAGTTAGAGTCTTAGCTGAGTTAGAGTCTGAGCTGAGTTAGATTCTGAGGTGTGTTAGATTCTGAGGTGAGTTAGAGTCTGTGCTGAGTTAGGGTCTGTGCTGAGTTAGGGTCTGTGCTGAGTTAGAGTCTGCACTGAGTTAGACTCTGCGCTGAGTTAGAGTCTGCGCTGAGTTAGAGTCTGAGCTGAGTTAGAGTCTGTGCTGAGTTAGAGTCTGTGCTGAGTTATGGTCTGTGCTGAGTTGGGGTCTGAAATGAGTTAGAGTCTGAGCTCAGTTAGCGTCTAAGCTGAGTTAGGGTCTGTGCTGAGTTGGAGTCTGGGCTGAGTTAGCGTCTGAGCTGCGTTAGTGTCTGTGCTGAGTTGGAGTCTGAGCTGAGTTAGACTCAGTGCTGAGTTAGAGTCTGAGCTGAGTTAGAGTCTGAGCTGAGTTAGGGTCTGAGCTGAGTTAGGGTCTGTGCTGAATTAGGGTCTGAGCTGAAATAGGGTCTGCGCTGAGTTAGAATCTGCGCTGAGTAATAGTCTGAGCTGAGTTAGGGTCTGTGCTGAGTTAGTGTCAGAGCTGTGTTACAGTCAGAGCTAAGTTAGAATCTGAGCTTAGGTAGGGTCTGTGCTGAGTTAGAGACTTTACTGAGTTAGTGTCTGAGCTGAGTTAGATTCTGAGCTGAGTTATAGTCTGTGCTGAGTTAGGGTCTGTGCTGAGATAGAGTCTGTGCTGAGTTAGAGTCTGTGCTGAGTTAGAGTCTGTGTTGAGTTAGAGTCTGTGCTGAGTTAGAGTCTGAGCTGAGTTAGAGCCTGAGCTGAGTTAGAGCCTGAGCTGAGCTAGAGTTTTAGCTGAGTTACAGTCTGAGTTTAGTTAGACTCTCAGCTGAGTTAGGGTCTGTGCTGAGTTCGGTTCTGTACTGAGTTAAGTCTGTGCTGATTTAGTGCCTGAGTTGAGTTAGATTCTTTGCTGAGTTAGATTCTGAGGTGAGTTAGATTCTGAAGTGAGTTAGATTCTGAGGTGTGTTAGAGTCTGTGCTGAGTTAGGGTCTGTGCTGAGATAGAGTCTGTGCTGAGTTAGAGCCTGAGCTGAGTTAGAGCCTGAGCTGAGTTAGGGTCTGTGCTGATTTAGTGTCAGAGCTGAGTTATAATCTGAGCTTAGGTACGTCTGTGCTGTGTTAGAGACTGTACTGAGTTAGATTCTGAGTTGAGTTAGAGCCTGAGCTGAGTTAGAGTCTGAGCTGAGTTAGAGTCTGTGCTGAGTTTGAGTCTGAGTGAGTTAGAGCCTGAGTTGAGTTAGAGACTGTGCTGAGTTAGAGTCTGCGCTGAGTTATGGTCTGCGCTGAGTTAGTGTCTGAGCTGAGTAAGAGTCTGAGCTGAGAAAGGTTCTGAGCTGAGTTAGAGTCTTAGCTGAGTTACAGTCTGAGTTGAGTTAGAGTCTCAGCTGAGTTAGGGTCTGTGCTGAGTTCGGGTCTGTGCTGAGTTATAGTTGTGCTGAGTTAGGGTCTGTGCTGAGTTAGAATCTGTGCTGAGTTAGAGGCTGTGCTGAGTTAGAGTCTGAGCTGAGTTAGAGCCTGAGCTGAGTTAGAGTTTTAGCTGAGTTACAGTCTGAGTTGAGTTAGACTCTCAGCTGAGTTAGGGTCTGTGCTGAGTTCGGGTCTGTACTGAGTTAAGTCTGGGCTGATTTAGAGCCTGAGTTGAGTTAGATTCTTTGCTGAGTTAGATTCTGAGGTGAGTTAGATTCTGAGGTGAGTTAGATTCTGAGGTGTGTTAGAGTCTGTGCTGAGTTAGGGTCTGTGCTGAGATAGAGTCTGTGCTGAGTTAGAGCCTGAGCTGAGTTAGAGCCTGAGCTGAGTTAGGGTCTTTGCTGATTTAGTGTCAGAGCTGAGTTATAATCTGAGCTTAGTCTGTGCTGTGTTACAGACTGTACTGAGTTAGATTCTGAGTTGAGTTAGAGCCTCAGCTGAGTTAGAGTCTGAGCTGAGTTAGAGTCTGTGCTGAGTTTGAGTCTGAGTGAGTTAGAGCCTGAGTTGAGTTAGAGTCTGTGCTGAGTTAGAGTCTGCGCTGAGTTATGGTCTGCGCTGAGTTAGTGTCTGAGCTGAGTAAGAGTCTGAGCTGAGAAAGGATCTGAGCTGAGTTAGAGTCTTAGCTGAGTTACAGTCTGAGTTGAGTTAGAGTCTCAGCTGAGTTAGGGTCTGTGCTGAGTTAGAATCTGTGCTGAGTTAGAGTCTGAGCTCAGTTAGAGTCTGAGCTGTGTTAGATTCTGAGCTGAGTTAGAGTCTGTGCTGAGTAAGAGTCTGAGCTGAGTTCAGGTCTGAGCTGAGTTAGAGTCTGTGCTGAGTTAGAGTCTGTGCTGAGTTAGAGTCTGTGCTGAGTTAGAGTCTGAGCTGCGTTAGATTCTGAGCTGAGTTAGAGTCTGTGCTGAGTTCGGGTCTGTGCTTAGTTAGAGTCCGTGCTGAGTTAGAGTCTGTGCTGAATTAGAGTCTGAGCTGAGTTAGAGTCTGAGCTGAGTTAGAGTCTGAGCTGAGTTTGTGTCTGAGCTGATTTAGAGTCGGAGGTGTGTTAGAGTCTGCGCTGAGTTAGAGTCTAAGCTGAGTTCGGGTCTGTGCTGAGTTAGAGTCTGTGCTGAGTAAGAGTCTGCACTGAGTTAGTGTCTGAACTGAGTTAGAGTCAGAGCTGAGTTAGAGTCAGAGCTGAGTTATAGTCTGAGCTGAGTGAGAGTCGGCGCTGAGTTAGAGTCTGAGCTGAGTTAGAGTCTGAGCTGAGTTCGGGTCTGAGCTGAGTTAGAGTCTGTGTTGAGTGAGAGTCTGTACTGAGTTAGAGTCTGAAGTGAGTTAGAGTCTGAGCTGAGTTAGGATCTGTGCTGATTTAAGGACTTTACTGAGTTAGAGTCTGAGCTGAGTTAGAGTCTTTGCTGAGTTAGAGTCTGAGCTGAGTTAGATTCTGAGGTGTGTTATATACTGAGGTGAGTTAGATTCTGATGTGTGATAGAGTCTGTGCTGAGTTAGGGTCTGTGCTGAGTTAGGGTCTGTGCTGAGTTAGAGTCTGCGCTGAGTTAGACTCTGCGCTGAGTTGGGGTCTGAAATGAGTTAGAGTCTGAGCTCTTTTAGCCTCTAAGCTGAGTTATGGTCTGTGCTGAGTTGGGGTCTGAAATGAGTTAGAGTCTGAGCTCATTTAGCGTCTAAGCTGAGTTAGGGTCTGTGCTGAGTTGGAGTCTGGGCTGAGTTAGCGTCTGAGCTGAGATAGGATCTGAGATGAGTTAGAGTCTGAGCTGAGATAGGATCTGAGCTTAGTTAGAGTCTGAGCTGAGATAGGGTCCGATCTGAATTAGAGTCTGAGCTGAGATAGGGTCTGAGCTGAGTTAGAGTCTGAGCTGAGTTAGAGGCTGAGCTGAGTTAGTGTCTGAGCTAAGTTAGCGTCTGTGCTGAGATAGAGTCTGAGCTGAGTTAGAATCTGAGCTGAGTTAGCATCTGTGCTGAGTTAGGATCTGTTCTGAGTTGGAGTCTGAGCTGAGTTAGGGTCTGAGCTGAGTTAGATTCTGAGCTGAGTTAGAATCTGTGCTGAGTTAGAGTCAGAGCTGAGTTAGAGTCTGTGCTGAGTTGGAGTCTGTGCTGAGTTGGAATCTGAGCTTAGTTATTGTCTGAGCTGAGTTAGGGTCTGAGCTGAGTTAGAGACTGAGCTGATTTAGAGTCTGTCCTGAGTTGGAGTCTGAGGTGAGTTAGAGTCTGAGCTGAGTTAGAGTCTGTGTTGAGTGAGAGTCTGTACTGAGTTAGAGTCTGAAGTGAGTTAGAGTCTGAGCTGAGTTAGGATCTGTGCTGATTTAAGGACTGTACTGAGTTAGAGTCTGAGCTGAGTTAGAGTCTTTGCTGAGTTAGAGTCTGAGCTGAGTTAGATTCTGAGGTGTGTTAGATTCTGAGGTGAGTTAGATTCTGATGTGTGATAGAGTCTGTGCTGAGTTAGGGTCTGTGCTGAGTTAGGGTCTGTGCTGAGTTAGAGTCTGCGCTGAGTTAGACTCTGCGCTGAGTTAGAGTCTGCGCTGAGTTAGAGTCTGTGCTGAGTTAGAGTCTGTGCTGAGTTATGGTCTGTGCTGAGTTGGGGTCTGAAATGAGTTAGAGTCTGAGCTCAGTTAGCGTCTAAGCTGAGTTAGGGTCTGTGCTGAGTTGGAGTCTGAGCTGAGTTAGCGTCTGAGCTGAGTTAGAGTCTGAGCTGAGTTAGGGTTTCTGCTGAGTTAGAATCTGAGCTGAGTTAGGATCCGAGCTGAGTTAGAGTCTTTGCTGAGTTAGGGTCTGAGCTGAGTTAGGGTCTGTGCTGAATTAGGGTCTGAGCTGAAATAGGGTCTGCGCTGAGTTAGAATCTGCGCTCAGTAATAGTCTGAGCTGAGTTAGAGCCTGAGCTGAGTTAGGGTCTGTGCTGAGTTAGTGTCAGAGCTGTGTTACAGTCAGAGCTAAGTTAGAATCTGAGCTTAGGTAGGGTCTGTGCTGAGTTAGAGACTTTACTGAGTTAGTGTCTGAGCTGAGTTAGAGTCTGAGCTGAGTTATAGTCTGTGCTGAGTTAGGGTCTGTGCTGAGTTAGAGTCTGTGCTGAGTTAGAGTCTGTGCTGAGTTAGAGTCTGTGTTGAGTTAGAGTCTGTGCTGAGTTAGAGTCTGAGCTGAGTTAGAGCCTGAGCTGAGTTAGAGCCTGAGCTGAGTTAGGGTCTGTGCTGATTTAATGTCAGAGCTGAGTTATAATCTGAGCTTAGGTTCGTCTGTGGCTGTGTTAGAGACTGTACTGAGTTAGTGTCTGAGTTGAGTTAGAGCCTGAGCTGAGTTAGAGTCTGAGCTGAGTTAGGATCTGTGCTGAGTTAGATTCTGAGCTGAGTTACAGTCTGAGCTGCGTTAAGAGACTGAGCTGAATTAAGATTCTGAGCTGTGTTAGAGACTGAGCTGACTAAGAGTCTGAGCTGAGTTATCGTCTGTGCTCAGTTAGAGTCTGTGCTGAGTAAGGGTCTGAGTTGAGTTAGTGACTGCGCTGAGTTAGGGTCTGAGCTGAGTTAGGGTCTTTGCTGAGCTAAAGTCTGAGCTGAGTTAGAGTCTGAGCTGAGTTAGGGTCTTTGCTGAGCTAGAGTCTGTGCTGAGTTAGAGTCTGTGGTGAGTTAGAGTCTGAGCTGAGTTAGAGTCTGTGCTGAGTTAGAGTCTGTGCTGTGTTAGGGTCTGTGCTGAGTTAGAGTCTGAGATGAGTTAGAATCTGAGCTGAGTTGGAGTCTGAGCTGAGTTAGGGTCTGAGCTGAGTTAGAGTCTGTGCTGAGTTAGTGTCTGAGCTGAGTTAGAGTCTGAGCTGAGTTAGGGTCTGTGCTGAGTTAGTGTCAGAGCTGTGTTACAGTCAGAGCTAAGTTAGAATCTGAGCTTAAGTACGGTCTGTGCTGAGTTAGAGACTTTACTGAGTTAGTGTCTGAGCTGAGTTAGAGTCTGAGCTGAGTTATACTCTGTGCTGAGTTAGGGTCTGTGCTGAGATAGAGTCTGTGCTGAGTTAGAGTCTGTGCTGAGTTAGAGTCTGTGCTGAGTTAGGGTCTGTGCTGAGTTAGAGTCTGTGCTGAGTTAGAGCCTGAGCTGAGTTAGAGCCTGAGCTGAGTTAGGGTCTGTGCTGATTTAGTGTCAGAGCTGAGTTATAATCTGAGCTTAGGTACGTCAGTGCTGTGTTTGAGAATGTACTGAGTTAGTGTCTGAGTCGAGTTAGAGGCTGAGCTGAGTTAGAGTCTGAGCTGAGTTAGGATCTGTGCTGAGTTAGATTCTGAGCTGAGTTACAGTCTGTGCTGCGTTAAGAGACTGAGCTGTTTTAAGATTCTGAGCTGTGTTAGAGACTGAGCTGACTAAGAGTCTGAGCTGAGTTATCGTCTGTGCTCAGTTAGAGTCTGAGCTGAGTAAGGGTCTGAGTTGAGTTAGTGACTGCGCTGAGTTAGGGTCTGTGCTGAGTTAGGGTCTTTGCTGAGCTAAAGTCTGAGCTGAGTTAGAGTCTGAGCTGAGTTAGGGTCTTTGCTGAGCTAGAGTCTGTGCTGAGTTAGAGTCTGAGCTGAGTTAGAGTATGAGCTGAGTTAATGTCTGAGCTGTGTTAGAGTCTGAGCTGAGTAAGAGTCTGAGCTGAGTTAGGGTCTGAGCTGAGCTAGAGTCTGAGTGAGTTAGAGCCTGAGCTGAGTTAGAGTCTGTGCTGAGTTAGGGTCTGCACTGAGTTAGGTTCTGAGCTGAGTTAGAGTATGAGCTGAGATAGGTTCTGAGCTGAGTTAGAGTCTGAGCTGAGATAGGGTCCGAGCTGAGTTAGAGTCTGAGCTGAGTTGGAGTCTGAGCTGAGTTAGAGGCTGA
Organism: Carcharodon carcharias; assembly: GCF_017639515.1. Classification (NCBI taxonomy): domain Eukaryota; kingdom Metazoa; phylum Chordata; class Chondrichthyes; order Lamniformes; family Lamnidae; genus Carcharodon; species Carcharodon carcharias. The sequence goes on from NC_054472.1 coordinate 191,058,710, forward strand.
GCTGAGTTAGGGACTGAGCTGAGTTCGGGTCTGAGCTGAGTTAGAGTCTGAGCTGAGATAGGGTCTGAGCTGAATTAGAGTCTGAGCTGTGATAGGGTCTGAGCTGAGTTAGAGTCTGAGCTGAGTTAGAGTCTGAGCTGAGTTAGAGTCTGAGCTCAGTTAGAGTCTGAGCTGATTTAGAGCCTGTGCTGAGTTAGAGTCTGAGCTGAGTTAGAGTCTGAGCTAAGTTAGCGTCTGTGCTGAGATAGAGTCTGAGCTGAGTTAGAGTCTGAGCTGAGTTAGCATCTGTGATGAGTTAGGATCTGTTCTGAGTTGGAGTCTGAGCTGAGTTAGGGTCTGAGCTGAGTTAGAGTCTGTGCTGAGTTGGAGTCTGTGCTGAGTTGGAATCTGAGCTGAGTTATTGTCTGAGCTGAGTTAGGGTCTGAGCTGAGTTAGAGACTGAGCTGATTTAGAGTCTGTCCTGAGTTGGAGTCTGAGGTGAGTTAGAGTCTGAGCTGTGTTAGAGTCTGTGTTGAGTGAGAGTCTGTACTGAGTTAGAGTCTGAAGTGAGTTAGAGTCTGAGCTGAGTTAGGATCTGTGCTGATTTAAGGACTGTACTGAGTTAGAGTCTGAGCTGAGTTAGAGTCTTTGCTGAGTTAGAATCTGAGCTGAGTTAGATTCTGTGGTGTGTTATATACTGAGGTGAGTTAGATTCTGATGTGTGATAGAGTCTGTGCTGAGTTAGGGTCTGTGCTGAGTTAGGGTCTGTGCTGAGTTAGAGTCTGCGCTGAGTTAGACTCTGCGCTGAGTTGGGGTCTGAAATGAGTTAGAGTCTGAGCTCATTTAGCCTCTAAGCTGAGTTATGGTCTGTGCTGAGTTGGGGTCTGAAATGAGTTAGAGTCTGAGCTCATTTAGCGTCTAAGCTGAGTTAGGGTCTGTGCTGAGTTGGAGTCTGGGCTGAGTTAGCGTCTGAGCTGAGATAGGATCTGAGATGAGTTAGAGTCTGAGCTGAGATAGGATCTGAGCTTAGTTAGAGTCTGAGCTGAGATAGGGTCCGATCTGAATTAGAGTCTGAGCTGAGATAGGGTCTGAGCTGAGTTAGAGTCTGAGCTGAGTTAGAGGCTGAGCTGAGTTAGTGTCTGAGCTAAGTTAGCGTCTGTGCTGAGATAGAGTCTGAGCTGAGTTAGAATCTGAGCTGAGTTAGCATCTGTGCTGAGTTAGGATCTGTTCTGAGTTGGAGTCTGAGCTGAGTTAGGGTCTGAGCTGAGTTAGATTCTGAGCTGAGTTAGAATCTGTGCTGAGTTAGAGTCACAGCTGAGTTAGAGTCTGTGCTGAGTTGGAGTCTGTGCTGAGTTCGAATCTGAGCTTAGTTATTGTCTGAGCTGAGTTAGGGTCTGAGCTGAGTTAGAGACTGATCTGATTTAGAGTCTGTCCTGAGTTGGAGTCTGAGGTGAGTTAGAGTCTGAGCTGAGTTAGAGTCTGTGTTGAGTGAGAGTCTGTACTGAGTTAGAGTCTGAAGTGAGTTAGAGTCTGAGCTGAGTTAGGATCTGTGCTGATTTAAGGACTGTACTGAGTTAGAGTCTGAGCTGAGTTAGAGTCTTTGCAGAGTTAGAGTCTGAGCTGAGTTAGATTCTGAGGTGTGTTAGATTCTGAGGTGAGTTAGATTCTGATGTGTGATAGAGTCTGTGCTGAGTTAGGGTCTGTGCTGAGTTAGGGTTTGTGCTGAGTTAGAGTCTGCGCTGAGTTAGACTCTGCGCTGAGATAGAGTCTGAGCTGAGTTAGAGTCTGTGCTGAGTTAGAGTCTGTGCTGAGTTATGGTCTGTGCTGAGTTGGGGTCTGAAATGAGTTAGAGTCTGAGCTCAGTTAGCGTCTAAGCTGAGTTAGGGTCTGTGCTGAGTTGGAGTCTGGGCTGAGTTAGCGTCTGAGCTGCGTTAGTGTCTGTGCTGAGTTGGAGTCTGAGCTGAGTTAGACTCTGTGCTGAGTTAGAGTCTGAGCTGAGTTAGGGTCTCTGCTGAGTTAGAATCTGAGCTGAGTTAGGATCCGAGCTGAGTTAGAGTCTTTGCTGAGTTAGGGTCTGAGCTGAGTTAGGGTCTGTGCTGAATTAGGGTCTGAGCTGAAATAGGGTCTGCGCTGAGTTAGAATCTGCGCTGAGTTATAGTCTGAGCTGAGTTAGAGCCTGAGCTGAGTTAGGGTCTGTGCTGAGTTAGTGTCAGAGCTGTGTTACAGTCAGAGCTAAGTTAGAATCTGAGCTTAGGTAGGGTCTGTGCTGAGTTAGAGACTTTACTGAGTTAGTGTCTGAGCTGAGTTAGAGTCTGAGCTGAGTTATAGTCTGTGCTGAGTTAGGGTCTGTGCTGAGTTAGAGTCTGTGCTGAGTTAGAGTCTGTGCTGTGTTAGAGTCTGTGTTGAGTTAGAGTCTGTGCTGAGTTAGAGTCTGAGCTGAGTTAGAGCCTGAGCTGAGTTAGAGCCTGAGCTGAGTTAGGGTCTGTGCTGATTTAATGTCAGAGCTGAGTTATAATCTGAGCTTAGGTTCGTCTGTGCTGCGTTAGAGACTGTACTGAGTTAGTGTCTGAGTTGAGTTAGAGCCTGAGCTGAGTTAGAGTCTTTGCTGAGTTAGGATCTGTGCTGAGTTAGATTCTGAGCTGAGTTACAGTCTGAGCTGCGTTAAGAGACTGAGCTGAATTAAGATTCTGAGCTGTGTTAGAGACTGAGCTGACTAAGAGTCTGAGCTGAGTTATCGTCTGTGCTCAGTTAGAGTCTGTGCTGAGTAAGGGTCTGAGTTGAGTTAGTGACTGCGCTGAGTTAGGGTCTGTGCTGAGTTAGGGTCTTTGCTGAGCTAAAGTCTGAGCTGAGTTAGAGTCTGAGCTGAGTTAGGGTCTTTGCTGAGCTAGAGTCTGTGCTGAGTTAGAGTCTGTGGTGAGTTAGAGTCTGAGCTGAGTTAAAGTCTGTGCTGAGTTAGAGTCTGTGCTGTGTTTGGGAATGTGCTGAGTTAGAGTCTGAGATGAGTTAGAATCAGAGCTGAGTTGGAGTCTGAGCTGAGTTAGGGTCTGAGCTGAGTTAGAGTCTGTGCTGAGTTAGAGTCTGAGCTGAGTTAGAGTCTGAGCTGAGTTAGGGTCTGTGCTGAGTTATTGTCAGAGCTGTGTTACAGTCAGAGCTAAGTTAGAATCTGAGCTTAAGTACGGTCTGTGCTGAGTTAGAGACTTTACTGAGTTAGTGTTTGAGCTTAGTTAGAGTCTGAGCTGAGTTATACTCTGTGCTGAGTTAGGGTCTGTGCTGAGATAGAGTCTGTGCTGAGTTAGAGTCTGTGCTGAGTTAGAATCTCTGTTGAGTTAGAGTCTGTGCTGAGTTAGAGTCTGTGCTGAGTTAGAGCTTGAGCTGAGTTAGAGCCTGAGCTGAGTTAGGGTCTGTGCTGATTTAGTGTCAGAGCTGAGTTATAATCTGAGCTTAGGTACGTCTGTGCTGTGTTTGAGAATGTACTGAGTTAGTGTCTGAGTCGAGTTAGAGGCTGAGCTGAGTTAGAGTCTGAGCTGAGTTAGGATCTGTGCTGAGTTAGATTCTGAGCTGAGTTACAGTCTGTGCTGCGTTAAGAGACTGAGCTGTTTTAAGATTCTGAGCTGTGTTAGAGACTGAGCTGACTAAGAGTCTGAGCTGAGTTATCGTCTGTGCTCAGTTAGAGTCTGTGCTGAGTAAGGGTCTGAGTTGAGTTAGTGACTGCGCTGAGTTAGGGTCTGTGCTGAGTTAGGGTCTTTGCTGAGCTAAAGTCTGAGCTGAGTTAGAGTCTGAGCTGAGTTAGGGTCTTTGCTGAGCTAGAGTCTGTGCTGAGTTAGAGTCTGTGGTGAGTTAGAGTCTGTGCTGAGTTAGGGTCTGTGCTGAGTTAGAGTCTAAGCTGAGTTAGAGTCTGGGCTGAGTTAGAGTCTGTGCTGTGTTAGGGAATGTGCTGAGTTAGAGTCTGAGATGAGTTAGAATCAGAGCTGAGTTGGAGTCTGAGCTGAGTTAGGGTCTGAGCTGAGTTAGAGTCTGTGCTGAGTTAGTGTCTGAGCTGAGTTAGAGTCTGAGCTGAGTTAGGGTCTGTGCTGAGTTAGTGTCAGAGCTGTGTTACAGTCAGAGCTAAGTTAGAATCTGAGCTTAAGTACGGTCTGTGCTGAGTTTGAGACTTTACTGAGTTAGTGTCTGAGCTTAGTTAGAGTGTGAGCTGAGTTATACTCTGTGCTGAGTTAGGGTCTGTGCTGAGATAGAGTCTGTGCTGAGTTAGAGTCTGTGCTGAGTTAGAGTCTCTGTTGAGTTAGAGTCTGTGCTGAGTTAGAGTCTGTGCTGAGTTAGAGCTTGAGCTGAGTTAGAGCCTGAGCTGAGTTAGGGTCTGTGCTGATTTAGTGTCAGAGCTGAGTTATAATCTGAGCTTAGGTACGTCTGTGCTGAGTTAGAGACTGTACTGAGTTAGTGTCTGAGTTGAGTTAGAGCCTGAGCTGAGTTAGAGTCTGAGCTGAGTTAGGATCTGTGCTGAGTTCGATTCTGAGCTGAGTTACAGTCTGAGCTGCGTAAAGAGTCTGAGCTGAATTAAGAGTCTGAGCTGTGTTAGAGTCTGAGCTGACTAAGAGTCTGAGCTGAGTTAGCGTCTGTGCTGAGTTAGAGTCTGTGCTGAGTAAGAATCTGAGTTGAGTTAGTGACTGCGCTGAGTTAGGGTCTGTGCTGAGTTAGAGTCTGAGCTGAGTTAGGGTCTTGGCTGAGCTAGAGTCTGAGCTGAGTTAGAGTCTGTGGTGAGTTAGAGTCTGTGCTGAGTTCGGGTCTGTGCTGAGTTAGAGTCTGAGCTGAGTTAGAGTCTGTGCTGTGTTAGTGTCTGTGCTGAGTTAGAGTCTGAGCTGAGTTAGAGTCTGAGCTGAGTTGGAGTCTGAGCTGAGTTAGGGTCTGAACTGAGTTAGAGTCTGAGCTGAGTTAGAGTCTGTGCTGGGTTAGAGTCTGAGCTGAGTTAGAGTCTGAGCTGAGTTAGGGTCTGAGCTGAGTTATGGTCTGCGCTGAGTTAGAGTCTGAGATGAGTTAGATTCTGGGCTGAGTTAGACTCTGTGCTGTGTTAGAGTCTGAGCTGAGTTAGAGTCTGAGCTGAGTTAGTCTCTGAGCTGAGTTACGGTCTGTGCTGAGTTAGGATTTGTGCTGATTTTAGGACTGTACTGAGTTAGAGTCTGAGGTGAGTTGGAGTCTGAGTTGAGTTTGACTCTGAGCTGAGTTAGAGTCTGGGCTGTTTTAGAGCCTGAGTTGAGTTAGATTCTTTGCTGAGTTAGATTCTGAGGTGAGTTAGATTCTGAGGTGAGTTAGATTCTGAGGTGTGTTAGAGTCTGTGCTGAGTTAGGGTCTTTGCTGAGTTAGGGTCTGTGCTGAGTTAGAGTCTGCGCTGAATTAGACTCTGCGATGAGTTAGAGTCTGAGCTGAGTTAGAGTCTGAGCTGAGTTAGAGTCTGAGCTGAGTAATGGTCTGTGCTGAGTTGGGGTCTGAGCTGAGTTAAGGACTCTGCTGAGTTGGAGTCTGGGCTGAGTTAGACTCTGTGCTGAGTTAGAGTCTGAGCTGAGTTAGGCTCTGAGCTGAGATGGTGTCTGAGCTGAGTTGGGGTCGGAGCTGAGTTAGGGTCTGTGCTGAGTTTGAGACTGAGCTGAGTTAGATTCTGAGTGATTTAGAGCCTGAGCTGAGTTAGAGTCTGCGCTGAGTTAGAGTCTGCGCTGAGTTTGTGTCTGAGCTGAGTTAGATTCTGAGTGAATTAGATTCTGAGTGAGTTAGAGACTGAGCTGAGTTAGAGTCTGTGCTGAGTTTGAGTCTGAGTGAGTTAGAGCCTGAGCTGAGTTAGAGTCTGTGCTGAGTTAGAGTCTGCGCTGAGTTATGGTCTGCGCTGAGTTAGGGTCTGAGCTGAGTAAGAGTCTGAGCTGAGAAAGGGTCTGAGCTGAGTTAGAGTCTTAGCTGAGTTACAGTCTGAGTTGAGTTAGAGTCTCAGCTGAGTTAGGGTCTGTGCTGAGTTCGGGTCTGTGCTGAGTTAGAGTTGTGCTAGGTTAGGGTCTGTGCTGAGTTCGGGTCTGTGCTCAGTGAGAGTTTGTGCTGAGTTAGAATCTGTGCTGAGTTAGAGGCTGAGCTCAGTGAGAGTCTGAGCTGAGTTAGATTCTGAGCTGAGTTAGAGTCTGTGCTGAGTAAGAGTCTGAGCTGAGTTAAAGTCTGAGCTGAGTTAGATTCTGAGCTGAGTAAGAGTCTGTGCTGAGTTCGGGTCTGTGCTGAGCTAGAGTCTGTGCTGAGTTAGAGTCTGTGCTGAGTTAGAGTCTGTGCTGAGTTAGAGTCTGAGCTGCGTTAGATTCTGAGCTGAGTTAGAGTCTGTGCTGAGTTCGGGTCTGTGCTTAGTTAGAGTCCGTGCTGAGTTAGAGTCTGTGCTGAATTAGAGTCTGAGCTGAGTTAGAGTCTGAGCTGAGTTAGAGTCTGAGCTGAGTTTGTGTCTGAGCTGATTTAGAGTCGGAGGTGTGTTAGAGTGTGTGCTGAGTTAGAGTCTGAGCTGAGTTAGAGTCTAAGCTGAGTTCGGGTCTCTGCTGAGTTAGAGTCTGTGCTGAGTAAGAGTCTGCACTGAGTTAGTGTCTGAACTGAGTTAGAGTCAGAGCTGAGTTAGAGTCAGAGCTGAGTTATAGTCTGAGCTGAGTGAGAGTCGGCGCTGAGTTAGAGTCTGAGCTGAGTTAGAGTCTGAGCTGAGTTCGGGTCTGAGCTGAGTTAGAGTCTGAGCTGAGTTCGAGTCTGTGCTGAGTTTGAGTCTGTGCTGAGTTAGAGTCTGAGCTGAGTTAGAGTATGAGCTGAGTTCGGGTCTGAGCTGTGTTAGAGTCTGAGCTGAGTAAGAGTCTGAGCTGAGTTAGGGTCTGAGCTGAGTTAGAGTCTGAGCTGAGTAAGAGTCTGATTTGAGTTAGGGTCTGAGCTGAGTTAGAGTCTGAGCTGAGTTCGGGTCTGAGCTGAGTTAAAGTCTGAGCTGATTTAGAGTCTGAGCTGAGTTAGAGTCTGTGCTGAGCTAGAGTCTGAGTGAGTTAGAGCCTGAGCTGAGTTAGAGTCTGTGCTGAGTTAGAGTCTGCGCTGAGTTAGGGTCTGCGCTGAGTTAGGGTCTGAGCTGAGTTAGAGTCTGAGCTGAGATAGGATCTGAGCTGAGTTAGAGTCTGAGCTGAGATAGGGTCTGAGCTGAGTTAGAGTCTGAGCTGAGTTAGAGTCTGAGCTGAGATAGTGTCTGGGCTGCTTTAGAGTCTGAGCTGAGATAGGGTCTGAGCTGAGTTAGAGTCTGAGCTGAGTTAGAGTCTGAGCTGAGATAGTGTCTGGGCTGCTTTAGAGTCTGAGCTGAGATAGGGTCTGAGCTGAGTTAGTGTTTGAGCTGCGTTAGAGTCTGAGCTGAGTTAGAGTCTGAGCTCAGTTAGAGTCTGAGTTGAGTTAGAGCCTGTGCTGAGTTAGAGTCTGAGCTGAGTTAGAGTCTGAGCTAAGTTAGCGTCTGTGCTGAGTTAGAGTCTGAGCTGAGTTAGAGTCTGAGCTGAGTTAGAATCTGTGATGAGTTAGGATCTGTTCTGAGTTGGAGTCTGAGCTGAGTTAGGGTCTGAGCTGAGTTAGAGTCTGAGCAGAGTTCGAGTCTGTGCTGAGTTTGAGTCTGTGCTGAGTTAGAGTCTGAGCTGAGTTAGAGTATGAGCTGAGTTATTGTCTGAGCTGTGTTAGTGTCTGAGCTGAGTAAGAGTCTGAGCTGAGTTAGGGTCTGAGCTGAGTTAGAGTCTGAGCTGAGTAAGAGTCTGATTTGAGTTAGGGTCTGAGCTGAGTTAGAGTCTGAGCTGAGTTCGGGTCTGAGCTGAGTTAAAGTCTGAGCTGATTTAGAGTCTGAGCTGAGTTAGAGTCTGTGCTGAGCTAGAGTCTGAGTGAGTTAGAGCCTGAGCTGAGTTAGAGTCTGTGCTGAGTTAGAGTCTGCGCTGAGTTAGGGTCTGCGCTGAGTTAGGGTCTGAGCTGAGTTAGAGTCTGAGCTGAGATAGGATCTGAGCTGAGTTAGAGTCTGAGCTGAGATAGGGTCTGAGCTGAGTTAGAGTCTGAGCTGAGTTAGAGTCTGAGCTGAGTTAGAGTCTGAGCTGAGTTAGGGACTGAGCTGAGATCGGGTCTGAGCTGAGTTAGAGTCTGAGCTGAGATAGGGTCTGAGCTGATTTAGAGTCTGAGCTGAGATAGGGTCTGAGCTGAGTTAGAGTCTGAGCTGAGTTAGAGTCTGAGCTGAGTTAGAGTCTGAGCTCAGTTAGAGTCTGAGTTGAGTTAGAGCCTGTGCTGAGTTAGAGTCTGAGCTGAGTTAGAGTCTGAGCTAAGTTAGCGTCTGTGCTGAGTTAGAGTCTGAGCTGAGTTAGAGTCTGAGCTGAGTTAGCATCTGTGATGAGTTAGGATCTGTTCTGAGTTGGAGTCTGAGCTGAGTTAGGGTCTGAGCTGAGTTAGAGTCTGAGCTGAGTTAGAGTCTGTGCTGAGTTAGAGTCTGAGCTGAGTTAGAGTCTGTGCTGAGTTGGTGTCTGTGCTGAGTTGGAATCTGAGCTGAGTTATTGTCTGAGCTGAGTTAGGGTCTGAGCTGAGTTAGAGACTGAGCTGATTTAGAGTCTGTCCTGAGTTGGAGTCTGAGGTGAGTTAGAGTCTGAGCTGAGTTAGAGTCTGTGTTGAGTGAGAGTCTGTACTGAGTTAGAGTCTGAAGTGAGTTAGAGTCTGAGCTGAGTTAGGATCTGTGCTGATTTAAGGACTGTACTGAGTTAGAGTCTGAGCTGAGTTAGAGTCTTAGCTGAGTTAGAGTCTGAGCTGAGTTAGATTCTGAGGTGTGTTAGATTCTGAGGTGAGTTAGATTCTGATGTGTGATAGAGTCTGTGCTGAGTTAGGGTCTGTGCTGAGTTAGGGTCTGTGCTGAGTTAGAGTCTGCGCTGAGTTAGACTCTGCGCTGAGTTAGAGTCTGCGCTGAGTTAGAGTCTGAGCTGAGTTAGAGTCTGTGCTGAGTTATGGTCTGTGCTGAGTTGGGGTCTGAAATGAGTTAGAGTCTGAGCTCAGTTAGCGTCTAAGCTGAGTTAGGGTCTGTGCTGAGTTGGAGTCTGGGCTGAGTTAGCGTCTGAGCTGCGTTAGTGTCTGTGCTGAGTTGGAGTCTGAGCTGAGTTAGACTCTGTGCTGAGTTAGAGTCTGAGCTGAGTTAGGGTCTCTGCTGATTTAGAATCTGAGCTGAGTTAGGATCCGAGCTGAGTTAGAGTCTTTGCTGAGTTAGGGTCTGAGCTGAGTTAGGGTCTGTGCTGAATTAGGGTCTGAGCTGAAATAGGGTCTGCGCTGAGTTAGAATCTGCGCTGAGTTATAGTCTGAGCTGAGCTAGAGCCTGAGCTGAGTTAGGGTCTGTGCTGAGTTAGTGTCAGAGCTGCGTTACAGTCAGAGCTAAGTTAGAATCTGAGCTTAGGTAGGGTCTGTGCTGATCTAGAGAATTTACTGAGTTAGTGTCTGAGCTGAGTTAGAGTCTGAGCTGAGTTATAGTCTGTGCTGAGTTAGGGTCTGTGCTGAGTTAGAGTCTGTGCTGAGTTAGAGTCTGTGCTGAGTTAGAGTCTGTGTTGAGTTAGAGTCTGTGCTGAGTTAGGGTCTGTGCTGATTTAGTGTCAGAGCTGAGTTATAATCTGAGCTTAGGTTCGTCTGTGCTGTGTTAGAGACTGTACTGAGTTAGTGTCTGAGTTGAGTTAGAGCCTGAGCTGAGTTAGAGTCTGAGCTGAGTTAGGATCTGTGCTGAGTTAGATTCTGAGCTGAGTTACAGTCTGAGCTGCGTTAAGAGACTGAGCTGAATTAAGAGTCTGAGCTGTGTTAGAGACTGAGCTGACTAAGAGTCTGAGCTGAGTTATCGTCTGTGCTCAGTTAGAGTCTGTGCTGAGTAAGAGTCTGAGTTGAGTTAGTGACTGCGCTGAGTTAGGGTCTGTGCTGAGTAAGAGTCTGAGCTGAGTTAGGGTCTTTGCTGAGCTAAAGTCTGAGCTGAGTTAGAGTCTGAGCTGAGTTAGAGTCTGAGCTGAGCTAGAGTCTGTGCTGAGTTAGAGTCTGTGGCGAGTTAGAGTCTGTGCTGAGTTAGGGTCTGTGCTGAGTTAGAGTCTGAGCTGAGTTAGAGTCTGTGCTGAGTTAGAGTCTGTGCTGTGTTAGGGTCTGTGCTGATTTAGAGTCTGAGATGAGTTAGAATCTGAGCTGAGTTGGAGTCTGAGCTGAGTTAGGGTCTGAGCTCAGTTAGAGTCTGAGCTCAGTTAGAGTCTGTGCTGAGTTAGAGTCTGAGCTGAGTTAGAGTCTGAGCTGAGTTAGTGTCTGAGCTGAGTTATGGTCTGCGCTGAGTTAGAGTCTGAGCTGAGTTAGATTCTGAGCTGAGTTAGATTCTGTGCTGAGTTAGACACTGTGCTGTGAAAGAGTCTGAGCTGAGTTAGTGTCTCTGCTGACTTAGATTCTGAGCTGAGTTAGAGTGTGTGCTGAGTTAGATTCTGAGCTGAGGTCGAGTCTGAGCTGAGTAAGGGTCTGAGCTGAGTTAGAGTCTGAGATGAGTTAGAGTCTGCTGAGTTAAGGTCTGAGCTGAGTTAGAGTCTGTGCTGAGTTAGAGTCTGTGCTGAGTTAGAGTCTGTGCTGAGTTAGAGTCTGTGCTGAGTTAGGGTCTGAGCTGAGTTAGGGTCTGTGCTGAGTTAGAGTCTGAGCTGAGTTAGATTCTGTGCTGAGTTAGGGTCAGAGCTGAGTTAGAGTCTGAGCTGAGCGAGAGACTGTGCTGAGTTAAGGTCTGAGCTGAGCTAGGGTCGGTGCTGAGTTAGGGTCTGATCTGAGTTAGGGTCTGTGCTGAGTTAGAGTCTGAGATGAGTTAGAGTCTGTGCTGAGTTAGGGTCTGAGCTGAGTGAGAGTCTGAGCTGAGTTTGAGTTCGTGCTGAGTTGGAGACTGAGCTATGTAAGGGTCTGAGCTGAGTTAGAGTCTGAGCTGAGTTAGAGTCAGAGGTGAGTTAGAGTCTGAGCTGAGTTAGTGTCTGAGCTGAGTAAGAGTCTCTGCCCACTTAGAGTCTGAGCTGCGTTATAGTTTTTGCTGAGTTAGAGTCTGAGCTGAGTTAGGGTCTGAGCTGAGAAAGAGTCTGAGCTGAGTTAGAGTCTGAGTTGAGTTAGGGTCTGCGCTGAGTTAGGGTCTGAGCTGAGTTAGAGTCTGAGCTGAGATAGGATCTGAGCTGAGTTAGAGTCTGAGCTGAGGTAGGGTCTGAGCTGAGTTAGAGTCTGAGCTGAGTTAGAGTCTGAGCTGAGTTAGAGTCTGAGCTGAGTTAGGGACTGAGCTGTGTTCGTGTCTGAGCTGAGTTAGAGTCTGAGTTGAGATAGGGTCTGAGCTGAGTTAGAGTCTGAGCTGAGTTAGAGTCTGAGCTGAGTTCGAGTCAGTGCTGAGTTAGGGTCTGAGCTGAGTTCGGGTCTGAGCTCAGTTAGAGTCTGAGAAGAGTTAAATTCTGAGCTGAGTTAGAGTCTGAGATGGGTTCGAGTCTGAGCTGAGTTAGAGTCTGAGTTGAGATAGGGTCTGAGCTGAGTTAGAGTCTGAGCTGAGTTAGAGTCTGAGCTGAGTTAAATTGTGCGCTGAGTTAGGGTCTGAGCTGAGTTCGGGTCTGAGCTTAGTTAGAGTCTGAGATGAGTTAAGTTCTGAGCTGAGTTAGAGTCTGAGATGGGTTTGAGTCTGAGCTGAGTTAGATTCTGAGTGAGTTAGAGCCTGAGCTGAGTTAGAGTCTGCGCTGAGTTAGAGTCTGCGCTGAGTTTGTGTCTAAGCTGAGTTAGATTCTGAGTGAGTTAGATTCTGAGTGAGTTAGAGACTTAGCTGAGTTCGAGTCTGTGCTGAGTTTGAGTCTGAGTGAGTTAGAGCCTGAGCTGAGTTAGAGTCTGTGCTGAGTTAGAGTCTGCGCTGAGTTATGGTCTGCGCTGAGTTAGGGTCTGAGCTGAGTAAGAGTCTGAGCTGAGAAAGGGTCTGAGCTAAGTTAGAGTCTTAGCTGAGTTACAGTCTGAGTTGAGTTAGAGTCTCAGCTGAGTTAGGGTCTGTGCTGAGCTCGGGTCTGTGCTGAGTTAGAGATGTGCTGAGTTAGGTTCTGTGCTGAGCTCGGGTCAGTGCTGAGTTAGAGTCTGTGCTGAGTTAGAATCTGTGCTGAGTCAGAGTCTGAGCTTAGTTAGAGTCTGAGCTGAGTTAGATTCTGAGCTGAGTAAGAGTCTGTGATGAGATCGGGTCTGTGCTGTGTTAGCGTCTGTGCTCAGTTAGAGTCTGTGCTGATTAAGGGTCTGAGTTAAGTTAGTGACTCCGCTGAGTTAGGGTCTGTGCTGAGTTAGAGTCTGAGCTGATTTAGAGTCTGAGCTGAGTTAGAGTCTGTGCTGAGTTAGAGTTTGAGCTGAGTTAGAGACTGAGCTGAGTTAGGGTCTGAGCTTAGTTCGGATCAGAGCTGAGTTAGAGTCCGAGCTGAGTTAGAGTCTGTGCTGCGTTATAGTTTTTGCTGAGTTAGAGTCTGAGCTGAGTTAGGGTCTGAGCTGAGAAAGAGTCTGAGCTGAGTTAGAGTCTGAGTTGAGTTAGGGTCTGCGCTGAGTTAGGGTCTGAGCTGAGTTAGAGTCTGAGCTGAGATAGGATCTGAGCTGAGTTAGAGTCTGAGCTGAGGTAGGGTCTGAGCTGAGTTAGAGTCTGAGCTGAGTTAGAGTCTGAGCTGAGTTAGAGTCTGAGCTGAGTTAGGGACTGAGCTGTGTTCCTGTCTGAGCTGAGTTAGAGTCTGAGTTGAGATAGGGTCTGAGCTGAGTTAGAGTCTGAGCTGAGTTAGAGTCTGTGATGAGATCGGGTCTGTGCTGAGTTAGCGTCTGTGCTCAGTTAGAGTCTGTGCTGATTAAGGGTCTGAGTTAAGTTAGTGACTCCGCTGAGTTAGGGTCTGTGCTGAGTTAGAGTCTGAGCTGATTTAGAGTCTGAGCTGAGTTAGAGTCTGTGCTGAGTTAGAGTTTGAGCTGAGTTAGAGACTGAGCTGAGTTAGGGTCTGAGCTTAGTTCGGATCAGAGCTGAGTTAGAGTCCGAGCTGAGTTAGAGTCTGTGCTGCGTTATAGTTTTTGCTGAGTTAGAGTCTGAGCTGAGTTAGGGTCTGAGCTGAGAAAGAGTCTGAGCTGAGTTAGAGTCTGAGTTGAGTTAGGGTCTGCGCTGAGTTAGGGTCTGAGCTGAGTTAGAGTCTGAGCTGAGATAGGATCTGAGCTGAGTTAGAGTCTGAGCTGAGGTAGGGTCTGAGCTGAGTTAGAGTCTGAGCTGAGTTAGAGTCTGAGCTGAGTTAGAGTCTGAGCTGAGTTAGGGACTGAGCTGTGTTCCTGTCTGAGCTGAGTTAGAGTCTGAGTTGAGATAGGGTCTGAGCTGAGTTAGAGTCTGAGCTGAGTTAGAGTCTGAGCTGTGTTCGAGTCAGCGCTGAGTTAGGGTTTGAGCTGAGTTCGGGTCTGAGCTGAGTTAGAGTCTGAGAAGAGTTAAGTTCTGAGCTGAGTTAGAGTCTGAGATGGGTTCGAGTCTGAGCTGAGTTAGAGTCTGAGTTGAGATAGGGTCTGAGCTGAGTTAGAGTCTGAGCTGAGTTAGAGTCTGAGCTGAGTTAGAGTCAGCGCTGAGTTAGGGTCTGAGCTGAGTTTGGGTCTGAGCTGAGTTAGAGTCTGAGATGAGTTAAGTTCTGAGCTGAGTTAGAGTCTGAGATGGGTTCGAGTCTGAGCTCAGTTAGATTCTGAGTGAGTTAGAGCCTGAGCTTAGTTAGAGTCTGCGCTGAGTTAGAGTCTGCGCTGAGTTTGTGTCTAAGCTGAGTTAGATTCTGAGTGAGTTAGATTCTGAGTGAGTTAGAGACTGAGCTGAGTTAGAGTCTGTGCTGAGTTTGAGTCTGAGTGAGTTAGAGCCTGAGCTGAGTTAGAGTCTGTGCTGAGTTAGAGTCTGCGCTGAGTTATGGTCTGCGCTGAGTTAGGGTCTGAGCTGAGTAAGAGTCTGAGCTGAGAAAGGGTCTGAGCTGAGTTAGAGTCTTAGCTGAGTTACAGTCTGAGTTGAGTTAGAGTCTCAGCTGAGTTAGGGTCTGTGCTGAGTTCGGGTCTGTGCTGAGTTAGAGTTGTGCTGAGTTAGGTTCTGTGCTGAGCTCGGGTCAGTGCTGAGTTAGAGTCTGTGCTGAGTTAGAATCTGTGCTGAGTTAGAGTCTGAGCTCAGTTAGAGTCTGAGCTGAGTTAGATTCTGAGCTGAGTTAGAGTCTGTGCTGAGTAAGAGTCTGAGCTGAGTTAAAGTCTGAGCTGAGTTAGATTCTGAGCTGAGTAAGAGTCTGTGCTGAGTTCGGGTCTGTGCTGAGTTAGGGTCTGTGCTGAGTTAGAGTCTGTGTTGAGTTAGAGTCTGTGCTGAGTTAGAGTCTGAGCTGCGTTAGATTCAGAGCTGAGTTAGAGTCTGTGCTGAGTTCGGGTCTGTGCTTAGTTAGAGTCCGTGCTGAGTTAGAGTCTGTGCTGAATTAGAGTCTGAGCTGAGTTAGATTCTGAGCTGAGTTAGAGTCTGAGCTGAGTTTGTGTCTGAGCTGATTTAGAGTCAGAGGTGAGTTAGAGTCTGCGCTAAGTTAGAGTCTGAGCTGAGTTAGATTCTGAGCTGAGTTAGAGTCTAAGCTGAGTTCGGGTTTGTGCTGAGTTAGAGTCTGTGCTGAGTAAGAGTCTGCACTGAGTTAGTGTCTGAACTGAGTTAGAGTCAGAGCTGAGTTAGAGTCCGAGCTGAGTTCGGGTCTGAGCTGAGTTAGAGTCTGAGCAGAGTTCGAGTCTGTGCTGAGTTTGAGTCTGTGATGAGTTAGAGTCTGAGCTGAGTTAGAGTATGAGCTGAGTTCGGGTCTGAGCTGAGTTAAAGTCTGAGCTGATTTAGAGTCTGAGCTGAGTTAGAGTCTGTGCTGAGCTAGAGTCTGAGTGAATTAGAGCCTGAGCTGAGTTAGAGTCTGTGCTGAGTTAGAGTCTGCGCTGAGTTAGGGTCTGCGCTGAGTTAGGGCTGAGTTGTTTTAGATCTTAGCTGAGATAGGATCTGAGCTGAGTTAGAGCCTGAGCTGAGATAGGGTCTGAGCTGAGTTAGAGTCTGAGCTGAGTTAGAGTCTGAGCTGAGTTAGAGTCTGAGCTGAGTTAGGGACTGAGCTGAGTTCGGGTCTGAGCTGAGTTAGAGTCTGAGCTGAGATAGGGTCTGAGCTGATTTATAATCTGAGCTGAGATAGGGTCTGAGCTGAGTTAGAGTCTGAGCTGAGTTAGAGTCTGAGCTGAGTTAGAGCCTGTGCTGAGTTAGAGCCTGAGCTGAGTTAGAGCCTGAGCTGAGTTAGGGTCTGTGCTGATTTAGGATCTGTGCTGAGTTAGATTCTGAGCTGAGTTACAGTCTGAGCTGCGTAAAGAGACTGAGCTGAATTAAGAGTCTGAGCTGTGTTAGAGACTGAGATGACTAAGAGTCTGAGCTGAGTTAGCGTCTGTGCTCAGTTAGAGTCTGTGCTGAGTAAGGGTCTGAGTTGAGTTAGTGACTGCGCTGAGTTAGGGTCTGTGCTGAGTTAGAGTCTGAGCTGAGTTAGGGTCTTTGCTGAGCTAAAGTCTGAGCTGAGTTAGAGTCTGAGCTGAGTTAGGGTCTTTGCTGAGCTAGAGTCTGTGCTAAGTTAGTGTCTGTGCTGAGTTAGAGTCTGAGCTGAGTTAGAGTCTGTGCTGAGTTAGAGTCTGTGCTTTGTTAGGGTCTGTGCTGAGTTAGAGTCTGAGATGAGTTAGAATCAGAGCTGAGTTGGAGTCTGAGCTGAGTTAGGGTCTGAGCTGAGTTAGAGTCTAAGCTCAGTTAGAGTCTTTGCAGAGTTAGAGTCTGAGCTGAGTTAGAGTCTGAGCTGAGTTAGAGTCTGAGCTGAGTTATGGTCTGCACTGAGTTAGAGTCTGAGCTGAGTTAGATTTTGAGCTGAGTTAGATTCTGTGCTGAGGTAGAAACTGTGCTGTGTTAGAGTCTGAGCTGAGTTAGTGTCTCTGCTGACTTAGAGTCTGAGCTGCGATGGAGTGTGTGCTGAGTTCGAGTCTGAGCTGAGGTCGAGTCTGAGCTGAGTTAGGGTCTGAGCTGAGTTAGAGTCTGAGGTGAGTTATTGTCTGAGCTGAGTTAGAGTCTGAGATGCGTTAGAGTCTAAGCTGGGTTTGGGTCTTTGCTGAGTTAGAGTCCGAGCTGAGTTTGAGTCTGTGCTGAGTTATAGTTTTTGCTGAGTTAGTGTCTGAGCTGAGTTAGGGTCTGAGCTGAGTTAGAGTCTGAGCTGTGTTAGAGTCTGAGTTGAGTTAAGATCTGAGCTGTGTTAGAGTCTGAGCTGAGTTAGAGTCTGAGTTGAGTTAGAGTCTGAGTTCATTTAGAGTGTGAGGTGTGTTTGAGTCTGAGCTGAGTTAGATTCTTGCTGATTTAGAGTCTGTGCTGAGTTAGTGTCTGTGCTGAGTTAGAGTCTGTGCTGAGTTAGAGTCTGAGTTTAGTTAGATTCTTAGCTGAGTTCGAGTCTGATTTGAGTAAGAGTCTGAGCTGAGTTAGAGTCTGTGCTGAGTTAGATTCTTAGCTGAGTTAGAGTCTGAGCTGTGTTAGTGTCTGGGCTGAGTTATGGTTTGAGCTGAGTTAGAGTCTGAGCTGAGATAGAGGCTGTGCTGAGATAGACTCTGTGCTGAGTTAGAGTCTGAGGTGAGATAGATTCTGAGCTGAGATAGAGTCTGAGCTGAGTTAGAGTCTGAGGTGAGTTCGGGTCTGAGCTGAGGTAGAGTCTGAGCTGAGTTTGATTCTGTGCTGAGTTCGCGTCTGTGCTGAGTTAGAGTCTGTGTTGAGTTAGAGTCTGAGCTGAGTTAGAGTCTGAGCTGAGTTAGAGTGTGTACTGAGTTAGAGTCTGAGCTGAGTTATTGTCTGAGCTGAGTTAGAGTCTGAGCTCAGTTAGAGTCTGAGTTGAGTTAGAGCCTGTGCTGAGTTAGAGTCTGAGCTGAGTTAGAGTGTGTACTGAGTTAGAGTCTGAGCTGAGTTATTGTCTGAGCTGAGTTAGAGTCTGAGCTGAGTTAGAGTCTAAGCTGAGTTTGGGTCTGAGCTGAGTTAGATTCCGAGCTGAGTTAGAGTCTGAGCTGAGTTAGGGTCGGAGCTGAGTTAGAGTCTGAGCTGTGTTAGAGTCTGAGTTGAGTTAAGTTCTGAGCTGAGTTTAGAGTCTGAGCTGAGTTAGTGTCTGAGTTAAGTTAGAGTCTGAGTTCATTTTGAGTGTGAGGTGAGTTATAGTCTGAGCTGAGTTAGAGTCTGAGCTGAGTTAAGTTCTGAGCTGAAATAGATTCTGAGCTGAGTTAGAGTCTGTGCTGAGTTAGAGTCTGAGCTGAGTTAGGGTCTGAGTTGAGTTAGAGTCTGAGCTGAGTTAGAGTCTGAGTTTAATTAGATTCTTAGCTGTGTTAGATTCTGAGTTGAGTAAGAGTCTGAGATGAGTTAGAGTCTGTGCTGAGTTAGATTCTTAGCTGAGTTAGAGTCTGAGCTGAGTTAGTGTCTGCGCTGAGTTATGGTCTGAGCTGAGTTAGAGTCTGAGCTGAGATAGAGTCTGTGCTGAGATAGACTCTGTGCTGAGTTAGAGTCTGAGGTGAGATAGATTCTGAGCTGAGATAGATTCTGAGCTGAGTTAGAGTCTGAGGTGAGTTAGAGTCTGAGCTGAGTTAGAGTCGGATGTGAGTTAGGGTCTGAGCTGAGTTAGAGTCTGAGCTGAGTTAGAGTCTGTACTGAGTTAGTGTCTGAGCTGAGTTAGAGTCTGAGCTGAGTTAGATTCTGTGCTGAGTTAGAGTCTGAGCTGAGTTAGAGTCTGAGCTGAGTTAGAGTCTGTGCTGAGTTAGAATCTGTACTGAGTTAGAGTCTGTGCTGAGTTAGAGTCTAAGCTGAGTTAGAGTCTGTGCTCAGTTAGAGTCTGAGCTGAGTTCGAGTCCTAACTGAGTTAGAGTCTGAGCTGAGTTAGAGTCTGAGCTAAGTTAGAGCCTGAGGTGAGTTAGAGTCTGAGCTGAGTTACTGTCTGTGCTGAGTTAGAGTCGGAGTTGAGTTAGAGTCTGCGCTGAGTTAGTGTCTGTGCTGAGTTAGAGTCTGAGCTGAGTTAGAGTCTGACCTATATTTGGGTCTGTGCTGAGTTAGATTCTGAGCTGAGTTAGAGTCTGTGCTGAGTTAGATTCTGAGATGTGTTAAGTTCTGAGCTGAGTTAGAGTCTGAGATGAGTTAAGTTCTGAGCTGAGTTAGAGTCTGTGCTGAGTTAGAGTCTGAGCTGAGTTAGAGTCTGTGCTGCGTTAGTGTCTGAGCTGAGTTAGACTCTGGGCTGAGTTAGGGTCTGGGCTGAGTTAGCGTCTGAGCTGAGTTGGGGTCTGTACTGAGTTAGAGTCTGCGCTGAATTGGAGTCTGCGCTGAGTTAGGGTCTGCGCTGTGTTAGACTCTGCGCTGAGTTTGGGTCTGTGCTGTGTTAGGGTCTGCACTGAGTTAGGGTCTGCGCTGAGTTAGGGTTGTGCTGAGTTAGGGTGTGTACTGAGTTAGGGTCTGCGCTGAGTTAGTGTCTGTACTGAGTTAGGGTCTGAGCTGAGTTAGATCTAGAGCTGAGTTAGAGTCTGTGCTGAGTTAGAGTCTGAGCTGAGTTAGAGTCTGAGCTGAGTTAAGTTCTGAGCTGAAATAGATTCTGAGCTGAGTTAGAGTCTGTGCTGAGTTAGAGTCTGAGCTGAGTTAGGGTCTGAGTTGAGTTAGAGTCTGAGCTGAGTTAGAGTCTGAGTTTAATTAGATTCTTAGCTGTGTTAGATTCTGAGTTGAGTAAGAGTCTGAGATGAGTTAGAGTCTGTGCTGAGTTAGATTCTTAGCTGAGTTAGAGTCTGAGCTGAGTTAGTGTCTGCGCTGAGTTATGGTCTGAGCTGAGTTAGAGTCTGAGCTGAGATAGAGTCTGTGCTGAGATAGACTCTGTGCTGAGTTAGAGTCTGAGGTGAGATAGATTCTGAGCTGAGATAGATTCTGAGCTGAGTTAGAGTCTGAGGTGAGTTAGAGTCTGAGCTGAGTTAGAGTCGGATGTGAGTTAGGGTCTGAGCTGAGTTAGAGTCTGAGCTGAGTTAGAGTCTGTACTGAGTTAGTGTCTGAGCTGAGTTAGAGTCTGAGCTGAGTTAGATTCTGTGCTGAGTTAGAGTCTGAGCTGAGTTAGAGTCTGAGCTGAGTTAGAGTCTGTGCTGAGTTAGAATCTGTACTGAGTTAGAGTCTGTGCTGAGTTAGAGTCTAAGCTGAGTTAGAGTCTGTGCTCAGTTAGAGTCTGAGCTGAGTTCGAGTCCTAACTGAGTTAGAGTCTGAGCTGAGTTAGAGTCTGAGCTAAGTTAGAGCCTGAGGTGAGTTAGAGTCTGAGCTGAGTTACTGTCTGTGCTGAGTTAGAGTCGGAGTTGAGTTAGAGTCTGCGCTGAGTTAGTGTCTGTGCTGAGTTAGAGTCTGAGCTGAGTTAGAGTCTGACCTATATTCGGGTCTGTGCTGAGTTAGATTCTGAGCTGAGTTAGAGTCTGTGCTGAGTTAGATTCTGAGATGTGTTAAGTTCTGAGCTGAGTTAGAGTCTGAGATGAGTTAAGTTCTGAGCTGAGTTAGAGTCTGTGCTGAGTTAGAGTCTGAGCTGAGTTAGAGTCTGTGCTGCGTTAGTGTCTGAGCTGAGTTAGACTCTGGGCTGAGTTAGGGTCTGGGCTGAGTTAGCGTCTGAGCTGAGTTGGGGTCTGTACTGAGTTAGAGTCTGCGCTGAATTGGAGTCTGCGCTGAGTTAGGGTCTGCGCTGTGTTAGACTCTGCGCTGAGTTTGGGTCTGTGCTGTGTTAGGGTCTGCACTGAGTTAGGGTCTGCGCTGAGTTAGGGTTGTGCTGAGTTAGGGTGTGTACTGAGTTAGGGTCTGCGCTGAGTTAGTGTCTGTACTGAGTTAGGGTCTGAGCTGAGTTAGATCTAGAGCTGAGTTAGAGTCTGTGCTGAGTTAGAGTCTGAGCTGAGTTAGAGTCTGAGCTGAGTTAGAGTCTGAGCTGATTTAGAGTCTGAGCTGAGTTAGAGTCTGTGCTGAGTTAGAGTCTGAGCTGAGTTAGAGTCTGAGCTGAGTTATAGTCTGAGCTGAGTTAGAGTCTGTGCTTAGTTAGAGGCTGAGCTGAGTTGGAGTCTGAGCTGAGTTAGATTCTGTGCAGAGTTAGAGTCTGAGCTCAAGTAGAGTCTGAGCTAAGTTTGAGCCTGAGCTGAGTTAGAGTCTGAGCTGAGTTACTCTCTGTGCTGAGTTAGAGTCGGAGTTGAGTTAGAGTCTGCGCTGAGTTAGTGTCTGTGCTGAGTTAGAGTCTGAGCTGAGTTAGAGTCTGACCTGAGTTTGGGTCTGTGCTGAGTTAGATTCTGAGCTGAGTTAGAGTCTGTGCTGAGTTAGATTCTGAGATAGGTTAAGTTCTGAGCTGAGTTAGAGTCTGAGATGAGTTAAGTTCTGAGCTGAGTTAGTGTCTGAGCTGAGTTAGACTCTGGGCTGAGTTAGGGTCTGAGCTGAGTTGGGGTCTGTACTGAGTTAGAGCCTGCGCTGAATTGGAGTCTGCGCTGAGTTAGGGTCTGCGCTGTGTTAGACTCTGCGCTGAGTTTGGGTCTGTGCGTTGTTAGGGTCTGCACTGTGTTAGGGTCTGCGCTGAGTTAGGGTTGTGCTGTGTTAGGGTGTGTACTGAGTTAGGGTCTGCGCTGAGTTAGTGTCTGTACTGAGTTAGGGTCTGAGCTGAGTTAGAGCTAGAGCTGAGTCAGAGTCTGTGCTGAGTTAGAGTCTGAGCTGAGTTAGAGTCTGAGCTGAGTTAGAGTCTGAGCTGACTTAGAGTCTGAGCTGAGTTAGAGTCTGTGCTGAGTTAGAGTCTGAACTGAGTTAGAGTCTGAGCTGAGTTAGAGTCTGTGCTGAGTTAGAGGCTGAGCTGAGTTAGAGTCTGAGCTGAGTTAGGGTCTGAGCTGAGTTAGAGTCTGTGCTGGGTTAGAGTTTGTTCTGAGTTAGAGTCTGTGCTGAGTTAGAGTCTAAGCTGAGTTAGATTCTGTGCTGAGTTAGAGTCTGTGCTGAGTTAGAGTCTGAGCTGAGTTAGAGGTTGAGCTTAGTTAGAGTCTGAGCTGAGTTTGAGTCTGAGCTGAGTTAGAGTCTGAGCTGAGTTAGAGTCTGTGCTGGGTTAGATTATGTGCTGAGTTAGAGTCTGAGCTGAGTTAGAGTCTGAGCTGTGTTAGAGTCTGAGCTGAGTTAGACTCTTTGCGGGTCCAGGTTGGGCAGTGAGCCACTAGGTGACCGCATCGCTTCGGGTCAGGAAGATGCAGAAAAATCCCTTCTCCAGACTGGGCTCAGAAACTGGTCGGACGGTCTGAACTCTGAGCTCAGCTACTTCAGACCATGAGCTCTCTCCTCCATCCTCACCCCTTTTTAAAACCAATTTTGATCTTTTTATTGATTCATTTTGATTTTATTCTTTTACTTATTTGTTCATTATTTTTATCCTTTTATCCTGATCCCACTCCCCCCTTCAGGACCCTCTGTCACTGCTTTCTATGTTGTATTTTCACAAAGCGTTTACCCTTCTTCTGCCCTGAACATATTCTGCTATCTTTGTCTTTACGCCACCTTCTTTAGTCTTTTCCACTACCATTATCACTCCCTCTACCCACCTACACCTGCTCCACCCCCCCCCCCCCCTTTAAACAGTCTAAATTCCATCATATTTCCACTTCTCTTTAGCTCTGAAGTAGAGTCATACAGTCTCGAAACATTAACTGGGTTCCTCTCTCTCCACAGATGCTGCCAGACCTGCTGAGTTTTCCACCCTCCTTCACCAGACTGGATTTATCCTCCGCCCACCGCTCTCCCACCGAGTGTGCTGAATAATGATTGAGGCAGAATTTAATCCTCTTCTACTGCCTCCTACACTGATCGGCTCCAGTGAAGTGATTAACCGGAGACGCCAAATATCCCCGGAGTCTGGCAAAGATTCCAGGTTCAGTTCAAAAGGGGACACGGACATTCTTCACGGATTGTGGGCTTGAGATAGGACGCGGAGAGCCTCAGTTTGAGACCCGGCCCTTCCAGGATTGAGAGTGACCCAAGGAGATCAACTGGGGACCGAGTGATTCCAGTGATCTACAAGGGACAGAGCGATCCGTTGGATTTAAAGAGATGAGTGATCCCAGGGAGCTACAGGATCTAGAGAGATTCAGTGGGTTTCCAGGGGCAGAGGTATCCCAGGAGACTTATAGGGACAGAGTGCTCCCAGGGGCTTGTGGTCTGAAGGGACCTGGGTGTCCTTGTTCATGAGTCACCTTCATCGCAAGAGGATTTGAGTATAGGAGTAAGAATGAATTGCTACATTTATATAGAGCCTTGCTGAGACCTCCACTGGAATACTGTGTACAGTTTTGTCCTACTTATCTCAGGAAGGATATATTTGCCGTAGGTGGAGTGCAGTGGAGGGATTGTCTTATGAGGAGAGATTGAGGAAATTGGGCCTGTATTGTCTAGAGTTACGAAGAATGAGAGGTGACCTCACTGAAACTTAGAAAATTTGTACAGGGTGTGACAGGGTAGATGTGGATCGGATGTTTCCCCCCGGCTGGTGGGTCTGGAACCATTGGACACAGTCTCAGGATAAGGGTCAGGCCATTTAACACTGGGATGAGGAGGAATTTGTTAAGGGCAAGATCTCAAAATGCTTCTTCCCACATTCTATCTCATACCCACAATGGGGGTGAATCTTTGGAATTCTCTACCCCAGGCGGCTGTGAAACTTCAGTCACTGAGCAGGTTCAAGACTAAGGTTGATAGATTTCGGAAGACTAATCACACCGAGGGATATGGGGGTGGGGGGGTGGTGATGAATCAGATGGGGGGGGGGGTGCTGGAGTGGTGTTGAATATGATGGGGGGGAGTGGTATTGAATATTGGGGGGAGTGGTGTTGAATCAGATCGGTGGGGGAGAGTGGTGTTGAATATGGGGGGGGAGTGGTGTTGAATATTGGGGGGTGGCGTGGTGTTGAATATGGGGGGGAGTGATGTTGAATCAGATGGTGGGGGAGTGGTGTTGAATCAGATGGGGGGGGGAGTGGTGTTGAATATTGGCGGGGAGTGGCGTTGAATATTGTGGGGGGAGTGGTGTTGAATTTGGGGGGGAGTGGTGTTGAATATGGTGGGGAATGGTGTTGAATATGGGGGGGAGTGGTGTTGAAAATGGGGGGGAGTGGTGTTGAATCAGATGGGGGGGGAGTGGTTTTGAATCAGATGGGGGGGGAGTGGTGTTGAATATGGGGTGGAATGGTGTTGAATATGGGGGGGAGTTGTGTTGAAAATGGGAGGGGAGTGGTGTTGAATCAGATGGGGGGAGTGGTTTTGAATCAGATGGGGGGGAGTGGTGTTGAATATTGTGGTGGGAGTGGTGTTGAATATGGGGGGGAGTGGTGTTGAATATGGTGGGGGGGAGTGGTGTTGAATATTGTGGGGGGAGTGGTGTTGAATATGGGCGGGGGAGTGGTGTTGAATATGGGTGGGGGAGTGGTGTTGAATCAGATGGGGGGGAGTGGTTTTGAATCAGATGGGGGGAGTGGTGTTGAATATTGTGGGGGGAGTGGTGTTGAATATGGGCGGGGGAGTGGTGTTGAATATGGGTGGGGGAGTGGTGTTGAATCAGATGGGGGGGAGTGTTGTTGAATCAGATGGGGGGGAGTGGCGTTGAATATTGTGGGGGGGAGTGGTGTTGAATATGGGGGTGGAGTGGTGTTGAATATTGTGAGGAGAGTGGTGTTGAATCAGATGGGGGGGAGTGGTGTTGAATCAAATGGCGGGGGAGTGGTGTTGAATATTGTGGGGGGGAGTAGTGTTGAATATGGGGGTGGAGTGGTGTTGAATATTGTGGGGGGAGTGGTGTTGAATCAGATGGGGGGGAGTGGTGTTGAATCAGATGTGGGGGGAGTGGTGTTGAATCAGATGGGGGGGAGTGGTGTTGAATCAGATAGCGGGGGAGTGTGTTGAATATTGTGGTGGGAGTGGTGTTGAATATGGGGGTGGAGTGGTGTTGAATATGGGGGGGGAGTGGTGTTGAGTAAGATGGGGGGTATTGGTGTTGAATATTGGGGTGGGGAGTGGTGTTGAATATGGGGGGTGAGTGGTGTTGAATATGGGGGGGTTAGTGGTGATGAATCAGATTGGGGGGGAGTGGTGTTGAATATTGGGGGAGAGTGGTGTTGAATATGGGGGGGAGTGGTGTTGAATATCGGGGGGAGTGGTGTTGAATCAGATGGGGGGGAGTGCTGTTGAATCAAATGGGGGGGAGTGGTGTTGACTCAGATGGGGGAGGGAGTGGTGTTGAATCAGATGGTGGGGGGAGTGGTGTTGAATATGGCGGGGAAGTGGTGTTTAATCGGATGTTCAACCTTGATCTGTTTGAATAGTGGAGCAGGCTCGAGAGGACAAGTAGCTGACTCCTGCTGCAATTCCCTACGTCTTCAGGGGCCAGAGTAATCCAGGGATTTACAGGGATGGAATGATCTCAGGCCACCTATATAATACACTGTTCTATATAATACACCGTTACATATAATACACCGTTCCAGATAATACACTGTTCTATATAATACACTGTTCTATATAATACACCGTTCCAGATAATACAGTGTTCAATATAATACACTGTTCTATATAATACACTGTTCTATATAATACACTGTTCTATATAATACACTGTTCAATATAATACACTGTTCAATATAATACACTGTTCTATATAATACACTGTTCTATATAATACACTGTTCCAGATAACACACTGTTCTATATAATACACTGTTCCATATAATACACTGTTCTATATAATACACTGTTCTATATAATACACCGTTCTCTATAATACACTGGTCTATATAATACACCGATCTATATAAGACACTGTTCCATATAATACATCGTTCTATATAATACACTGTTCCATATAATACACCGTTCTATATAATACACTGTTCCATATAATACACTGTTCTATATAATACACCGTTCTCTATAATACACTGGTCTATATAATACACTGTTCTATATAATACACCGTTCTCTATAATACACTGGTCTATATAATACACCGTTCTATATAAGACACTGTTCCATATAATACATCGTTCTATATAATACAACATTCTATATAATACAATGTTCTATATAATACAACATTCTATATAAAACACAAATCTATATAATACACTGTTCTATATAATACACCGTTCTATATAATACAACATTCTATATAATACATCGTTCTATACAATACAACATTCTATATAATACACTGTTCTATATAATACACCGTTCTATATAATACACTGTCCCATATAATACACTGTTCTATATAATACAACATTCTATATAATACATCGTTCTATATAATACAACATTCTATATAATACAATGTTCTATATAATACAACATTCTATATAAAACACAACTCTATATAATACACTGTTCTATATAATACACCGTTCTATATAATACACTGTTCCATATAATACACTGTTCTATATAATACACCGTTCTCTATAATACACTGGTCTATATAATACACCGTTCTATATAAGACACTGTTCCATATAATACATCGTTCTATATAATACAACATTCTATATAATACAATGTTCTATATAATACAACATTCTATATAAAACACAACTCTATATAATACACTGTTCTATATAATACATCGTTCTATATAATACAACATTCTATATAATACATCGTTCTATATAATACAACATTCTATATAATACAATGTTCTATATAATACAACATTCTATATAAAACACAACTCTATATAATACACTGTTCTATATAATACACCGTTCTATATAATACACTGTTCCATATAATACACTGTTCTATATAATACACCGTTCTCTATAATACACTGGTCTATATAATACACCATTCTATATAAGACACTGTTCCATATAATACATCGTTCTATATAATACAACATTCTATATAATACAATGTTCTATATAATACAACCTTCTATATAAAACACAACTCTATATAATACACTGTTCTATATAATACACCGTTCTATATAATACACTGTTCTACATAATACACCATTCTCTATAATACACTGGTCTATATAATACACCGTTCTATATTAGACACTGTTCCATATAATACATCGTTCTATATAACACACCATTCTATATAATACACCGTTCTATATAATACACCGTTCTATATAATACATAGTTATATATTACACACCGTTATAAATAATACACCGTTCTATATAATACACTGTTCTATATAATACACCATTCTATATAATACTGTTCTATATAATAAACCGTTCTATATAATACACCGTTCTATATAATAAACCATTCTATATAATACACTGTTCTATATTACACACCATTTTATATTACACATCATTCTATATAATACACCATTCTATATAATACACCATTGTATATAATACACCATTTTGTATAATACACTGTTCTATACAATACACCGTTCTATATAATACACCATTCTATAGAATGCACCATTCTATATAATACACCATTCTATATTACACAACGTTCTATATAATACACCGTTCTATATTACAAAGCATTCTATATAATACACCATTCTAGATAATACAGCATTCAAAATAATACACAGTTCTATATAATACAGCATTCTATATTACAGAACGTTCTAATAATACACCATTCTATATAATACACCGTTATATATAATACACTGTTCTATATTAAACACCTTTCTATATAAAACACCAGTCCATATAATAAACCATTCTATATAATACACCGTTCTATATTACACACTGTTCTATATTACATGCCGTTCTATATAATACACTGTTCTATATAATACACTGTTCTATATTACACACCATTCAATATAAAACACTGTTCTATATAATACACTGTTCTATATTACACACCGTTCTATATAATACACCGTTCTATATAATGCGCTGTTCTATATAATGCAAGGTTCTATATTACACACCATTATATATAATACACCATTCTATATAATACACCATTCTATATAATACACCATTCTATATAGCACACTGTTCTATATAATACACGGTTCTATATAATACACTCTTCTATATATAACACTGTTCTATATAATACACCGTTCTATATTACACACCATTCTATATAATACACCGTTCTATATATACACTGTTCTATATTACACACTGTTCTATATTACACACGGTTTTATATAATACACCGTTCTATATAATACACCATTCTATATAACACACTTGTATATTACACACCGATCTATATAATACATCATTATATATAATACGCTGTTCATTATTACACACCGTTCTATATAACGCACCATTCTATATTACATCAGTTCTATATAATACATTGTTATATATTAAAGACCGATGAATATAATACATGGTTCTCTATAATACACCATTCTATATAATACACCGTTCTATATAATACACCATTCTATATAATACACCATTCAATATAATACACTGTTCTATATAATACACCATTCTATATTACACACAGTTCTATACAATACCCCATTCTATATAATACACAGTTCTATATAAAACACCGTACTATATAATACACCATTCCATATTATACATCGTTCTATATAATACACAGTTCTATATCATACACCATTCTATACAATACACCGTTCTATATAATACAACATTCTATATAATACACTGTATTCAATTACACACTGTTCTATATAATACACCGTTCTATATAATACACTGATCTATATTACAACTGTTCTATATCACACACCGTTGTATATAATGCACCATTCTATATAACACACTGTTCTATATAATACACCATTCTATATTACACACAGTTCTATACAATACCCCATTCTATATAATACACAGTTCTATATAATACACCATTCTATACAATACACCGTTCTATATAATACAACATTCTATATAATACACTGTATTCAATTACACACTGTTCTATATAATACACAGTTCTATATAATACACTGATGTATATTACAACTGTTCTATATCACACACCGTTCTATATAATACACCATTCCATATAATGCACCGATCCATATAATACACTGTTCTATATAATACACCATTCCATATAATACACCGTTCTATATAATACAATGTTCTATATGATACACTGTTCTATCTTACACACCGTTCTATATAATACACCGTTTTATATAATACACCATTCCATATAATACACCATTCCATATAATACACCGTTCTATATAATACACCATTCCATATAATACACCATTCCATATAATACACCGTTCTATATTACAAACTGTTCTATCTTACACCCCGTTCTATATAATACACCGTTCTATATACACACTTTTGTACATAATACAAAGTTCTATATAATACACCATTGTATATAATACGCTGTTCTATATAATACACAGTTCTATATTACACACCGTTCTATATAATACACCATTCCATATAATACATCATTTGTATAATACACTGTTCTATATAATAAACCATGCTATATAATACACCGTTCTATATAATACACCATTCTATTTAATACACCGTTGTACATAATACACCGTTCTATATTACACACCGTTCTATATAATAAACTGTTCTATATAATACACTGATCTATATTACACACTGTTCTATATCACACACCGTTGTATATAATGCACCATTCTAGATAATACACTGTTCTGTATAATACACCGTTCTATATCACACACCATTCTACATAATACACCATTCCATATAATACACTGTTCTATATTACACACTGTTCTATATTACATGCAGTTCTATATAATGCACTGTTCTATATAGTACACTGTTCTGTATTACACACTGTTCTATATAAAACACTGTTCTATATAATACACTGTTCTATATTACAAACTGTTGTATCTTACACACCGTTCTATATAATACACCGTTCTATATAATACACCATTCCATATAATACACCGTTCTATATTACACACTGTTCTATATAAAACACTGTTCTATATAATACACTGTTCTATATTACAAACTGTTGTATCTTACACACCGTTCTATATAATACACCGTTCTATATAATACACCATTCCATATAATGCACTGTTCTATATTACAAACTGTTGTATCTTACACACCGTTCTATATAATACACCGTTCTATATAATACACCATTCCATATAATACACTGTTCTATATTACACACTGTTCTATATTACATGCAGTTCTATATAATGCACTGTTCTATATAGTACACTGTTCTGTATTACACACTGTTCTATATAAAACACTGTTCTATATAATACACTGTTCTATATTACAAACTGTTGTATCTTACACACCGTTCTATATAATACACCGTTCTATATAATACACCATTCCATATAATACACTGTTCTATATTACACACTGTTCTATATTACATGCAGTTCTATATAATGCACTGTTCTATATAGTACACTGTTCTGTATTACACACTGTTCTATATAAAACACTGTTCTATATAATACACTGTTCTATATTACAAACTGTTGTATCTTACACACCGTTCTATATAATACACCGTTCTATATAATACACCATTCCATATAATACACCGTTCTATATTACACACTGTTCTATATAAAACACTGTTCTATATAATACACTGTTCTATATTACAAACTGTTGTATCTTACACACCGTTCTATATAATACACCGTTCTATATAATACACCATTCCATATAATGCACTGTTCTATATTACACACCGTTCTATATAAAACACTGTTCTATATAATACACTGTTCTATATTACAAACTGTTCTATCTTACACACCGTTCTATATAATACACCATTCTATATAATACACCATTCTATTTAATACACCGTTCTATATAATACACCGTTCTATATTACACACCGTTCTATATAATAAACTGTTCTATATAATACACTGATCTATATTACACACTGTTCTATATCACACACAGTTGTATATAATGCACCATTCTAGATAATACACCGTTCTATATCACACACCGTTCTATATAATACACCATTCCATATAATGCACCATTCCATATAATACACTGTTCTATCTTACACACCGTTCTATATAATACACCGTTCTATATAATACACCATTCCATATAATACACCGTTCAATATTACACACTGTTCTATATTACATGCCGTTCTATATAATACACTGTTCTATATAATACACTGTTCTATATTACACACCGTTCTATATAAAACACTGTTCTATATAATACACTGTTCTATATTACAAACTGTTCTATATTACACACCGTTCAATATAATACACTGTTCTATATTACAAACTGTTCTATATTACACACCGTTCAATATTACACACTGTTCTATATTACATGCCGTTCTATATAATACACTGTTCTATATAATACACTGTTCTATATTACACACCGTTCTATATAAAACACTGTTCTATATAAAACACTGTTCTATATAATACACTGTTCTATATTACAAACTGTTCTTTATTACACACCGTTCAATATAATACACCGTTCCATATACACACTTTTGTACATAATACAAAGTTCTATATAATACACCATTGTATATAATACGCTGTTCTATATAATACACAGTTCTATATTACACACCGTTCTATATAGTACACCATTCTATATAATACATCATTTATATAATACACTGTTCTATATAATAAACCGTACTATATAATACACTGTTCTATATAATACACCATTCTATTTAATACACCGTTCTATATAATACACCGTTCTATATTACACACCGTTCTATATAATACACTGTTCTATATAATACACCATTCTATATAATACACCGTTGTAAATAATATACTGTTCTATATAATACACCGTTCTATATAATACACCATTCTATATTACACACCGTTCTATATAATACACCATTCTATATAATACACGGTTCTATATATACACTGTTCTATATTACACACTGTTCTATATTACACACGGTTTATATAATACACCATTCTATATAATACACCATTCTAAATAATATACTGTTCTATATAATACACAGTTCTATATAATACACCATTCCATATTATACATCGTTCTATATAATACAGCGTCCTATATAATACACCATTCTATATAATACACCATTCCATATAATACACCGTTCTATATTACACACTGTTCTATATTACATGCCATTCTATATAATACACTGTTCTATATAATAAACCGTGCTATATAATACACCGTTTTATATAATACAACATTCTATTTAATACACCGTTCTATATAATACACCGTTCTATATTACACCCCATTCTATATAATAAACTGTTCTATATAATACACCGTTCTATATAATACACTGTTCTATATAATACACCATTCTATATAATACACCGTTGAAAATAATATACTGTTCTATATTATACACCGTTCTATATAATATACCATTCTATATTACACACCGTTCTATATAATACACCGTTCTACATAATACACCGTTCT
Source organism: Carcharodon carcharias (assembly GCF_017639515.1). NCBI lineage: Eukaryota > Metazoa > Chordata > Chondrichthyes > Lamniformes > Lamnidae > Carcharodon > Carcharodon carcharias. Next base: position 191,090,182 of record NC_054472.1, read on the forward strand.
ATATTACACACCGTTATAAATAATACACCGTTCTATATAATACACTGTTCTATATAATACACCATTCTATATAATAAACTGTTCTATATAATACACCATTCAATATAATACACCGTTCTATATTATAAACCATTCTATATAATACACTGTTCTATATTACACACCATTTTATATTACACATCATTCTATATAATACACCATTCTATATAATACACCATTATATATAATACACCATTTTGTATAATACAATGTTCTATACAATACACCGTTCTACATAATACACCATTCTATAGAATGCACCATTCTATATAATACACCATTCTATATTACACAATTTTCAATATAATACACCATTCTATATTACACAGCATTCTATATAATACACCATTCTAGATAATACAGCATTCAAAATAATACACTGTTCTATATAATACATGATTCTATATTACAAACCATTCTACATAATACACCATCCTATATAATACACTGTTCTATATAATACACTGTTCTATATTAAACACCTTTCTATATAAAACACCAGTCCATATAATACACCATTCTATATGATACACCGTTCTATATTACACACTGTTCTATATTACTCAACGTTCTATATAATACACTGTTCTATATTATAATCTGTTCTATATTACACACCGTTCAATATAATACACTGTTCTATATTACACAACATTCTATATAAAACACTGTTCTATATTACACACTGTTCTATATTACACACCGTTCAATATAATACACTGTTCTATATTACACAACATTCTATATAAAACACTGTTCTATATTACACACTGTTCTATATTACACACCGTTCAATATAATACACTGTTCTATATTACAGAACATTCTATATAAAACACTGTTCTATATTACACACTGTTCTATATTACACACCGTTCAATATAATACACTGTTCTATATTACACAACATTCTATATAAAACACTGTTCTATATTGCACACTGTTCTATATTACACACCGTTCAATATAATAGACTGTTCTATATTACACAACATTCTATATAAAACACTGTTCTATATTACACACTGTTCTATATTACACACCGTTCAATATAATACACTGTTCTTTATTACACAACATTTTATATAAAACACTGTTCTATATTACACACTGTTCTATATTACACACCGTTCAATATAATACACTGTTCTATATTACACAACATTCTATATAAAACACTGTTCTATATTACACACTGTTCTATATTACACACCGTTCAATATAATACACTGTTCTATATTACACAACATTCTATATAAAACACTGTTCTATATTACACACTGTTCTATATTACACACCGTTCAATATAATACACTGTTCTATATTACACAACATTCTATATAAAACACTGTTCTATATTACACACTGTTCTATATTACACACCGTTCAATATAATACACTGTTCTATATTACACAACATTCTATATAAAACACTGTTCTATATTACACACTGTTCTATATTACACACCGTTCAATATAATACACTGTTCTATATTACACAACATTCTATATAAAACACTGTTCTATATTACACACTGTTCTATATTACACACCGTTCAATATAATACACTGTTCTATATTACACAACATTCTATATAAAACACTGTTCTATATTACACACTGTTCTATATTACACACCGTTCAATATAATACACTGTTCTATATTACACAACATTCTATATAAAACACTGTTCTATATTACACACTGTTCTATATTACACACCGTTCAATATAATACACTGTTCTATATTACACAACATTCTATATAAAACACTGTTCTATATTACACACTGTTCTATATTACACACCGTTCAATATAATACACTGTTCTATATTACACAACATTCTATATAAAACACTGTTCTATATTACACACTGTTCTATATTACACACCGTTCAATATAATACACTGTTCTATATTACACAACATTCTATATAAAACACTGTTCTATATTACACACTGTTCTATATTACACACCGTTCAATATAATACACTGTTCTATATTACACAACATTCTATATAAAACACTGTTCTATATTACACACTGTTCTATATTACACACCGTTCAATATAATACACTGTTCTATATTACACAACATTCTATATAAAACACTGTTCTATATTACACACTGTTCTATATTACACACCTTTCAATATAATACACTGTTCTATATTACACAACATTCTATATAAAACACTGTTCTATATTACACACTGTTCTATATTACACACCGTTCAATATAATACACTGTTCTATATTACACAACATTCTATATAAAACACTGTTCTATATTACACACTGTTCTATATTACACACCGTTCAATATAATACACTGTTCTTTATTACACAACATTTTATATAAAACACTGTTCTATATTACACACTGTTCTATATTACACACCGTTCAATATAATACACTGTTCTATATTACACAACATTCTATATAAAACACTGTTCTATATTACACACTGTTCTATATTACACACCGTTCAATATAATACACTGTTCTGTATTACACAACATTCTATATAAAACACTGTTCTATATTACACACTGTTCTATATTACACACCGTTCAATATAATACACTGTTCTATATTACACAACATTCTATATAAAACACTGTTCTATATTACACACTGTTCTATATTACACACCGTTCAATATAATACACTGTTCTATATTACACAACATTCTATATAAAACACTGTTCTATATTACACACTGTTCTATATTACACACCGTTCAATATAATACACTGTTCTGTATTACACAACATTCTATATAAAACACTGTTCTATATTACACACTGTTCTATATTACACACCGTTCAATATAATACACTGTTCTATATTACACAACATTCTATATAAAACACTGTTCTATATTACACACTGTTCTATATTACACACCGTTCAATATAATACACTGTTCTGTATTACACAACATTCTATATAAAACACTGTTCTATATTACACACTGTTCTATATTACACACCGTTCAATATAATACACTGTTCTGTATTACACAACATTCTATATAAAACACTGTTCTATATTACACACTGTTCTATATTACACACCGTTCAATATAATACACTGTTCTATATTACACAACATTCTATATAAAACACTGTTCTATATTACACACTGTTCTATATTACACACCGTTCAATATAATACACTGTTCTGTATTACACAACATTCTATGTAAAACACTGTTCTATATTACACACTGTTCTATATTACACACCGTTCAATATAATACACTGTTCTATATTACACAACATTCTATATAAAACACTGTTCTATATTACACACTGTTCTATATTACACTCCGTTCAATATAATACACTGTTCTGTATTACACAACATTCTATATAAAACACTGTTCTATATTACACACTGTTCTATATTACACACCGTTCAATATAATACACTGTTCTATATTACACAACATTCTATATAAAACACTGTTCTATATTACACACTGTTCTATATTACACACCGTTCAATATAATACACTGTTCTATATTACACAACATTCTATATAAAACACTGTTCTATATTACACACTGTTCTATATTACACACCGTTCAATATAATACACTGTTCTATATTACACAACATTCTATATAAAAAACTGTTCTATATTACACACTGTTCTATATTACACACCGTTCAATATAATACACTGTTCTATATTACACAACATTCTATATAAAACACTGTTCTATATTACACACTGTTCTATATTACACACCGTTCAATATAATACACTGTTCTATATTACACAACATTCTATATAAAACACTGTTCTATATTACACACTGTTCTATATTACACACCGTTCAATATAATACACTGTTCTATATTACACAACATTCTATATAAAACACTGTTCTATATTACACACTGTTCTATATTACACACCGTTCAATATAATACACTGTTCTATATTACACAACATTCCATATAAAACACTGTTCTATATTACACACTGTTCTATATTACACACCGTTCAATATAATACACTGTTCTATATTACACAACATTCCATATAAAACACTGTTCTATATTACGCACTGTTCTATATTACACACCGTTCAATATAATACACTGTTCTATATTACACAACATTCTATATAAAACACTGTTCTATATTACACACTGTTCTATATTACACACCGTTCAATATAATACACTGTTCTATATTACACAACATTCTATATAAAACACTGTTCTATATTACACACTGTTCTATATTACACACCGTTCAATATAATACACTGTTCTATATTACACAACATTCTATATAAAACACTGTTCTATATTACACACTGTTCTATATTACACACCGTTCAATATAATACACTGTTCTATATTACACAACATTCTATATAAAACACTGTTCTATATTACACACTGTTCTATATTACACACCGTTCAATATAATACACTGTTCTATATTACACAACATTCTATATAAAACACTGTTCTATATTACACACTGTTCTATATTACACACCGTTTAATATAATACACTGTTCTATATTACACAACATTCTATATAAAACACTGTTCTATATTACACACTGTTCTATATTACACACCGTTCAATATAATACACTGTTCTGTATTACACAACATTCTATATAAAACACTGTTCTATATTACACACTGTTCTATATTACACACCGTTCAATATAATACACTGTTCTGTATTACACAACATTCTATATAAAACACTGTTCTATATTACACACTGTTCTATATTACACACCGTTCAATATAATACACTGTTCTGTATTACACAACATTCTATATAAAACACTGTTCTATATTACACACTGTTCTATATTACACACCGTTCAATATAATACACTGTTCTGTATTACACAACATTCTATATAAAACACTGTTCTATATTACACACTGTTCTATATTACACACCATTCAATATAATACACTGTTCTGTATTACACAACATTCTATATAAAACACTATTCTATATTACACACTGTTCTATATTACACACCGTTCAATATAATACACTGTTCTATATTACACAACATTCTATATAAAACACTGATCTATATTACACACTGTTCTATATTACACACCGTTCAATATAATACACTGTTCTATATTACACAACATTCTATATAAAACACTGTTCTATATTACACACTGTTCTATATTACACACCGTTCAATATAATACACTGTTCTATATTACACAACATTCTATATAAAACACTGTTCTATATTACACACTGTTCTATATTACACACCGTTCAATATAATACACTGTTCTATATTACACAACATTCTATATAAAACACTGTTCTATATTACACACTGTTCTATATTACACACCGTTCAATATAATACACTGTTCTATATTACACAACATTCTATATAAAACACTGTTCTATATTACACACTGTTCTATATTACACACCGTTCAATATAATACACTGTTCTATATTACACACTGTTCTATATTACACACCGTTCAAAATAATACACTGTTCTATATTACACACTGTTCTATATTACACACCGTTCAGTATAATACACTGTTCTATATTACACACTGTTCTATATTACACAACGTTCTATATAACACACTGTTCTATATTACACAACGTTCTATATAATACACTGTTCTATATTACACACCATTCTATATAATACCTGTTCTATATAATACACCATTTTATATTATGCATCGTTCTATATAATACAACGTTCTATATAACACACCATTTTATATAATACATCGTTCTATATAATGCAACGATCTATATTACACACCGTTCTATATTACACACCATTCTATATAATACGATGTTCTATACAATGCACCATTCTATAAAATACACCATTCTATATAATACACTGGTCTTTATTACGCACCGTTCTATATTACACACTGTTTTATATTACACACCGTTCTATATAATACACCATTCTATATTACACACTTTTCTACATAATACACCATTCTATATTACACACCGTTCTATATTACACACCATTGTATATAATACAACGTCCTATATAATGCACCATTCTATATATTACACCATTCTATATTATACACTGTTCTATAGTACACACCGTTCTATACTGCACACTGTTCTATATAATACACCATTCTATATTACACACTGTTCTACATATTACACCATTCTGTATTACACACCGTTCTAATTTACACACTGTTCTATATAATGCACTGTTGTATGTAATGCATCGTTCTATATTACAGACCGTTCTATATAATACACCGTTCTATATAATACACTGATCTATATTGCACACCGTTCTGTATAATACACTGTTCTATATAATACACCGTTGCATATAATACACTCTTCTATATTACACACTGTTCTATATAATACACTGTTCAATATAATACACTGTTCTACATAATACACCGTTGTGTATAATACACTGTTCTATATTACACAACGTTCTATATATTACACCACTGTATATAATACACTGTTCTATATAATACACTGTTCCATATAATACACTGTTCTATACTAAACACCGTTCTATATAATAACCGTTCAATATCGCACACCATTCTATATAATACACCGTTCTATATAATACACTGATCTATACAATACACTGTTCCATATAATACACTTTTCAATATAATACACCTTTCTATACAGCACACTGTTCCATTTTACACACCGTTCTATATAATACAACGTTCTATATAATACACTGTTCTATATAATACGCCGTTCTCTATAATGCACCATTCTATTTAATACACGGTTCTTTATTACACGCCATTTTAAATTACACACCATTCTATATAATACGCCATTCTATATAACACACCATTTTACATAATACACTGTTCTATATTACACACCGTTCGATATAATACACTGTTGTATATAATACACTATTCTATGTAATACACCGTTCTATATAATACACTGATCTATATTGCACACTGTTCTATATAATACACTGTTCTATATTACATACTGTTCTATATAATACACTGTTGTACATAATACACTGTTCTATATAATACACCATTCTATATAATACACTGTTCTATATTACACACCTATCTTTATAATGCACCTTTCTATATAATATACCGTTCTATATAATACACTGTTCTATATAATACACCGTTCATATAATACAATCTTCTATATTACACACTGTTCTACATAATACACTGTTCTATATAATACATCACTCTATATATTACACTGTTCTATATAATACACTGTTCTATATAATACACTGTTCTACATAATACACCGTTCTATATAATACACTGTTCTATATTACACACCATTCTATATATTACACCATTCTTTATAATAAACTGTTCTATATAATTCACTGTTCCTTATAATACACTGATCTATATTGCACACCGTTCTATATAATACACTGTTCTATATTACATACTGTTCTATATAATACACTGTTGTACATAATGCACTGTTCTATATAATACACCATTCTATATAATACACTGTTCTATATTACACACCTATCTTTATAATGCACCTTTCTATATAATATACCGTTCTATATAATACACTGTTCTATATAATACACCGTTCATATAATACACTCTTCTATATTACACACTGTTCTACATAATACACTGTTCTATATAATACATCACTCTATATATTACACTGTTCTATATAATACACTGTTCTATATAATACACTGTTCTACATAATACACCGTTCTATATAATACACTGTTCTATATTACACATCGTTCTATATATTACACCATTCTTTATAATACACTGTTCTATATAATTCACTGTTCCTTATAATACACTGTTCTATATTACACACTGTTCTATATAAAACACCGTTCTATATAATTCACTCTTCTATATTTCACACCGTTCTATATAGTATAATGTTCCATATAATACACCTTTCTATGTATTACACTGTTCTATGTTAAACACCTTTCTAAATAATACACTGTTCTATTAAATACACCGTTCTATATAATACATCGTTCTATAAATTACACTATTGTATATTACACACTGTTCTATATAATACACCATTTCATATAATATGCTACTCTATATTACACACCCTTCGATATATAATACACTGTTCTATATAATACACCGTTGCATATAATACACTCTTCTATATTACACACTGTTCTATATAATACACTGTTCAATATAATACACTGTTCTACATAATACACCGTTGTGTATAATACACTGTTCTATATTACACAACGTTCTATATATTACACCACTGTATATAATACACTGTTCTATATAATACACTGTTCCATATAATACACTGCTCTATACTAAACACCGTTCTATATAATAACCGTTCAATATCGCACACCATTCTATATAATACACCGTTCTATATAATACACTGATCTATATAATACACTGTTCCATATAATACACTTTTCAATATAATACACCTGTCTATACAGCACACTGTTCTATTTTACACACCGTTCTATATAATACAACGTTCTATATAATACACTGTTCTATATAATACGCCGTTCTCTATAATGCACCATTCTATTTAATACACGGTTCTTTATTACACGCCATTTTAAATTACACACCGTTCTATATAATACGCCATTCTATATAACACACCATTTTACATAATACACTGTTCTATATTACACACCGTTCGATATAATACACTGTTGTATATAATACACTATTCTATGTAATACACCGTTCTATATAATACACTGATCTATATTGCACACTGTTCTATATAATACACTGTTCTATATTACATACTGTTCTATATAATACACTGTTGTACATAATACACTGTTCTATATAATACACCATTCTATATAATACACTGTTCTATATTACACACCTATCTTTATAATGCACCTTTCTATATAATATACCGTTCTATATAATACACTGTTCTATATAATACACCGTTCATATAATACAATCTTCTATATTACACACTGTTCTACATAATACACTGTTCTATATAATACATCACTCTATATATTACACTGTTCTATATATTACACTGTTCTATATAATACACTGTTCTACATAATACACCGTTCTATATAATACACTGTTCTATATTACACACCATTCTATATATTACACCATTCTTTATAATACACTGTTCTATATAATTCACTGTTCCTTATAATACACTGATCTATATTGCACACCGTTCTATATAATACACTGTTCTATATTACATACTGTTCTATATAATACACTGTTGTACATAATACACTGTTCTATATAATACACCATTCTATATAATACACTGTTCTATATTACACACCTATCTTTATAATGCACCTTTCTATATAATATACCGTTCTATATAATACACTGTTCTATATAATACACCGTTCATATAATACACTCTTCTATATTACACACTGTTCTACATAATACACTGTTCTATATAATACATCACTCTATATATTACACTGTTCTATATAATACACTGTTCTATATAATACACTGTTCTACATAATACACCGTTCTATATAATACACTGTTCTATATTACACATCGTTCTATATATTGCACCATTCTTTATAATACACTGTTCTATATAATTCACTGTTCCTTATAATACACTGTTCTATATTACACACTGTTCTATATAAAACACCGTTCTATATAATTCACTCTTCTATATTTCACACCGTTCTATATAGTATAATGTTCCATATAATACACCTTTCTATGTATTACACTGTTCTATGTTAAACACCTTTCTAAATAATACACTGTTCTATTAAATACACCGTTCTATATAATACATCGTTCTATAAATTACACTATTGTATATTACACACTGTTCTATATAATACACCATTTCATATAATATGCTACTCTATATTACACACCCTTCGATATATAATACATCATTCTATATAATACAACGTTCTATATAATACACTATTCTATATTACGCACTGTTCTGTATAATACACTGCTCCACATAATACACTATTCTATATTGCACACCGTTCTATATAATAAACCATTCTATATAATACACCATTCTATATTACACATCGTTCTAGATAATAAACTATTCAATAATATGCACCGGTCTATATAATACACTTTTCTATATAATGCACAGCTCTGTATAATAAACCGTTGTGTATTACACACCGTTCTATATAATACAATGTTCTATATTACACACCGTTCTATATTACACGTCGTTCTATATAATACACTGTTCTAAATAATACACCGTTCTATACTACACACCGTTCTATATAATACACAGTTCTATATAATTCAATATTACACTCCATTCTATATTACACACAATTCTATATAATACACTGTTCTATATAATACAGCGTTCTATATTACACAACATTCTATATAATACACTGTTCAATATTACACTCCATTCTATATTACACACAATTCTATATAATACACTGTTCTATTTAATACACCGTTCAATATCGCACACCGTTCTATGTAATACACCGTTCTATATAATACACCGATCTATATAATACACTGTTCCATATAATACACTTTTCAATATAATACACCGTTCTATATAGCACGCTGTTCTATATTACACACCATTCTATATAATACCTGTTCTATATAATACACCATTTTATATTATGCATCGTTCTATATAATACAACGTTCTATATAACACACCATTTTATATAATACATCGTTCTATATAATGCAACGATCTATATTACACACCGTTCTATATTACACACCATTCTATATAATACGACGTTCTATACAATGCACCATTCTATAAAATACACCATTCTATATAATACACTGGTCTTTATTACGCACCGTTCTATATTACACACTGTTTTATATTACACACCGTTCTATATAATACACCATTCTATATTACACACTTTTCTACATAATACACCATTCTATATTACACACCGTTCTATATTACACACCATTGTATATAATACAACGTCCTATATAATGCACCATTCTATATATTACACCATTCTATATTATACACTGTTCTATAGTACACACCGTTCTATACTGCACACTGTTCTATATAATACACCATTCTATATTACACACTGTTCTACATATTACACCATTCTGTATTACACACTGTTCTATATAATGCACTGTTGTATATAATGCATCGTTCTATATTACAGACCGTTCTATATAATACACCGTTCTATATAATACACTGATCTATATTGCACACCGTTCTGTATAATACACTGTTCTATATAATACACCGTTGCATATAATACACTCTTCTATATTACACACTGTTCTATATAATACACTGTTCAATATAATACACTGTTCTACATAATACACCGTTGTGTATAATACACTGTTCTATATTACACAACGTTCTATATATTACACCACTGTATATAATACACTGTTCTATATAATACACTGTTCCATATAATACACTGTTCTATGCTAAACACCGTTCTATATAATAACCGTTCAATATCGCACACCATTCTATATAATACACCGTTCTATATAATACACTGATCTATATAATACACTGTTCCATATAATACACTTTTCAATATAATACACCTTTCTATACAGCACACTGTTCTATTTTACACACCGTTCTATATAATACAACGTTCTATATAATACACTGTTCTATATAATACGCCGTTCTCTATAATGCACCATTCTATTTAATACACGGTTCTTTATTACACGCCATTTTAAATTACACACCGTTCTATATAATACGCCATTCTATATAACACACCATTTTACATAATACACTGTTCTATATTACACACCGTTCGATATAATACACTGTTGTATATAATACACTATTCTATGTAATACACCGTTCTATATAATACACTGATCTATATTGCACACTGTTCTATATAATACACTGTTCTATATTACATACTGTTCTATATAATACACTGTTGTACATAATACACTGTTCTATATAATACACCATTCTATATAATACACTGTTCTATATTACACACCTATCTTTATAATGCACCTTTCTATATAATATACCGTTCTATATAATACACTGTTCTATATAATACACCGTTCATATAATACAATCTTCTATATTACACACTGTTCTACATAATACACTGTTCTATATAATACATCACTCTATATATTACACTGTTCTATATAATACACTGTTCTATATAATACACTGTTCTACATAATACACCGTTCTATATAATACACTGTTCTATATTACACACCATTCTATATATTACACCATTCTTTATAATACACTGTTCTATATAATTCACTGTTCCTTATAATACACTGATCTATATTGCACACCGTTCTATATAATACACTGTTCTATATTACATACTGTTCTATATAATACACTGTTGTACATAATACACTGTTCTATATAATACACCATTCTATATAATACACTGTTCTATATTACACACCAATCTTTATAATGCACCTTTCTATATAATATACCGTTCTATATAATACACTGTTCTATATAATACACCGTTCATATAATACACTCTTCTATATTACACACTGTTCTACATAATACACTGTTCTATATAATACATCACTCTATATATTACACTGTTCTATATAATACACTGTTCTATATAATACACTGTTCTACATAATACACCGTTCTATATAATACACTGTTCTATATTACACATCGTTCTATATATTACACCATTCTTTATAATACACTGTTCTATATAATTCACTGTTCCTTATAATACACTGTTCTATATTACACACTGTTCTATATAAAACACCGTTCTATATAATTCACTCTTCTATATTTCACACCGTTCTATATAGTATAATGTTCCATATAATACACCTTTCTATGTATTACACTGTTCTATGTTAAACACCTTTCTAAATAATACACTGTTCTATTAAATACACCGTTCTATATAATACATTGTTCTATAAATTACACTATTGTATATTACACACTGTTCTATATAATACACCATTTCATATAATATGCTACTCTATATTACACACCCTTTGATATATAATACATCATTCTATATAATACAACGTTCTATATAATACACTATTCTATATTACGCACTGTTCTGTATAATACACTGCTCCACATAATACACTATTCTATATTGCACTTCGTTCTATATAATAAACCATTCTATATAATACACCATTCTATATTACACATCGTTCTAGATAATAAACTATTCAATAATATGCACCGGTCTATATAATACACTTTTCTATATAATGCACAGCTCTGTATAATAAACCGTTGTGTATTACACACCGTTCTATATAATACAATGTTCTATATTACACACCGTTCTATATTACACGTCGTTCTATATAATACACTGCTCTAAATAATACACCGTTCTATACTACACACCGTTCTATATAATACACAGTTCTATATAATTCAATATTACACTCCATTCTATATTACACATAATTCTATATAATACATTGTTCTATATAATACAGCGTTCTATATTACACAACATTCTATATAATACACTGTTCAATATTACACTCCATTCTATATTACACACAATTCTATATAATACACTGTTCTATTTAATACACCGTTCAATATCGCACACCGTTCTATGTAATACACCGTTCTATATAATACACCGATCTATATAATACACTGTTCCATATAATACACTTTTCAATATAATACACCGTTCTATATAGCACGCTGTTCTATATTACACACCATTCTATATAATACCTGTTCTATATAATACACCATTTTATATTATGCATCGTTCTATATAATACAACGTTCTATATAACACACCATTTTATATAATACATCGTTCTATATAATGCAACGATCTATATTACACACCGTTCTATATTACACACCATTCTATATAATACGACGTTCTATACAATGCACCATTCTATAAAATACACCATTCTATATAATACACTGGTCTTTATTACGCACCGTTCTATATTACACACTGTTTTATATTACACACCGTTCTATATAATACACCATTCTATATTACACACTTTTCTACATAATACACCATTCTATATTACACACCGTTCTATATTACACACTGTTCCATATAATGCACTGTTCTATATAATGCATGGTTCTATATTACAGACCGTTCTATATAATACACTGTTCTATATAATATACTGATCTTTATTGCACACCGTTCTATATAATACACTGTTCTATATTACATACTGTTCTATATAATACACCACTCTATATAAGACACTGTTCTGTATAATACACCATTCTATATAATACACTGTTATATGTTACACTCCGTTCTATATAATACATCGTTCCATATAATACACCATTATTTACAATACACTGGGCTATATTACACACCGTTCTATATAAAAAACCGTTCTATAGAATAAACTCTTCCATATTGCCCATCGTTCTATATAATACACCGTTCTATATAATACATGGTTCTATTTTATACACAGTGCTATATAATACTCCATTCTATATAATACACTGTTCTATATTACACACCATTCTATATAATACACCGTTCTATATAATACACTGTTCTATATTACACACTGTTCTATATTACACACCGTTCTATATAACACACCATTCTATAAAATACACTGTTCTATATAATACACCATTCTATATAATACAATGTTCTATATTACACACCGTTCTATATAATACAACGTTCTATGTAATACACTGTTCTATATAATACAATATTCTTTATAATACACTGTTCTTTATTACGCACTGTTCTATATAATACACCGTTCTATATAATACACTTTTCTCTATAATACACTGTTCTATATTACACACCATTCTATTTAATACTCTGTACTATGTAATATACTGTTCCATATTACACACTTGTAAATAATACACCGTTCTATATAATAGACTGTTCTATATAATACACCATTCAATATAATACACTGTTCTAAATAACACAGCGGTCTATATAATACACCGTTCTCTCTAGTACACTGTTCAGTTATACACACCATTCTATATAATACACTGTTCTATATTATACAGCGTTCTATATAATACACCATTCTATATAATACACCGTTCTATATAATACAATGTTCTATATAATACACTGTTCTATATTACACACCATTCTATATAATACACCATTCTATATACTACACCATTCTACATAATGCACTGTTCTATATTACACACTGCTCTATATAATACACCATTCTATATAATGCACAGTGCTATATAATACTCCGTTCTATATAATACACTGTTCTATAATACACACTGTTCTATATAAATAGACCGTTCTATATAATACACTGTTCTTTATTACACACGGTTCTATATATTACACTGCTCTATATAATACTGCATTTATATTACACAATGTTCTATATAATACACTGTTCTATATTACACACCGTTCAATATAATACAACGTTCTATATGATACACTGTTCTGTATTACACACTGTTCTATATAATACACTGTTCTATATAATACACTGCCATATATTACAAACTATTCTATATAATAGTCTGTTCTATATAACATACTGTTCTATATTAAACACTGTTCTATATAATACACTTCTCTATATAATACACTGTTCTAAATAATACACCGTTCTATATAATACACAGTTCTATATAATACACTGTTCTTTATAATACACTGCTCAACATTACACACAATTCTATATAAAACTCTGTTCCATACAATACACTGTTCTATATTACACACCATTCTATATAATAGTCTGTTCTATATAACATACTGTTCTATATTAAACACGGTTCTATATAATACACTTCTCTATATAATACACTGTTCTAAATAATACACCGTTCTATATAACACACTGTTCTATATAATACACCGTTCTTTATAATACAATGTTCTATATAATACTGTTCTATATTACACACAGTTCTATATAATGCACTGTTCAATATGATACACCGTTCTATATAATACACCATTCTATATAATAAACCATTCTATATACTACACCATTCTACATAATGCACTGTTCTATATTACACCCTGCTCTATATAATACACCATTCTATATAATGCACAGTGCTATATAATACTCCGTTCTATATAATACACTGTTCTATAATACACACTGTTCTATATAAATACACTGCTCTATATTTCACACCATTCCATTTAATACTCTTTTCTATATAATATACTGTTCTATATTACACACTTCTAAATAATACACCGTTCTATATAATACACTGTTCTATATAATACACCATTCAATATAATATACTGTTCTAAATAACACAGCGGTCTATATAATACATTCTCTATAATACACTGCTTTATATTACACAGTGTTCTATATAATACACTGTTCTATATAATAGTGTTCTATATTACACACCATTCTATATAATAGTCTGTTCTATATAACATACTGCTCCATATTAAACACTGTTCTATATAATACACCGTTCTATATAATACACTGTTCTATAGAATACACTGTTCTATATAACATACTGTTCTATATAATACACCGTTCTTTATAATGCTCTATATTACACACAATTCTATATAAAACGCTCTTCTATACAATACACTGTTCTATATTACACACACTTCTATATAATACACCGTTCTATATAATATACTGTTCTATATTACACACTTCTAAATAATACACCGTACTATATAATACACTGTTCTATATTACACACCATTCTATATAATACTCTGTTCTATATAACATACTGTTCTATATTAAACACGGTTCTATATAATACACTTCTCTATATAATACACTGTTCTAAATAATACACCGTTCTATATAACATACTGTTCTATATAATACACCGTTCTTTATAATACAATGTTCTATATAATACTGTTCTATATTACACACAGTTCTATATAATGCACTGTTCTATATGATACACCGTTCTATACAATACACCATTCAATATAATACACCATTCTATATAATACACCATTCTATATAATACACTGCTCTATCTTTCACACCATTCCATTTAATACTCTTTTCTATATAATATACTGTTCTATATTACACACTTCTAAATAATACACCGTTCTATATAATACACTGTTCTATATAATACACCATTCAATATAATACACTGTTCTAAATAACGCAGCGGTCTATCTAATACATTCTCTATAATACACTGCTTTATATTACACAGTGTTCTATATAATACACTGTTCTATATAATAGTGTTCTATATTACACACCATTCTATATAATAGTCTGTTCTATATAACATACTGCTCCATATTAAACACTGTTCTATATAATACACCGTTCTATATAATACACTGTTCTATAGAATACACTGTTCTATATAATACACTGCTCTATATTACACACAATTCTATATAAAACGCTCTTCTATACAATACACTGTTCTATATTGCACACACTTCTATATAATACACCGTTCTATATAATATACTGTTCTATATTACACACTTCTAAATAATACACCGTACTATATAATACACTGTTCTATATTACACACCATTCTATATAATAGTCTGTTCTATATAACATACTGTTCTATATTAAACACGGTTCTATATAATACACTTCTCTATATAATACACTGTTCTAAATAATACACCGTTCTATATAACATACTGTTCTATATAATACACCGTTCTTTATAATACAATGTTCTATATAATACTGTTCTATATTACACACAGTTCTATATAATGCACTGTTCTATATGATACACCGTTCTATATAATACACAATTCTATATAATACACCATTCTATATAATACACTGTTCTCTATAATACACTGCTCTATATTTCACACCATTCCATTTAATACTCTTTTCTATATAATATACTGTTCTATATTACACACTTCTAAATAATACACCGTTCTATATAATACACTGTTCTATATAATACACCATTCAATATAATACACTGTTCTAAATAACACAGCGGTCTATATAATACATTCTCTATAATACACTGCTTTATATTACACAGTGTTCTATATAATACACTGTTCTATATAATAGTGTTCTATATTACACACCATTCTATATAATAGTCTGCTCTATATAACATACTGCTCCATATTAAACACTGTTCTATATAATACACCGTTCTATATAATACACTGTTCTTTAGAATACACTGTTCTATATAATACACTGCTCTATATTACACACAAGTCTATATAAAACGCTCTTCTATACAATACACTGTTCTATATTACACACACTTCTATATAATACACCGTTCTATATAATATACTGTTCTATATTACACACTTCTAAATAATACACCGTACTATATAATACATTGTTCTATATAATTCACCGTTCAATATAATAGACAGTTCTAAATAACACAGCGGTCTATATAATACACCATTCTCTATAATACACTGTTCTATATTACACACAGTTCTATATTGTACAATGTTCTATATAATACACCGTTCTATATAATACACTGTTCTATATAATACACCGTGCTATATAATACACTGTTCTATATTACACATCGTTCTTTATTATACAATGTTCTATATAATACACTGTTCTATATAATACACCGCTCTATATAATGCACTGTTCTATATAATACACCGTTCTCTATAATACACTGTTCTATATTACACACCGTTCTTTATTATAAAATGTTCTATATAATACACTGTTCTATATAATACAACGTTCTATATAATACACGGTTCTATATAATACACTGCTCTATATTACACACAATTCTATATAAATCTCCGTTCTATACAATACACTGATGTATATTACACACAGTTCTATATAATATACCGTCCTATATAATACACTATTCAACATAGTACACCGTTCTATATAATACAATGTTCTATATTACACATACTTCAATATAATACACTGTTCTATATGATACACGGTTCTATATAATACACCATTCTATATAATACACTGTTCTCTATAATACACTGTTCTATATTACACACAGTTCTATATAATGCACTGTTCTATATGATACAACGTTCTATATAATACACCATTCTATATAATGCACTGTTCTCTATAATACACTGTTCTATATTATACACGATTCTATTTAATACTCTGTTCTATATAATATACTGTTCTATATTACACACTGTTCTAAATAATATACCGTTCTATATAATACACTGTTCTATATAATACACTTTTCAAAATAATAAAATGTTCTAAATAACACAGGGGTCTATATAATACACCGGTCTCTATAATACACTATTCTCAATTACACACCGTTCTTTATTATACAATGTTCTATATAATACACCGTTCTATATAATACACTGTTCTATATTACACACCATTCTATATAATACACCGCTCTATATACTGCACCATTCTACATAATGCACTGTTCTATATTACACACCGCTCTATATAATACACCGTTCTATATACTACACCATTCTACATAATGCACCGTTCTATATTAATCACCGCTCTATATAATACACCCTTCTATATGATGCACCGTGCTGTATAACACAATGTTCTATATAATACACTGTTGTATATTACACACGGTTCTATATAATACAACGTTCTATATAATACACTGTTCTATGTTACACACGGTTCTATATAATACACTGCTCTTTATAATACACCATTCTCTATTACACAATGTTCTCTATAATACACTGTTCTATATTACACACCGTTCTATATAATGCACTGTTCTATATGATACACTGTTCTATATTACACACAGTTATATATAATTCACTGTTCTATACAATACACTGTTCTATATTACACACCATTCTATATAATAGTCTGTTCTATATAACATACTGTTCTATATTAAACACTGTTCTATATAATACACCGCTCTATATAATACACTGTTCTACATAATACACCGTTCTATATAATACACTGTTCTATGTAATACACAGCTCTATATTACACACAATTCTATGTAAATCTCTGTTCTATACAATACACTGTTCTATATTACACACAGTTCTATATAATACACCGTTCTATATAATACACTATTGTATATAATACACCGTTCTATATAATAAAATGTTCTATATAATAGACTGTTCTATATTACACACAGTTCTATATAATATACTGTTCTATATAATACACTGTTCTCTAAAATAAACTGTTCTATATTACACACCATTCTATTTAATACTCTGTTCTATGTAATATACTGTTCTATATTACACACTTCTAAATAATACACCGTTCTATATAATACACTGTTCTATATAATACACCATTCAATATAATACACTGTTCTAAATAACACAGCGGTCTATATAATACACCGTTCTCTATAATACACTGTTCTATATTGCACACCATTCTATAAAATACACGTTCTATGTAATACACCGTTCTATATAATACACTGTTCTATATAATACACCGTTCTATTTAATACACTGTTCTATTTTACACACCATTCTATATAATACACCATTCTATATACTACACCACACTACATAATGCACTGTTCTATATTACACAACGCTCTATATAATTGTCTGTTCTATATAACATACTGTATCTATATTAAACACTGTTCTATATAATACACCGCTCTATATAATACGCTGTTCTATATAATACAGTGTTCTATATAATACACTGTTCTATATAATACACTGCTCTACTTTACAGACAATTCTATATAAAACTCTGTTCCATACAATACACTGTTCTATATTGCACAATGTTCTATATAATACACTGTTCTATATTACACACAGTTCTATATAATGCACTGTTCTATATGATACACCGTTCTATATAATACACCATTCTATAAAATACATTGTTGTCTATAATACACTGTTCTATATTTCATACCATTCTATTTAATACTCTGTTCTATATAATATACTGTTCTATATTACACACTTCTAAATAATACACCGTTCTATATAATACACTGTTCTATATAATACACCATTCAATATAATACACTGTTCTAAATAACACAGCGGTCTATATAATACACCGTTCTCTATAATACACTGTTCTATATTGCACACCATTCTATAAAATACACTGTTCTATGTAATACACCATTCTATATAATACACTGTTCTATATAATACACCGTTCTATTTAATACACTGTTCTATATTACAAACCATTCTATATAATACACCATTCTATATACTACACCACACTACATAATGCACTGTTCTATATTACACAACGCTCTATATAATTGTCTGTTCTATATAACATACTGTATCTATATTAAACACTGTTCTATTTAATACACCGCTCTATATAATACGCTGTTCTATATAATACAGCGTTCTATATAATACACTGTTCTATATAATACACTGCTCTACTTTACAGACAATTTTATATAAAACTCTGTTCCATACAATACACTGTTCTATATTGCACAATGTTCTATATAATACACTGTTCTATATTACACACAGTTGTCTATAATACACTGTTCTATATTTCACACCATTCTATTTAATACTCTGTTCTATATAATATACTGTTCTATATTACACACTTCTAAATAATACACCGTTCTATATAATACACTGTTCTATATAATACACCGTTCAATATAATACACTGTTCTAAATAACACAGCAGTCTATATAATACACCGTTCTCTATAATACACTGCTCTATATTACACACCGTTTTATATAATACACTGTTCTATATAACACAGTGTTCTATATTACACACCATTCTATATAATAGTGTATTCTATATAACATACTGTTATATATAATACAATATACTATATAATACACTGTTCTACATTACACACACTTCTATATAATACACTGTTCTATATGATATACCGTTCTATATAATACAACATTCTATATTATATACTGTTCTCTACATTAAACTGCTCTATATTACACACCATTCTATTTAATACTCTGTTCTAGATAGTATACTGTTCTATATTACACATTTCTAAATAATACACCGTTCTATATAATACACTCTTCTAAATAACACAGCGGTCTATATAATACAAAAAAAGAATTAACTGGAAAAACTCAGCAGGTCTGGCAGCATCGGCGGAGAAGAAAAGAGTTGACCTTTCGAGTCCTCATGACCCTTCGACAGAACTTGAGTTCGAGTCCAAGAAAGAGTTGAAAAATGGTCTATATAATACACCGATCTCTAAAATACAATGTTCTATATTACACACCGTTCTATATAATACAATGTTCTATATAATACAATGTTCTATATAATACACCATTCTATATAATACACTGTTCCTTATTACACACCATTCTATATAATACACGTTCTATATAATACACCATTCTACATAATGCACTGTTCTCTATTACACACCGCTCTATATAATACACCGTACTATATAATGCACCGTGCTATATAATACTCCGTTCTATATAATACACTGTTCTATATTACACACTGTTCTATATAATACACAATTCTATATAATACACTGTTCTATATTACACACGGTTCTATATATTACACTGCTCTATATAAGACACCATTCTATATTACACAATGTTCTATATATTACACTGTTCTATATTGCACACCGCTCTATATAATACAACGTTCTATATGATACACTGTTCTATATTACACACCGTTCTATATAATGCACTGTTCTATATAATACGTTTCTATATTACACACCATTCTATATAATAGTCTGTTCTATATAACATACTGTTCTATAAAAAAACACTGTTCTATATAATACACCGCTCTATATAATACACTGTTCTATTTAATACACCGTTCTAAATAATACACTGTTCTATATAATACGCTGCTCTACATTACACACAATTCTATATAAAACTTTGTTCCATACAATACACTGTTCTATATTGCACTGAGTTCTATATAAAACACCGTTCTATATAACACACTGTTCTATATAATACACCGTTCTATATAATACAATGTTCTATATAATACAATGTTCTATATAATACACTGTTCTATATAATACACCATTCTATAAAATACACTGTTCCTTTTTACACACCATTCTATATAATACACCGTTCTATATAATACACTGTTCTATATAATACACCGTTCAATATAATACACTGTTCTAAATAACACAGCGGTCTATATAATACACCGTTCTCTATAATACACTGCTCTATATTACACACCGTTTTATATAATACACTGTTCTATATAACACAGTGTTCTATATTACACACCATTCTATATAATAGTGTATTCTATATAGCATACTGTTATATATAATACAATGTACTATATAATACACTGTTCTACATTACACACACTTCTATATAATACACTGTTCTATATGATATACCGTTCTATATAATACAACATTCTATATTATATACTGTTCTCTACATTACACTGCTCTATATTACACACCATTCTATTTAATACTCTGTTCTATATAGTATACTGTTCTATATTACACACTTCTAAATAATACACCGTTCTATATAATACACTTTTCTAAATAACACAGCGGTCTATATAATACAAAAACAGAATTAACTGGAAAAACTCAGCAGGTCTGGCAGCATCGGCGGAGAAGAAAAGAGTTGACCTTTCGAGTCCTCATGACCCTTCGATAGAACTTGAGTTCGAGTCCAAGAAAGAGTTGAAAAATTGTCTATATAATACACCAATCTCTAAAATATAATGTTCTATATTACACACTGTTCTATATAATACAATGTTCTATATAATACAATGTTCTATATAATACACTGTTCTATATAATACACCATTCTATATAATACACTGTTCCTTATTACACACCATTCTATATAATACACCGTTCTATATAATACACCATTCTACATAATGCACTGTTCTCTATTACACACCGCTCTATATAATACACCGTACTATATAATGCACCGTGCTATATAATACTCCGTTCTATATAATACACTGTTCTATATTACACACTGTTCTATATAATACACCGTTCTATATAATACACTGTTCTATATTACACACGGTTCTATATATTACACTGCTCTATTAAATATACCATTCTATATTACACAATGTTCTATATAATACACTGTTCTATATTACACACCGCTCTATATAATACGACGTTCTATATGATACACTGTTCTATATTACACACCGTTCTATATAATACACTGTTCTATATAATACACGTTTCTATATTACACACCATTCTATATAATAGTCTGTTCTATATAACATACTGTTCCATAAAAAAACACTGTTCTATATAATACACCGCTCTAAATAATACACTGTTCTATTTAATACACCGTTCTATATAATACACTGTTCTATATAATACGCTGCTCTACATTACACATTATTCTATATAAAACTTTGTTCCATACAATACACTGTTCTATATTGCACAGAGTTCTATATAAAACACCGTTCTATATAACACACTGTTCTATATAATACACCATTCTATATAATACAATGTTCTATATAATACACTGTTCTATATTACACACAGTTCTATATAATGCACTCTTCTATATGATACAACGTTCTATATAATACACCATTCTATATAATACACTGTTCTATATAATACACTGTTCTCTATAATACACCATTCTATATAATACACTTTTCCTTATTACACACCATTCTATATAATACACCGTTCTATATAATACACCATTCTACATAATGCACTGTTCTCTATTACACACCGCTCTATATAATACACCGTACTATATAATGCACCGTGCTATATAATACTCCGTTCTATATAATACACTGTTCTATATTACACACTGTTCTATATAATACACCGTTCTATATAATACACTGTTCTATATTACACACGGTTCTATATATTACACTGCTCTATATAATATACCATTCTATATTACACAATGTTCTATATAATACACTGTTCTATATTACACACCGCTCTATATAATACGACGTTCTACATGATACACTGTTCTATATTACACACCGTTCTATATAATACACTGTTCTATATAATACACGTTTCTATATTACACACCATTCGATATAATAGTCTGTTCTATATAACATACTGTTCCATAAAAAACACTGTTCTATATAATACACCGCTCTAAATAATACACTGTTCTATTTAATACACCGTTCTATATAATACACTGTTCTATATAATACGCTGCTCTACATTACACACAATTCTATATAAAACTTTGTTCCATACAATACACTGTTCTATATTGCACAGAGTTCTATATAAAACACCGTTCTATATAACACACTGTTCTATATAATACACCATTCTATATAATACAATGTTCTATATAATACACTGTTCTATATTACACACAGTTCTATATAATGCACTCTTCTATATGATACAACGTTCTATATAATACACCATTCTATATAATACACTGTTCTATATAATACACTGTTCTCTATAATACACTGTTCTATATTTCACACCATTCTATTTAATACTCTGTTCTATATAATATACTGTTCTATATTACACACTTCTAAATAATACACCGTTCTATATAATACACTGTTCTATATAATACACCGTTCAATATAATACACTGTTCTAAATAACACAGCAGTCTATATAATACACTTCTCTCTATAATACACTGCTCTATATTACACAATGTTCTATATAATAGTGTTCTACATTACACACCATTCTATAAAATAGTCTGTTCTATATAACATACTGTTCCATAGTAAAAACTGTTCTATATAACACACCCCTCTATATAATACACCGTTCTATATAATACACCGTTCTATATAATACACTGTTCTATATAATACACAGTTCTATATAATACACTGTTCTTTATAATACACTGCTCAAATTACACAGAATTCTATATAAAACTCTGTTCCATACAATACACTGTTCTATATTACACACCATTCTATATAATAGTCTGTTCTATATAACATACTGTTCTATATTAAACACGGTTCTATATAATACACTTCTCTATATAATACACTGTTCTAAATAATACACCGTTCTATATAACATACTGTTCTATATAATACACCGTTCTATATAATACTGTTCTATATTACACACAGTTCTATATAATGCACTGTTCTATGTGATACACCGTTCTATATAATACACCATTCTATATAATACACTATTCTATATAATACACTGTTCTCTATAATACACTGCTCTATATTTCACTCCATTCCATTTAATACTTTTTTCTATATAATATACTGTTCTATATTACACACTTCTAAATAATACACCGTACTATATAATACACTGTTCTATATTACACACCATTCTATATAATAGTCTGTTCTATATAAAATACTGTTCTATATTAAACACGGTTCTATATAATACACTTCTCTATATAATACACTGTTCTAAATAATACACCGTTCTATATAACACACTGTTCTATATAATACACCGTTCTTTATAATACAATGTTCTATATAATACTGTTCTATATTACACACAGTTCTATATAATGCACTGTTCTATATGATACACCGTTCTATATAATACACCATTCTATATAATACACCATTCTATATACTACACCATTCTACATAATGCACTGTTCTATATTACACCCTGCTCTATATAATACACCATTCTATATAATGCACAGTGCTATATAATACTCCGTTCTATATAATACACTGTTCTATAATACACACTGTTCTATATAAATACACTGCTCTATATTTCACACCATTCCATTTAATACTCTTTTCTATATAATATACTGTTCTATATTACACACTTCTAAATAATACACCGTTCTATATAATACACTGTTCTATATAATACACCATTCAATATAATACACTGTTCTAAATAACGCAGCGGTCTATCTAATACATTCTCTATAATACA
Source organism: Carcharodon carcharias (assembly GCF_017639515.1). Classification (NCBI taxonomy): domain Eukaryota; kingdom Metazoa; phylum Chordata; class Chondrichthyes; order Lamniformes; family Lamnidae; genus Carcharodon; species Carcharodon carcharias. Next base: position 191,117,186 of record NC_054472.1, read on the forward strand.
CTGCTTTATATTACACAGTGTTCTATATAATACACTGTTCTATATAATAGTGTTCTATATTACACACCATTCTATATAATAGTCTGTTCTATATAACATACTGCTCCATATTAAACACTGTTCTATATAATACACCGTTCTATATAATACACTGTTCTTTAGAATACACTGTTCTATATAATACACTGCTCTATATTACACACAATTCTATATAAAACGCTCTTCTATACAATACACTGTTCTATATTACACACACTTCTATATAATACACCGTTCTATATAATATACTGTTCTATATTACACACTTCTAAATAATACACCGTACTATATAATACACTGTTCTATATTACACACCATTCTATATAATAGTCTGTTCTATATAACATACTGTTCTATATTAAACACGGTTCTATATAATACACTTCTCTATATAATACACTGTTCTAAATAATACACCGTTCTATATAACATACTGTTCTATATAATACACCGTTCTTTATAATACAATGTTCTATATAATACTGTTCTATATTACACACAGTTCTATATAATGCACTGTTCTATATGATACACCGTTCTATATAATACACAATTCTATATAATACACCATTCTATATAATACACTGTTCTCTATAATACACTGCTCTATATTTCACACCATTCCATTTAATACTCTTTTCTATATAATATACTGTTCTATATTACACACTTCTAAATAATACACCGTTCTATATAATACACTGTTCTATATAATACACCATTCAATATAATACACTGTTCTAAATAACACAGGGGTCTATATAATACATTCTCTATAATATACTGCTTTATATTACACAGTGTTCTATATAATACACTGTTCTATATAATAGTGTTCTATATTACACACCATTCTATATAATAGTCTTTTCTATATAACATACTGCTCCATATTAAACACTGTTCTATATAATACACCGTTCTATATAATACACTGTTCTTTAGAATACACTGTTCTATATAATACACTGCTCTATATTACACACAAGTCTATATAAAACGCTCTTCTATACAATACACTGTTCTATATTACACACACTTCTATATAATACACCGTTCTATATAATATACTGTTCTATATTACACACTTCTAAATAATACACCGTACTATATAATACATTGTTCTATATAATTCACCGTTCAATATAATAGACAGTTCTAAATAACACAGCGGTCTATATAATACACCATTCTCTATAATACACTGTTCTATATTACACACAGTTCTATATTGTACAATGTTCTATATAATACACCGTTCTATATAATACACTGTTCTATATAATACACCGTGCTATATAATACACTGTTCTATATTACACATCGTTCTTTATTATACAATGTTCTATATAATACACTGTTCTATATAATACACCGCTCTATATAATGCACTGTTCTATATAATACACCGTTCTCTATAATACACTGTTCTATATTACACACCGTTCTTTATTATAAAATGTTCTATATAATACACTGTTCTATATAATACAACGTTCTATATAATACACGGTTCTATATAATACACTGCTCTATATTACACACAATTCTATATAAATCTCTGTTCTATACAATACACTGATGTATATTACACACAGTTCTATATAATATACCGTCCTATATAATACATTATTCAACATAGTACACCGTTCTATATAATACAATGTTCTATATTACACATACTTCAATATAATACACTGTTCTATATGATACACGGTTCTATATAATACACCATTCTATATAATACACTGTTCTCTATAATACACTGTTCTATATTACACACAGTTCTATATAATGCACTGTTCTATATGATACAACGTTCTATATAATACACCATTCTATATAATACACTGTTCTCTATAATACACTGTTCTATATTATACACGATTCTATTTAATACTCTGTTCTATATAATATACTGTTCTATATTACACACTGTTCTAAATAATATACCGTTCTATATAATACACTGTTCTATATAATACACTTTTGAAAATAATAAAATGTTCTAAATAACACAGGTGTCTATATAATACACCGGTCTCTATAATACACTATTCTCAATTACACACCGTTCTTTATTATACAATGTTCTATATAATACACCGTTCTATATAATACACTGTTCTATATTACACACCATTCTATATAATACACCGCTCTATATACTGCACCATTCTACATAATGCACTGTTCTATATTACACACCGCTCTATATAATACACCGTTCTATATACTACACCATTCTACATAATGCACCGTTCTATATTAATCACCGCTCTATATAATACACCCTTCTATATGATGCACCGTGCTGTATAACACAATGTTCTATATAATACACTGTTGTATATTACACACGGTTCTATATAATACAACGTTCTATATAATACACTGTTCTATGTTACACACGGTTCTATATAATACACTGCTCTTTATAATACACCATTCTCTATTACACAATGTTCTCTATAATACACTGTTCTATATTACACACCGTTCTATATAATGCACTGTTCTATATGATACACTGTTCTATATTACACACAGTTATATATAATTCACTGTTCTATACGATGCACTGTTCTATATTACACACAATTCTATATAATAGTCTGTTCTATATAACATACTGTTCTATATTAAACACTGTTCTATATAATACACCGCTCTATATAATACACTGTTCTACATAATACACCGTTCTATATAATACACTGTTCTATGTAATACACAGCTCTATATTACACACAATTCTATGTAAATCTCTGTTCTATACAATACACTGTTCTATATTACACACAGTTCTATATAATACACCGTTCTATATAATACACTATTGTATATAATACACCGTTCCATATAATAAAATGTTCTATATAATAGACTGTTCTATATTACACACAGTTCTATATAATATACTGTTCTATATAATACACTGTTCTCTAAAATAAACTGTTCTATATTACACACCATTCTATTTAATACTCTGTTCTATGTAATATACTGTTCTATATTACACACTTCTAAATAATACACCGTTCTATATAATACACTGTTCTATATAATACACCATTCAATATAATACACTGTTCTAAATAACACAGCGGTCTATATAATACACCGTTCTCTATAATACACTGTTCTATATTGCACACCATTCTATAAAATACACTGTTCTATGTAATACACCGTTCTATATAATACACTGTTCTATATAATACACCGTTCTATTTAATACACTGTTCTATTTTACACACCATTCTATATAATACACCATTCTATATACTACACCACACTACATAATGCACTGTTCTATATTACACAACGCTCTATATAATTGTCTGTTCTATATAACATACTGTATCTATATTAAACACTGTTCTATATAATACACCGCTCTATATAATACGCTGTTCTATATAATAGTGTTCTATATAATACACTGTTCTATATAATACACTGCTCTACTTTACAGACAATTCTATATAAAACTCTGTTCCATACAATACACTGTTCTATATTGCACAATGTTCTATATAATACACTGTTCTATATTACACACAGTTCTATATAATGCACTGTTCTATATGATACACCGTTCTATATAATACACCATTCTATAAAATACACTGTTGTCTATAATACACTGTTCTATATTTCACACCATTCTATTTAATACTCTGTTCTATATAATATACTGTTCTATATTACACACTTCTAAATAATACACCGTTCTATATAATACACTGTTCTATATAATACACCATTCAATATAATACACTGTTCTAAATAACACAGCGGTCTATATAATACACCGTTCTCTATAATACACTGTTCTATATTGCACACCATTCTATAAAATACACTGTTCTATGTAATACACCGTTCTATATAATACACTGTTCTATATAATACACCGTTCTATTTAATACGCTGTTCTATATTACAAACCATTCTATATAATACACCATTCTATATACTACACCACACTACATAATGCACTGTTCTATATTACACAACGCTCTATATAATTGTCTGTTCTATATAACATACTGTATCTATATTAAACACTGTTCTATATAATACACCGCTCTATATAATACGCTGTTCTATATAATACAGCGTTCTATATAATACACTGTTCTATATAATACACTGCTCTACTTTACAGACAATTCTATATAAAACTCTGTTCCATACAATACACTGTTCTATATTGCACAATGTTCTATATAATACACTGTTCTATATTACACACAGTTCTATATAATGCACTGTTCTATATGATACACCGTTCTATATAATACACCATTGTATAAAATACACTGTTGTCTATAATACACTGTTCTATATTTCACACCATTCTATTTAATACTCTGTTCTATATAATATACTGTTCTATATTACACACTTCTAAATAATACACCGTTCTATATAATACACTGTTCTATATAATACACCGTTCAATATAATACACTGTTCTAAATAACACAGCAGTCTATATAATACACCATTCTCTATAATACACTGCTCTATATTACACACCGTTTTATATAATACACTGTTCTATATAACACAGTGTTCTATATTACACACCATTCTATATAATAGTGTATTCTATATAACATACTGTTATATATAATACAATGTACTATATAATACACTGTTCTACATTACACACACTTCTATATAATACACTGTTCTATATGATATACCGTTCTATATAATACAACATTCTATATTATATACTGTTCTCTACATTACACTGCTCTATATTACACACCATTCTATTTAATACTCTGTTCTAGATAGTATACTGTTCTATATTACACACTTCTAAATAATACACCGTTCTATATAATACACTCTTCTAAATAACACAGCGGTCTATATAATACAAAAACAGAATTAACTGGAAAAACTCAGCAGGTCTGGCAGCATCGGCGGAGAAGAAAAGAGTTGACCTTTCGAGTCCTCATGACCCTTCGACAGAACTTGAGTTCGAGTCCAAGAAAGAGTTGAAAAATGGTCTATATAATACACCGATCTCTAAAATACAATGTTCTATATTACACACCGTTCTGTATAGTACAATGTTCTATATAATACACTGTTCTATATAATACACCATTCTATATAATACACTGTTCCTTATTACACACCATTCTATATAATACACCGTTCTATATAATACACCATTCTATATAATGCACTGTTCTCTATTACACACCGCTCTATATAATACACCGTACTATATAATGCACCGTGCTATATAATACTCCGTTCTATATAATACATTGTTCTATATTACACACCGTTCTATATAATACAATGTTCTATATAATACAATGTTCTATATAATACACCATTCTATATAATACACTGTTCCTTATTACACACCATTCTATATAATACACGTTCTATATAATACACCATTCTACATAATGCACTGTTCTCTATTACACACCGCTCTATATAATACACCATTCTACATAATGCACTGTTCTCTATTACACACCGCTCTATATAATACACCGTACTATATAATGCACCGTGCTATATAATACTCCGTTCTATATAATACACTGTTCTATAATACACACTGTTCTATATAATACACAATTCTATATAATACACTGTTCTATATTACACACGGTTCTATATATTACACTGCTCTATATAATACACCATTCTATATTACACAATGTTCTATATATTACACTGTTCTATATTACACACCGCTCTATATAATACAACGTTCTATATGATACACTGTTCTATATTACACACCGTTCTATATAATGCACTGTTCTATATAATACGTTTCTATATTACACACCATTCTATATAATAGTCTGTTCTATATAACATACTGTTCTATAAAAAAACACTGTTCTATATAATACACCGCTCTATATAATACACTGTTCTATTTAATACACCGTTCTATATAATACACTGTTCTATATAATACGCTGCTCTACATTACACACAATTCTATATAAAACTTTGTTCCATACAATACACTGTTCTATATTGCACTGAGTTCTATATAAAACACCGTTCTATATAACACACTGTTCTATATAATACACCGTTCTATATAATACACCATTCTATAAAATACACTGTTCCTTTTTACACACCATTCTATATAATACACCGTTCTATATAATACACTGTTCTATATAATACACCGTTCAATATAATACACTGTTCTAAATAACACAGCGGTCTATATAATACACCGTTCTCTATAATACACTGCTCTATATTACACACCGTTTTATATAATACACTCTTCTATATAACACAGTGTTCTATATTACACACCATTCTATATAATAGTGTATTCTATATAGCATACTGTTATATATAATACAATGTACTATATAATACACTGTTCTACATTACACACACTTCTATATAATACACTGTTCTATATGATATACCGTTCTATATAATACAACATTCTATATTATATACTGTTCTCTACATTACACTGCTCTATATTACACACCATTCTATTTAATACTCTGTTCTATATAGTATACCGTTCTATATTACACACTTCTAAATAATACACCGTTCTATATAATACACTCTTCTAAATAACACAGCGGTCTATATAATACAAAAACAGAATTAACTGGAAAAACTCAGCAGGTCTGGCAGCATCGGCGGAGAAGAAAAGAGTTGACCTTTCGAGTCCTCATGACCCTTCGATAGAACTTGAGTTCGAGTCCAAGAAAGAGTTGAAAAATTGTCTATATAATACACCAATCTCTAAAATATAATGTTCTATATTACACACTGTTCTATATAATACAATGTTCTATATAATACAATGTTCTAAATAATGCACTGTTCTATATAATACACCATTCTATATAATACACTGTTCCTTATTACACACCATTCTATATAATACACCGTTCTATATAATACACCATTCTACATAATGCACTGTTCTCTATTACACACCGCTCTATATAATACACCATACTATATAATGCACCGTGCTATATAATACTCCGTTCTATATAATACACTGTTCTATATTACACACTGTTCTATATAATACACCGTTCTATATAATACACTGTTCTATATTACACACGGTTCTATATATTACACTGCTCTATTAAATATACCATTCTATATTACACAATGTTCTATATAATACACTGTTCTATATTACACACCGCTCTATATAATACGACGTTCTATATAATACACTGTTCTATATAATACACGTTTCTATATTACACACCATTCTATATAATAGTCTGTTCTATATAACATACTGTTCCATAAAAAAACACTGTTCTATATAATACACCGCTCTAAATAATACACTGTTCTATTTAATACACCGTTCTATATAATACACTGTTCTATATAATACGCTGCTCTACATTACACATTATTCTATATAAAACTTTGTTCCATACAATACACTGTTCTATATTGCACAGAGTTCTATATAAAACACCGTTCTATATAACACACTGTTCTATATAATACACCATTCTATATAATACAATGTTCTATATAATACACTGTTCTATATTACACACAGTTCTATATAATGCACTCTTCTATATGATACAACGTTCTATATAATACACCATTCTATATAATACACTGTTCTATATAATACACTGTTCTCTATAATACACTGTTCTATATTTCACACCATTCTATTTAATACTCTGTTCTATATAATATACTGTTCTATATTACACACTTCTAAATAATACACCGTTCTATATAATACACTGTTCTATATAATACACCGTTCAATATAATACACTGTTCTAAATAACACAGCAGTCTATATAATACACTTCTCTCTATAATACACTGCTCTATATTACACAATGTTCTATATAATAGTGTTCTACATTACACACCATTCTATAAAATAGTCTGTTCTATATAACATACTGTTCCATAGTAAAAACTGTTCTATATAACACACCCCTCTATATAATACACCGTTCTATATAATACACCGTTCTATATAATACACTGTTCTATATAATACACAGTTCTATATAATACACTGTTCTTTATAATACACTGCTCAAATTACACAGAATTCTATATAAAACTCTGTTCCATACAATACACTGTTCTATATTACACACCATTCTATATAATAGTCTGTTCTATATAACATACTGTTCTATATTAAACACGGTTCTATATAATACACTTCTCTATATAATACACTGTTCTAAATAATACACCGTTCTATATAACATACTGTTCTATATAATACACCGTTCTATATAATACTGTTCTATATTACACACAGTTCTATATAATGCACTGTTCTATGTGATACACCGTTCTATATAATACACCATTCTATATAATACACTATTCTATATAATACACTGTTCTCTATAATACACTGCTCTATATTGCACTCCATTCCATTTAATACTTTTTTCTATATAATATACTGTTCTATATTACACACTTCTAAATAATACACCGTACTATATAATACACTGTTCTATATTACACACCATTCTATATAATAGTCTGTTCTATATAAAATACTGTTCTATATTAAACACGGTTCTATATAATACACTTCTCTATATAATACACTGTTCTAAATAATACACCGTTCTATATAACATACTGTTCTATATAATACACCGTTCTTTATAATACTGTTCTATATTACACACAGTTCTATATAATACACTGCTCTATATTTCACACCATTCCATTTAATACTCTTTTCTATATAATATACTGTTCTATATTACACACTTCTAAATAATACACCGTTCTATATAATACACTGTTCTATATAATACACCATTCAATATAATACACTGTTCTAAATAACACAGCGGTCTATATAATACATTCTCTATAAAACACTGCTCTATATTACACAGTGTTCTATATAATACACTGTTCGATATAATAGTGTTCTATATTACACACCATTCTAAATAATAGTCTGTTCTATATAACATACTGGTCCTTATTAAACACTGTTCTATGTAATACACCGTTCTATATAATACACTGTTCTATAGAATACACTGTTCTATATAATACACTGCTCTTTATTGCACACAATTCTATATAAAACTCTCTTCTATACAATACACTGTTCTATATTACACACACTTCTATATAATACACCGTTCTATATAATATACTGTTCTATATTACACACTTCTAAATAATACACCGTACTATATAATACACTGTTCTATATAATTCACCGTTCAATATAATACACAGTTCTAAATAACACAGCGGTCTATATAATACACCATTCTCTATAATACACTGTTCTATATTACACACAGTTCTATATTATACAATGTTCTATATAATACACCGTTCTATATAATACACTGTTCTATATAATACACCGTTCTATATAATACACTGTTCTATATTACACACCGTTCTTTATTATACAATGTTCTATATAATACACTGTTCTATATAATACACCGTTCTATATAATGCACTGTTCTATATAATACACCGTTCTCTATAATACACTGTTCTATATTACACACCGTTCTTTATTATAAAATGTTCTATATAATACAATGTTCTATATAATACAACGTTCTATATAATACACGGTTCTATATAATACACTGCTCTATATTACACACAATTCTATATAAATCTCTGTTCTATACAATACACTGATGTATATTACACACAGTTCTATATAATATACCGTCCTATATAATACACTATTCAACATAGTACACCGTTCTATATAATACAATCTTCTATATTACACACAATTCAATATAATACACTGTTCTATATGATACACCGTTCTATATAATACACCATTCTATATAATACACTGTTCTCTATAATACACTGTTCTATATTATACACGATTCTATTTAATACTCTGTTCTATATAATATACTGTTCTATATTACACACTGTTCTAAATAATATACCGTTCTATATAATACACTGTTCTATATAATACACTTTTCAAAATTATAAACTGTTCTAAATAACACAGGGGTCTATAAAATACACCGGTCTCTATAATACACTATTCTCTATTACACACCATTCGTTATTATACAATGTTCTATATAATACACCGTTCTATATAATACACTGTTCTTTATTACACACCATTCTATATAATACACCGCTCTATATACTACACCATTCTACATAATGCACTGTTCTATATTACACACCATTCTATATAATACACTGTTCTATATACTACACCATTCTACATAATGCACCATTCTATATTAATCACCGCTCTATATAATACACCCTTCTATATGATGCACCGTGCTATATAACACAATGTTCTATATAATACACTGTTGTATATTACACACGGTTCTATATAATACAACGTTCTATATAATACACTGTTCTATGTTACACACGGTTCTATATAATACACTGCTCTTTATAATACACCATTCTCTATTACACAATGTTCTCTATAATACACTGTTCTATATTACACACCGTTCTATATAATGCAACATTCTATACGATACACTGTTCTATATTACACACCGTTATATATAATTCACTGTTCTATACAATACACTGTTCTATATTACACACCATTCTATATAATAGTCTGTTCTATATAACATACTGTTCCATATTAAACTCTGTTCTATATAATACACTGCTCTATATAATACACTGTTCTATATAATACACCGTTCTATATAATACACTGTTCTATGTAATACACTGCTCTATATTACACACAATTCTATGTAAAACTCTGTTCTATACAATGCACTGTTCTATATTACACACAGTTCTATATAATACACCGTTCTATATAATACACTATTATATATAATACACCGTTCTATATAATAAAATGTTCTATATAATAGACTGTTCTATATTACGCACACTTCTATATAATACACTGTTCTATACGATACACCGTTCTATATAATACACCATTCTATATTATACACTCTTCTCTATATTACACTGCTCTATATTACACACTATTCTATTTATACTCTGTTCTATATAGTATACTGTTCTAAATTACACACTTCTAAATAATACACCGTACTATATAATAAACTGTTCTATATAATACACTGTTCTATATAATACACCGTTCTATATAATACACTGTTCTATATAATACACCGTTCTATATAATACACTCTTCCAAATAACACAGCGGTCTATATAATACACCATTCCCTAAAATACACTGTTCTATATTACACACGGTTCTATATAATACAATGTTCTATATAATACACTGTTCTATATAATACACCGTTCTATATAATACACTGTTCTTTATTACACACCATTCTATATAATACAGCGTTCTATATACTGCACCATTCTACATAATGCACTGTTCTCTATTACACACCGCTCTATATAATACACCGTTCTATAAACTACACCATTCTACATAATGCACCGTTCTATATTAATCACCGCTCTATATAATACACCCTTCTATATAATGCACCGTGCTATATAATACAATGTTCTATATAATACACTGTTCTATATTACACATGGTTCTATATAATACAAGGTTCTATATAATACACTGTTCTATGTTACACACGGTTCTATATAATACACTGCTCTTTATAATACACCATTCTCTATTACACAATGTTCTCTATAATACACTGTTCTATATTACACACCGTTCTATATAATGCACTGTTCTATATGATACACTGTTCTATATTACACACCGTTATATATAATTCACTGTTCTATACAATACACTCTTCTATATTACACACCATTCTGTATAATAGTCTGTTCTATATAACATACTGTTCTATATTAAACACTGTTCTGTATAATACACCGCTCTATATAATACACTGTTCTATATAATACATCGTTCTATATAATACACTGTTCTATGTAATACACTGCTCTATATTACACACAATTCTATGTAAAACTCTGTTCTATACAATACACTGTTCTATATTACACACAGTTCTATATAATACACCGTTCTATATAATGCACTATTGTATGTAATACACTGTTCTCTATAATAAAATGTTCTATATAATAGACTTCTATATTACACACAGTTCTATATAGTATACTGTTCTATATAATACACTGTTCTCTATAATAAACTATTCTATATTACACACCATTCTATTTAATACTCTGTTCTATGTAATATACTGTTCTATATTACACACTTCTAAATAATACACCGTTCTATATAATACACTGTTCTATATAATACACCATTCAATATAATACACTGTTTAAATAACAAAGTGGTCTATATAATACACCGTTCTCTATAATACACTGTTCTATATTGCAAACCATTCTATAAAATACACTGTTCTATGTAATACACCGTTCTATATAATACACTGTTCTATATAATACACCGTTCTATTTAATACACTGTTCTATATTACACACCATTCTATATAATACACCATTCTATATACTACACCACACTACATAATGCACTCTTCTATATTACACAACGCTCTATATAATTGTCTGTTCTATATAACATACTGTTCTATATTAAACACTGTTCTATATAATACACCGCTCTATATAATACGCTGTTCTATATAATACAACGTTCTATATAATACACTGTTCTATATAATACACTGCTCTACTTTACAGACAATTCTATATAAAACTCTGTTCCATACAATACACTGTTCTATATTGCACAATGTTCTATATAATACACTGTTCTATATTACACACAGTTCTATATAATGCACTGTTCTATATGATACACCGTTCTATATAATACACCATTGTATAAAATACACTGTTGTCTATAATACACTGTTCTATATTTCACACCATTCTATTTAATACTCTGTTCTATATAATATACTGTTCTATATTACACACAGTTCTATATAATATACTGTTCTATATAATACACTGTTCTCTAAAATAAACTGTTCTATATTACACACCATTCTATTTAATATTCTGTTCTATGTAATATACTGTTCTATATTACACACTTCTAAATAATACACCGTTCTATATAATACACTGTTCTATATAATACACCATTCAATATAATACACTGTTCTAAATAACACAGCGGTCTATATAATACACCGTTCTCTATAATACACTGTTCTATATTGCACACCATTCTATAAAATACACTGTTCTATGTAATACACCGTTCTATATAATACACTGTTCTATATAATACACCGTTCTATTTAATAAACTGTTCTATATTACAAACCATTCTATATAATACACCATTCTATATACTACACCACACTACAAAATGCACTGTTCTATATTACACAACGCTCTATATAATTGTCTGTTCTATATAACATACTGTTCTATATTAAACTCTGTTCTATATAATACACCGCTCTATATAATACGCTGTTCTATATAATACAGCGTTCTATATAATACACTGCTCTACTTTACAGACAATTCTATATAAAACTCTGTTCCTTACAATACACTGTTCTATATTGCACAATGTTTTATATAATACACTGTTCTATATTACACACAGTTCTATATAATGCACTGTTCTATATGATACACCGTTCTATATAATACAACATTCTATTAAATACACTGTTGTCTATAATACACTGTTCTATATTTCACACCATTCTATTTAATACTCTGTTCTATATAATATACTGTTCTATATTACACACTTCTAAATAATACACCGTTCTATATAATACACTGTTCTATATAATACACCGTGCAATATAACACACTGTTCTAAATAACACAGCGGTCTATATAATACACCGTTCTCTAAAATACTCTGCTCTATATTACACACCGTTTTATATAATACACTGTTCTATATAACACAGTGTTCTATATTACACACCATTCTATATAATAGTGTATTCTATATAACATACTGTTATATATAATACAATGTACTATATAATACACTGTTCTACATTACACACACTTCTATATAATACACTGTTCTATATGATATACCGTTCTATATAATACAACATTCTATATTATATACTGTTCTCTACATTACACTGCTCTATATTACACACCATTCTATTTAATACTCTGTTCTATATAGTATACTGTTCTATATTACACACTACTAAATAATACACCGTTCTATATAATACACTCTTCTAAATAACACAGCAGTCTATATAATACAAAAACAGAATTAACTGGAAAAACTCAGCAGATCTGGCAGCATCGGCGGAGAAGAAAAGAGTTGACCTTTCGAGTCCTCATGACCCTTCGACAGAACTTGAGTTCGAGTCCAAGAAAGAGTTGAAAAATGGTCTATATAATACACCGATCTCTAAAATACAATGTTCTATATTACACACCGTTCTATATAATACAATGTTCTATATAATACAATGTTCTATATAATACACCATTCTATATAATACACTGTTCCTTATTACACACCATTCTATATAATACACCGTTCTATATAATACACCATTCTACATAATGCACTGTTCTCTATTACACACCGCTCTATATAATACACCGTACTATATAATGCACCGTGCTATATAATACTCCGTTCTATATAATACACTGTTCTATATTACACACTGTTCTATATAATACACCGTTCTATATAATACACTGTTCTATATTACACACGGTTCTATATATTACAAAGCTCTATGTAATACACCATTCTATATTACACAATGTTCTATATAATACACTGTTCTATATTACGCACAGTTCTATATAATGCACAGTTCTATATGATACACCGTTCTATATAATACACCATTGTATAAAATACACTGTTGTCTATAATACACTGTTCTATATTTCACACCATTCTATTTAATACTCTGTTCTATATAATACACTGTTCTATATTACACACAGTTCTATATAATGCACTGTTCTATATGATACACCGTTCTATATAATACAACATTCTATTAAATACACTGTTGTCTATAATACACTGTTCTATATTTCACACCATTCTATTTAATACTCTGTTCTATATAATATACTGTTCTATATTACACACAGTTCTATATAATATACTGTTCTATATAATACACTGTTCTCTAAAATAAACTGTTCTATATTACACACCATTCTATTTAATATTCTGTTCTATGTAATATACTGTTCTATATTACACACTTCTAAATAATACACCGTTCTATATAATACACTGTTCTATATAATACACCATTCAATATAATACACTGTTCTAAATAACACAGCGGTCTATATAATACACCGTTCTCTATAATACACTGTTCTATATTGCACACCATTCTATAAAATACACTGTTCTATGTAATACACCGTTCTATATAATACACTGTTCTATATAATACACCGTTCTATTTAATACACTGTTCTATATTACAAACCATTCTATATAATACACCATTCTATATACTACACCACACTACAAAATGCACTGTTCTATATTACACAACGCTCTATATAATTGTCTGTTCTATATAACATACTGTTCTATATTAAACTCTGTTCTATATAATACACCGCTCTATATAATACGCTGTTCTATATAATACAGCGTTCTATATAATACACTGCTCTACTTTACAGACAATTCTATATAAAACTCTGTTCCTTACAATACACTGTTCTATATTGCACAATGTTTTATATAATACACTGTTCTATATTACACACAGTTCTATATAATGCACTGTTCTATATGATACACCGTTCTATATAATACAACATTCTATTAAATACACTGTTGTCTATAATACACTGTTCTATATTTCACACCATTCTATTTAATACTCTGTTCTATATAATATACTGTTCTATATTACACACTTCTAAATAATACACCGTTCTATATAATACACTGTTCTATATAATACACCGTGCAATATAACACACTGTTCTAAATAACACAGCGGTCTATATAATACACCGTTCTCTAAAATACTCTGCTCTATATTACACACCGTTTTATATAATACACTGTTCTATATAACACAGTGTTCTATATTACACACCATTCTATATAATAGTGTATTCTATATAACATACTGTTATAAATAATACAATGTACTATATAATACACTGTTCTACATTACACACACTTCTATATAATACACTGTTCTATATGATATACCGTTCTATATAATACAACATTCCATATTATATACTGTTCTCTACATTACACTGCTCTATATTACACACCATTCTATTTAATACTCTGTTCTATATAGTATACTGTTCTATATTACACACTACTAAATAATACACCGTTCTATATAATACACTCTTCTAAATAACACAGCAGTCTATATAATACAAAAACAGAATTAACTGGAAAAACTCAGCAGATCTGGCAGCATCGGCGGAGAAGAAAAGAGTTGACCTTTCGAGTCCTCATGACCCTTCGACAGAACTTGAGTTCGAGTCCAAGAAAGAGTTGAAAAATGGTCTATATAATACACCGATCTCTAAAATACAATGTTCTATATTACACACCGTTCTATATAATACAATGTTCTATATAATACAATGTTCTATATAATACACCATTCTATATAATACACTGTTCCTTATTACACACCATTCTATATAATACACCGTTCTATATAATACACCATTCTACATAATGCACTGTTCTCTATTACACACCGCTCTATATAATACACCGTACTATATAATGCACCGTGCTATATAATACTCCGTTCTATATAATACACTGTTCTATATTACACACTGTTCTATATAATACACCGTTCTATATAATACACTGTTCTATATTACACACGGTTCTATATATTACAAAGCTCTATGTAATACACCATTCTATATTACACAATGTTCTATATAATACACTGTTCTATATTACGCACAGTTCTATATAATGCACAGTTCTATATGATACACCGTTCTATATAATACACCATTGTATAAAATACACTGTTGTCTATAATACACTGTTCTATATTTCACACCATTCTATTTAATACTCTGTTCTATATAATACACTGTTCTATATTACACACAGTTCTATATAATGCACTGTTCTATATGATACACCGTTCTATATAATACAACATTCTATTAAATACACTGTTGTCTATAATACACTGTTCTATATTTCACACCATTCTATTTAATACTCTGTTCTATATAATATACTGTTCTATATTACACACAGTTCTATATAATATACTGTTCTATATAATACACTGTTCTCTAAAATAAACTGTTCTATATTACACACCATTCTATTTAATATTCTGTTCTATGTAATATACTGTTCTATATTACACACTTCTAAATAATACACCGTTCTATATAATACACTGTTCTATATAATACACCATTCAATATAATACACTGTTCTAAATAACACAGCGGTCTATATAATACACCGTTCTCTATAACACACTGTTCTATATTGCACACCATTCTATAAAATACACTGTTCTATGTAATACACCGTTCTATATAATACACTGTTCTATATAATACACCGTTCTATTTAATACACTGTTCTATATTACAAACCATTCTATATAATACACCATTCTATATACTACACCACACTACAAAATGCACTGTTCTATATTACACAACGCTCTATATAATTGTCTGTTCTATATAACATACTGTTCTATATTAAACTCTGTTCTATATAATACACCGCTCTATATAATACGCTGTTCTATATAATACAGCGTTCTATATAATACACTGCTCTACTTTACAGACAATTCTATATAAAACTCTGTTCCTTACAATACACTGTTCTATATTGCACAATGTTTTATATAATACACTGTTCTATATTACACACAGTTCTATATAATGCACTGTTCTATATGATACACCGTTCTATATAATACAACATTCTATTAAATACACTGTTGTCTATAATACACTGTTCTATATTTCACACCATTCTATTTAATACTCTGTTCTATATAATATACTGTTCTATATTACACACTTCTAAATAATACACCGTTCTATATAATACACTGTTCTATATAATACACCGTGCAATATAACACACTGTTCTAAATAACACAGCGGTCTATATAATACACCGTTCTCTAAAATACTCTGCTCTATATTACACACCGTTTTATATAATACACTGTTCTATATAACACAGTGTTCTATATTACACACCATTCTATATAATAGTGTATTCTATATAACATACTGTTATAAATAATACAATGTACTATATAATACACTGTTCTACATTACACACACTTCTATATAATACACTGTTCTATATGATATACCGTTCTATATAATACAACATTCCATATTATATACTGTTCTCTACATTACACTGCTCTATATTACACACCATTCTATTTAATACTCTGTTCTATATAGTATACTGTTCTATATTACACACTACTAAATAATACACCGTTCTATATAATACACTCTTCTAAATAACACAGCAGTCTATATAATACAAAAACAGAATTAACTGGAAAAACTCAGCAGATCTGGCAGCATCGGCGGAGAAGAAAAGAGTTGACCTTTCGAGTCCTCATGACCCTTCGACAGAACTTGAGTTCGAGTCCAAGAAAGAGTTGAAAAATGGTCTATATAATACACCGATCTCTAAAATACAATGTTCTATATTACACACCGTTCTATATAATACAATGTTCTATATAATACAATGTTCTATATAATACACCATTCTATATAATACACTGTTCCTTATTACACACCATTCTATATAATACACCGTTCTATATAATACACCATTCTACATAATGCACTGTTCTCTATTACACACCGCTCTATATAATACACCGTACTATATAATGCACCGTGCTATATAATACTCCGTTCTATATAATACACTGTTCTATATTACACACTGTTCTATATAATACACCGTTCTATATAATACACTGTTCTATATTACACACGGTTCTATATATTACAAAGCTCTATGTAATACACCATTCTATATTACACAATGTTCTATATAATACACTGTTCTATATTACGCACAGTTCTATATAATGCACAGTTCTATATGATACACCGTTCTATATAATACACCATTGTATAAAATACACTGTTGTCTATAATACACTGTTCTATATTTCACACCATTCTATTTAATACTCTGTTCTATATAATATACTGTTCTATATTACACACAGTTCTATATAATATACTGTTCTATATAATACACTGTTCTCTAAAATAAACTGTTCTATATTACACACCATTCTATTTAATATTCTGTTCTATGTAATATACTGTTCTATATTACACACTTCTAAATAATACACCGTTCTATATAATACACTGTTCTATATAATACACCATTCAATATAATACACTGTTCTAAATAACACAGCGGTCTATATAATACACCGTTCTCTATAATACACTGTTCTATATTGCACACCATTCTATAAAATACACTGTTCTATGTAATACACCGTTCTATATAATACACTGTTCTATATAATACACCGTTCTATTTAATACACTGTTCTATATTACAAACCATTCTATATAATACACCATTCTATATACTACACCACACTACAAAATGCACTGTTCTATATTACACAACGCTCTATATAATTGTCTGTTCTATATAACATACTGTTCTATATTAAACTCTGTTCTATATAATACACCGCTCTATATAATACGCTGTTCTATATAATACAGCGTTCTATATAATACACTGCTCTACTTTACAGACAATTCTATATAAAACTCTGTTCCTTACAATACACTGTTCTATATTGCACAATGTTTTATATAATACACTGTTCTATATTACACACAGTTCTATATAATGCACTGTTCTATATGATACACCGTTCTATATAATACAACATTCTATTAAATACACTGTTGTCTATAATACACTGTTCTATATTTCACACCATTCTATTTAATACTCTGTTCTATATAATATACTGTTCTATATTACACACTTCTAAATAATACACCGTTCTATATAATACACTGTTCTATATAATACACCGTGCAATATAACACACTGTTCTAAATAACACAGCGGTCTATATAATACACCGTTCTCTATAATACTCTGCTCTATATTACACACCGTTTTATATAATACACTGTTCTATATAACACAGTGTTCTATATTACACACCATTCTATATAATAGTGTATTCTATATAACATACTGTTATATATAATACAATGTACTATATAATACACTGTTCTACATTACACACACTTCTATATAATACACTGTTCTATATGATATACCGTTCTATATAATACAACATTCTATATTATATACTGTTCTCTACATTACACTGCTCTATATTACACACCATTCTATTTAATACTCTGTTCTATATAGTATACTGTTCTATATTACACACTACTAAATAATACACCGTTCTATATAATACACTCTTCTAAATAACACAGCAGTCTATATAATACAAAAACAGAATTAACTGGAAAAACTCAGCAGATCTGGCAGCATCGGCGGAGAAGAAAAGAGTTGACCTTTCGAGTCCTCATGACCCTTCGACAGAACTTGAGTTCGAGTCCAAGAAAGAGTTGAAAAATGGTCTATATAATACACCGATCTCTAAAATACAATGTTCTATATTACACACCGTTCTATATAATACAATGTTCTATATAATACAATGTTCTATATAATACACCATTCTATATAATACACTGTTCCTTATTACACACCATTCTATATAATACACCGTTCTATATAATACACCATTCTACATAATGCACTGTTCTCTATTACACACCGCTCTATATAATACACCGTACTATATAATGCACCGTGCTATATAATACTCCGTTCTATATAATACACTGTTCTATATTACACACTGTTCTATATAATACACCGTTCTATATAATACACTGTTCTATATTACACACGGTTCTATATATTACAAAGCTCTATGTAATACACCATTCTATATTACACAATGTTCTATATAATACACTGTTCTATATTACACACCGCTCTATATAATACAACGTTCTATATGATACACTGTTCTATATTACACACCGTTCTGTATAATGCACTGTTCTATATAATACACGTTTCTATATTACACACCATTCTATATAATAGTCTGTTCT
Organism: Carcharodon carcharias; assembly: GCF_017639515.1. Taxonomy (NCBI): domain Eukaryota; kingdom Metazoa; phylum Chordata; class Chondrichthyes; order Lamniformes; family Lamnidae; genus Carcharodon; species Carcharodon carcharias. Next base: position 191,138,390 of record NC_054472.1, read on the forward strand.
ATATAACATACTGTTCTATAAAAAATCACTGTTCTATATAATACACCGCTCTACATAATAAACTGTTCTATTTAATACACCGTTCTCAATAATACATTGTTCTATATAATACGCTGCTCTACATTACACACAATTCTATATAAAACATTGTTCCATACAATACACTCTTCTATATTGCACAGAGTTCTATATAATACACCGAACTATATAACACACTGTTCTATATAATACACCGTTCTATATAATACACCGTTCTATATAATACAATGTTCTATATAATACACTGCTCTATATAATACACCATTCTATATAATACACTGTTCCTTATTACACACCATTCTATATAATACAACGTTCTATATAATACACTGTTCTATATAATACACCGTTCAATATAATACACTGTTCTAAATAACACAGCGGTCTATATAATACACCGTTCTCTATAATACACTGCTCTATATTACACACCGTTTTATATAATACACTGTTCTATATAACACAGTGTTCTATATTACACACACTTCAATATAATACACTGTTCTATATGATACACCGTTCTATATAATACACCGTTCTATATAATGCACTGTTCTATATAATACACGTTTCTATATTACACACCATTCTATATAATAGTCTGTTCTATATAACATACTGTTCTATAAAAAAACACTGTTCTATATAATACACCGCTCTATATAATACACTGTTCTATTTAATACACCGTTCTAAAAAATACACTTTTCTATATAATACGCTGCTCTACATTACACACAATTCTATATAAAACTTTGTTCCATACAATACACTGTGCTATATTGCACAGAGTTCTATATAAAACACCGTTCTATATAACACACTGTTCTATATAATACACCGTTCTATATAATACAATGTTCTATATAATACAATGTTCTATATAATACACTGTTCTATATAATACACCATTCTATATAATACACTGTTCCTTATTACACACCATTCTATACAATACACCGTTCTATATAATACACCATTCTACATAATGCACTGTTCTCTATTACACACCGCTCTATATAATACACCGTACTATATAATGCACCGTGCTATATAATACTCCCTTCTATATAATACAGTGTTCTATATTACACACTGTTCTATATAATACACCGTTCTATATAATAAACTGTTCTATATTACACATGGTTCTATATATTACACTGCTCTATATAATATACCATTCTATATTACACAATGTTCTATATAATACACTGTTCTATATTACACACTGTTCTATATTACACACTGTTCTATATAATACACTGTTCTATATTACACACCGTTCTATATAATACACTGTTCTATATGATACACGTTTCTATATTACACACCATTCTATATAATAGTCTGTTCTATATAACATACTGTTCCATAAAAAAATACTGTTCTATATAATACACCGCTCTATATAATACACTGTTCTATTTAATACACCGTTCTATATAATACACTGTTCTATATAATACGCTGCTCTACATTACACACAATTCTATATAAAACTTTGTTCCATACAATACACTGTTCTATATTGCACAGAGTTCTATATAATACACCGTTCTATATAACACACTGTTCTATGTAATACACCGTTCTATATAATACAATGTTCTATATAATACACTGTTCTATATTACACACAGTTCTATATAATGCACTGTTCTATATGATACAACGTTCTATTTAATACACCATTCTATATAATACACTGTTCTCTATAATACACTGTTCTATATTTCACACCATTCTATTTAATACTCTGTTCTATATAATATACTGTTCTATATTACACACTTCTAAATAATACACCGTTCTATATAATACACTGTTCTATATAATACACTGTTCTATATAATACACTGTTCTAAATAACCCAGCGGTCTATATAATACACTTCTCTCTATAATACACTGCTCTATATTACACACTGTTCTAAATAATACACTGTTCTATATAATACAGTGTTCTATATTACACACCATTCTATAAAATAGACTGTTCTATATAACATAATGTTCCATAGTAAAAACTGTTCTATATAACACAACCCTCTATATAATACACCGTTCTATATAATACACCGTTCTATATAATACACTGTTCTATATAATACACAGTTCTATATAATACACTGTTCTTTATAATACACTGCTCAACATTACACACAATTCTATATAAAACTCTGTTCCATACAATACACTGTTCTATATTACACACCATTCTATATAATAGTCTGTTCTATATAACATACTGTTCTATATTAAACACGGTTCTATATAATACACTTCTCTATATAATACACTGTTCTAAATAATACACCGTTCTATATAACACACTGTTCTATATAATACACCGTTCTTTATAATACAATGTTCCATATAATACTGTTCTATATTACACACAGTTCTATATAATGCACTGTTCTATATGATACACCGTTCTATATAATACACCATTCTATATAATACCCCATTCTATATAATACACTGTTCTCTATAATACACTGCTCTATTTTTCACACCATTCCATTTAATACTGTTTTCTATATAATATAATGTTCTATATTACACACTTCTAAATAATACACCGTTCTATATAATACACTGTTCTATATAATACACCATTCAATATAATACACTGTTCTAAATAACACAGCGGTCTATATAGTACATTCTCTATAATACACTGCTCTATATTACACAGTGTTCTATATAATACACTGTTCTATATAATAGTGTTCTCTATTACACACCATTCTATATAATAGTCTGTTCTATATAACATACTGCTCCATATTAAACACTGTTCTATATAATACACCGTTCTATATAATACACTGTTCTATAGAATACACTGTTCTATATAATACACTGCTCTATATTACACACAATTCTATATAAAACTCTCTTCTATACAATACACTGTTCTATATTACACACACTTCTATATAATACACCGTTCTATATAATATACTGTTCTATATTACACACTTCTAAATAATACACCGTACTATATAATACACTATTCTATATTACACACCATTCTATATAATAGTCTGTTCTGTATAACATACTGTTCTATATTAAACACGGTTCTATATAATACACTTCTCTATATAATACACTGTTCTAAATAATACACCGTTCTATATAACATAATGTTCTATATAATACACAGTTCTTTATAATACAATGTTCTATATAATACTGTTCTATATTACACACAGTTCTATATAATGCACTGTTCTATATGATACACCGTTCTATATAATACACCATTCTATATAATACACCATTCTACATAATACACTGTTCTCTATAATACACTGCTCTATATTTCACACCATACCATTTAATACTCTTTTCTATATAATATACTGTTCTATATTACACACTTCTAAATAATACACCGTTCTATATAATACACTGTTCTATATAATACACCATTCAATATAATACACTGTTCTAAATAACACAGCGGTCTATATAATACATTCTCTATAATACACTGCTCTATATTACACAGTGTTCTATATAATACACTGTTCTATATAATAGTGTTCTATATTACACACCATTCTATATAATAGTCTGTTCTATATAACATACTGCTCCTTATTAAACACTGTTCTATATAATACACCGTTCTATATAATACACTGTTCTATATAATACACTGTTCTATATAATACACTGCTCTATATTACACACAATTCTATATAAAACTCTCTTCTATACAATACACTGTTCTATATTACACACACTTCTATATAATACACCCTTCTATATAATATGCTGTTCTATATTACACACTTCTAAATAATACACCGTACTATATAATACACTGTTCTATATAATTCACCGTTCAATATAATACACAGTTCTAAATAACACAGCGGTCTATATAATACACCATTCTCTATAATACACTGTTCTATATTACACACCGTTCTTTATTATACAATGTTCTATATAATACACTGTTCTATATAATACACCGTTCTATATAATGCACTGTTCTATATAATACACCGTTCTCTAGAATACACTGTTCTATATTACACACCGTTCTTTATTATAAAATGTTCTATATAATACAATGTTCTATATAATACAACGTTCTATATAATACATGGTTCTATATAATACACTGCTCTATATTACACACAATTCTATATAAATCTCTGTTCTATACAATACACTGATGTATATTACACACAGTTCTATATAATATACCATCCGATATAATACACTATTCAACATAGTACACGGTTCTATATAATACAATGTTCTATATAACACACACTTCAATATAATACACTGTTCTATATGATACACCGTTCTATATAATACACCATTCTATATAATACACTGTTCTCTATAATACACTGTTCTATATTATACACGATTCTATTTAATACTCTGTTCTATAAAATATACTGTTCTATATTACACACTGTTCTAAATAATATACCATTCTATATAATACACTGTTCTATATAATACACTTTTCAAAATTATAAACTGTTCTAAATAACACAGGGGTCTATATAATACACCGGTCTCTATAATACACTATTCTCTATTACACACCATTCGTTATTATACAATGTTCTATATAATACACCGTTCTATATAATACACTGTTCTATATTACACACCATTCTATATAATACACCGCTCTATATACTACACCATTCTACATAATGCACTGTTCTATATTACACACCGCTCTATATAATACACCGTTCTATATACTACACCATTCTACATAATGCACCGTTCTATATTAATCACCGCTCTATATAATACACCCCTCTATATGATGCACCGTGCTATATAACACAATGTTCTATATAATACACTGTTCTATATTACACACGGTTCTATATAATACAACGTTCTATATAATACACTGTTCTATGTTACACACGGTTCTATATAATACACAGCTCTTTATAATACACCATTCTCTATTACACAATGTTGTCTATAATACACTGTTCTATATTACACACCGTTCTATATAATGTACTGTTCTATATGATACACTGTTCTATATTACACACCGTTATATATAATTCACTGTTCTATACAATACACTGTTCTATATTACACACCATTCTATATAATAGTCTGTTCTATATAACATACTGTTCTATATTAAACACTGTTCTATATAATACACCGTTCTATATAATACACTGTTCTATGTAATACACTGCTCTATATTACACACAATTCTATGTAAAACTCTGTTCTATACAATACACTGTTCTATATTACACACAGTTCTATATAATACACCGTTCTATATAATACACTATTGTATATAATACACCGTTCTATATAATAAAATGTTCTATATAATAGACTGTTCTATATTACACACAGTTCTATATAATATACTGTTCTATATAATACACTGTTCTATAAAATAAACTGTTCTATATTACACACCATTCTACTTAACACTCTGTTCTATGTAATATACTGTTCTATATTACACACTTCTAAATAATACACCGTTCTATATAATACACTGTTCTATATAATACACCATTCTATAAAATACACTGTTCTATGTAATACACCGTTCTATATAATACACTGTTCTATATAATACACCGTTCTATTTAATACACTCTTCTATACTACAAACCATTCTATATAATACACCATTCTATATACTACACCACACTACATAATGCACTGTCCTATATTACACAACGCTCTATATAATTGTCTTTTCTATATAACATACTGTTCTATATTAGAAACTGTTCTATATAATACACCGCTCTATATAACGCACTGTTCTATATAATACACTGCTCTACTTTACAGACAATTCTATATAAAACTCTGTTCCATACAATACACTGTTCTATATTGCAAAATGTTCTATATAATACACTGTTCTATATTACACACAGTTCTATATAATGCACTGTTCTATATGATACACCGTTCTATATAATACACCATTCTATAAAATACACTGTTGTCTATAATACACTGTTCTATATTTCACACCATTCTATTTAATACTCTGTTCTATATAATATACTGTTCTATATTACACACTTCTAAATAATACACCGTCCTATATAATACACTGTTCTATATAATACACCGTTCAATATAATACACTGTTCTAAATAACACAGCGGTCTATATAATACACCGTTCTCTATAATACACTGCTCTATATTACACACCGTTTTATATAATACACTGTTCTATATTACACAGTGTTCTATATTACACACCATTCTATATAATAGTGTATTCTATATAACATACTGTTATATATAATACAATGTACTATATAATACACTGTTCTACATTACACACACTTCTCTATAATACACTGTTCTATATGATATACCATTCTATATAATACAACATTCTATATTATATACTGTTCTCTACATTACACTGCTCTATATTACACACCATTCTATTTAATACTCTGTTCTATATAGTATACTGTTCTATATTACACACTTCTAAATAATACACCGTTCTATATAATACACTCTTCTAAATAACACAGCGGTCTATATAATACAAAAACAGAATTAACTGGAAAAACTCAGCAGGTCTGGCAGCATCGGCGGAGAAGAAAAGAGTTGACCTTTCGAGTCCTCATGACCCTTCGACAGAACTTGAGTTCGAGTCCAAGAAAGAGTTGAAAAATGGTCTATATAATACACCGATCTCTAAAATACAATGTTCTATATTACACACTGTTCTATATAATACAATGTTCTATATAATACAATGTTCTATATAATACACCATTCTATATAATACACTGTTCCTTATTACACACCATTCTATATAATACACCGTTCTATATAATACACCATTCTACATAATGCACTGTTCTCTATTACACACCGCTCTATATAATACACCGTACTATATAATGCACCGTGTTATATTTTACTCCGTTCTATATAATACACTGTTCTATATTACACACTGTTCTATATAATACACCGTTCTATATAATACACTGTTCTATATTACACACGTTTCTATATATTACACTGCTCTATATAATACACCATTCTATATTACACAATGTTCTATATAATACAACGTTCTATATGATACACTGTTCTATATTACACACCGTTCTATATAATACACTGTTCTATATAATACACGTTTCTATATTACACACCATTCTATATAATAGTCTGTTCTATATAACATACTGTTCTATAAAAAAACACTGTTCTATATAATACACCGCTCTATATAATACACTGTTCTATTTAATACACCGTTCTATATAATACACTGTTCTATATAATACGCTGCTCTACATTACACACAATTCTATATAAAACTTTGTTCCATACAATACACTCTTCTATATTGCACAGAGTTCTATATAAAACACCGTTCTATATAACAAACTGTTCTATATAATACACCTTTCTGTATAATACAATGTTCTATATAATACAATGTTCTATATAATACACTGTTCTATATAATACACCATTCTATATAATACACTGTTCCTTATTACACACCATTCTATATAATACACCGTTGTATATAATACACCATTCTACATAATGCACTGTTCTCTATTACACACCACTCTATATAATACACCGTACTTTATAATGCACCGTGCTATATAATACTCCGTTCTATATAATACATTGTTCTATATTACACACTGTTCTATATAAAACACCTTTCTATATAATACACTGTTCTATATTACACACGGTTCTATATATTACACTGCTCTATATAATACACCATTCTATATTACACAATGTTCTATATAATACACTGTTCTATATTACACACCGTTCTATATAATACACTGTTCTATATAAAACACGTTTCTATATTACACACCATTCTATATAATAGTCTGTTCTATATAACATACTGTTCTATAAAAAAACACTGTTCTATATAATACACCGCTCTATATAATACACTGTTCTATTTAATACACCGTTCTATATAATACACTGTTCTATATAATACGCTGCTCTACATTACACACAATTCTATATAAAACTTTGTTCCATACAATACACTTCTATATTGCACAGAGTTCTATATAATACACCGTTCTATATAACACACTGTTCTATATAATACACCGTTCTATATAATACAATGTTCTATATAATACACTGTTCTATATTACACACAGTTCTATATAATGCACTGTTCTATATGATACAACGTTCTATATAATACACTGTTCTCTATAATACACTGTTCTATATTTCACACCATTCTATTTAATACTCTGTTCTATATAATATACTGTTCTATATTACACACTTCTAAATAATACACCGTTCTATATAATACACTGTTCTATATAATACACCGTTCAATATAATACACTGTTCTAAATAACACAGTGGTCTATATAATACACCGTTCTCTATAATACACTGCTCTATATTACACACTGTTCTAAATAATACACTGTTCTATATAATAGTGTTCTATATTACACACCATTCTATAAAATAGTCTGTTCTATATAACATACTGTTCCATAGTAAAAACTGTTCTATGTAACACACCCCTCTATATAATACACCGTTCTATATAATACTCCGTTCTATATAATACACTGTTCTATATTACACACCGTTATATATAATTCACTGTTCTATACAATACACTGTTCTATATTACACACCATTCTATATAATAGTCTGTTCTATATAACATACTGTTCCATATTAAACTCTGTTCTATATAATACACTGTTCTATATAATACACCGCTCTATATAATACACTGTTCTATATAATACACCGTTCTATATAATACACTGTTCTATGTAATACACTGCTCTATATAACACACAATTCTATATAAAACTCTCTTCTATACAATACACTATTCTATATTACACACAGTTCTATATAATACACCGTTCCATATAATACAATGTTCTATATAATACACTGTTCTATACGATACACCGTTCTATATAATACACCATTCTATATTATACACTCTTCTCTATATTACACTGCTCTATATTACACACTATTCTATTTATACTCTGTTCTATATAGTATACTGTTCTAAATTACACACTTCTAAATAATACACCGTTCTATATAATACACTGTTCTATATAATACACCGTTCTATATAATACACTCTTCCAAATAACACACGGTCTATATAATACACCATTCTCTATAATACACTGTTCTATATTACACACCGTTCTATATAATACAATGTTCTATTTAATACACTGTTCTATATAATACACCGTTCTATAAAATACACTGTTCTTTATTACACACCATTCTATATAATACAGCGTTTTATATACTGCACCATTCTACATAATGCACTGTTCTCTATTACACACCGCTCTATATAATACACCGTTCTATAAACTACACCATTCTACATAATGCACCGTTCTATATTAATCACCGCTCTATATAATACACCCTTCTATATAATGCACCGTGCTATATAATACAATGTTCTATATAATACACTGTTCTATATTACACATGGTTCTATATAATACAACGTTCTATATAATACACTGTTCTATGTTACACACGGTTCTATATAATACACTGCTCTTTATAATACACCATTCTCTATTACACAATGTTCTCTATAATACACTGTTCTATATTACACACCGTTCTATATAATGCACTGTTCTATATAATACACTGTTCTATATTTCACACCGTTATATATAATTCACTGTTGTATACAATACACTGTTCTATATTACACACCATTCTGTACAATAGTCTGTTCTATATAACATACTGTTCTATATTAAACACTGTTCTGTATAATACACCGCTCTATATAATACACTGTTCTATATAATACACCGTTCTATATAATACACTGTTCTATGTAATACACTGCTCTATATTACACACAATTCTATGTAAAACTCTGTTCTATACAATACACTGTTCTATATTACACACAGTTCTATATAATACACCTTTCTATATAATACACTATTGTATATAATACACCGTTCTATATAATAAAATCTTCTCTATAATAGACTGTTCTATATTACACACAGTTCTATATAGTATACTGTTCTATATAATGCACTGTTCTCTATAATAAACTGTTCTATATTACACACCATTCTATTTAATACTCTGTTCTATGTAATATACTGTTCTATATTACACACTTCTAAATAATACACCGTTCTATATAATATACTGTTCTATATAATACACCATTCAATATAATACACTGTTCTAAATAACACAGCGGTCTATATAATACACCGTTCTCTATAATACACTGTTCTATATTGCACACCATTCTATAAAATACACTGTTCTATGTAATACACCGTTCAATATAATACACTGTTCTATATAATACACCGTTCTATTTAATACACTGTTCTATATTACACACCATTCTATATAATACACCATTCTATATACTACACCACACTACATAATGCACTGTTCTATATTACACAACGCTCTATATAATTGTCTGTTCTATATAACATACTGTTCTATATTAAACACTGTTCTATATAATACACCGCTCTATATAATACGCTGTTCTATATAATACACCGTTCTATATAATACACTGTTCTATATAATACACTGCTCTACTTTACAGACAATTCTATATAAAACTCTGTTCCATACAATACACTGTTCTATATTGCACAATGTTCTATATAATACACTGTTCTATATTACACACAGTTCTATATAATGCACTGTTCTACATGATACACCGTTCTATATAATACACCATTCTATTAAATACACTGTTGTCTATAATACACTGTTCTATATTTCACACCATTCTATTTAATACTTTGTTCTATATAATATACTGTTCTATATTACAGACTTCTAAATAATACACCGTTCTATATAATACACTGTTCTATATAACACAGTGTTCTATATTACACACCATTCTATATAATAGTGTATTCTATATAACATACTGTTATATATAATACAATGTACTATATAATACACTGTTCTACATTACACACACTTCTATATAATACACTGTTCTATATGATATACCGTTCTATATAATACATCATTCTATATTATACACTGTTCTCTACATTACACTGCTCTATATTACCCACCATTCTATTTAATACTCTGTTCTATATAGTATACTGTTCTATATTACACACTTCTAAATAATACACCGTTCTATATACTACACTCTTCTAAATAACACAGCGGTCTATATAATACAAAAACAGAATTAACTGGAAAAACTCAGCAGGTCTGGCAGCATCGGCGGAGAAGAAAAGAGTTGACCTTTCAAGTCCTCATGACCCTTCGACAGAACTTGAGTTCGAGTCCAAGAAAGAGTTGAAAAATGGTCTATATAATACACCGATCTCTAAAATTCAATGTTCTATATTACACACTGTTCTATATAATACAATGTTCTATATAATACAATGTTCTATATAATACACTGTTCTATATAATACACCATTCTATATAATACACTGTTCCTTATTACACACCATTCTATATAATACACCGTTCTATATAATACACCATTCTACATAATGCACTGTTCTCTATTACACACCGCTCTATATAATACACCGTACTATATAATGCACCGTGCTATATAATACTCCATTCTATATAATACACTGTTCTATATTACACACTGTTCTATATAATACACTGTTCTATATAATACACTGTTCTATATTACACAAGGTTCTATATATTACACTGCTCTATATAATACACCATTCTGTATTACACAATGTTCTATATAATACACTGTTCTATATTACACACCGCTCTATATAATACAACGTTCTATATGATACACTGTTCTATATTACATACCGTTCTATATAATACACTGTTCTATATAATACACGTTTCTATATTACACACCATTCTATATAATAGTCTGTTCTATATAACACACTGTTCTATAAAAAAACACTGTTCTATATAGTACACCGCTCTATATAATACACTGTTCTATTTAATACACCGTTCTATATAATACACTGTTCTATATAATACGCTGCTCTACATTACACACAATTCTATATAACACTTTGTTCCATACAATACACTGATCTATATTGCACAGAGTTCTATATAATACACCGTTCTATATAATACAATGTTCTATATAATACACTGTTCTATATTACACACAGTTCTATATAATGCACTGTTCAATATGATACAACGTTCTATATAATACACCATTCTATATAATACACTGTTCTATATAATACACTGTTCTCTATAATACACTGCTCTATATTACACACTGTTCTATATAATACACTCTTCTATATAATACAGTGTTCTATATTACACACCATTCTATAAAATAGTCTATTCTATATAACATGCTGTTCCATAGTAAAAACTGTTCTATATAACACACCGCTCTATATAATACACTGTTCTATATAATACACCGCTCTATATAATACACTGTTCTATATAATACACTGCTCTATATTGCACACAATTCTATATAAAACTCTCTTCTATACATTACACTGTTCTATATTACACACAGTTCTATATAATACACCGTTCCATATAATACAATGTTCTATATAATACACTGTTCTACGTTATGCACACTTCTATATAATACACTGTTCTATACGATACACCCTTCTATATAATACACCATTCTATATTATACTCTATTCTCTATATTACACTGCTCTATATTAGACACTATTCTATTTAATACTCTGTTCTATATAGTATACTGTTCTAAATTACACACTTCTAAATAATACACTGTTCTATATAATACACCGTTCTATATAATACACTCTTCTAAATAACACAGCGGTCTATATAATACACCATTCTCTATAATACACTGTTCTATATAATACACTGCTCTATATTGCACACAATTCTATATAAAACTCTCTTCTATACATTACACTGTTCTATATTACACACAGTTCTATATAATACACCCTTCTAAATAACACAGCGGTCTATATAATACACCATTCTCTATAATACACTGTTCTATATTACACACCGTTCTATATAATACAATGTTCTATATAATACACTGTTCTATATAATACACTGTTCTAGAGAATACACTGTTCTTTATTACACAACATTCTATATAATACAGCGTTCTATATACTACACCATTCTACATAATGCACTGTTCTCTATTACACAACGCTCTATATAATACAACGTTCTATAAACAAAACCATTCTACATAATGCACCGTTCTATATTAATCACCGCTCTATATAATACACCCTTCTATATAATGCACCGTGCTATATAATACAATGTTCTATATAATACACTGTTCTATATTACACACGGTTCTATATAATACACTGCTCTTTATAATACACCATTCTCTATTACACAATGTTCTCTATAATACACTGTTCTATATTACACACCGTTCTATATAATGCAACGTTCTATATGATACACTGTTCTATATTACACACCGTTATATATAATTCACTGTTCTATACAATACACTGTTCTATATAACACACCGTTCTATATAACATACTGTTCTATATTAAACACTGTTCTGTATAATACACCGCTCTATATAATACACTGTTCTATATAATACACCGTTCTATATAATACACTGTTCTATGTAATACAATGCTCTATATTACACACAATTCTATGTAAAACTCTGTTCTATACAATACACTGTTCTATATTACACACAGTTCTATATAATACACCGTTCTATATAATACACTATTGTATATAATACACCGTTCTATATAATAAAATGTTCTATATAATAGACTGTTCTATATTACACACAGTTCTATATAATATACTATTCTATATAATACACTGTTCTCTATAATAAACTGTTCTATATTACACACCATTCTATTTAATACTCTGTTCTATGTAATATACTGTTCTATATTACACACTTCTAAATAATACACCGTTCTATATAATACACTGTTCTATATAATACACCATGCAATATAATACACTGTTCTAAATAACACAGCGGTCTATATAATACACCTTTCTCTATAATACACTGTTCTATATTGCTCTCCATTCTATAAAATACACTGTTCTATGTAATACACCGTTCTATATAATACACTGTTCTATATAATACACCGTTCTATTTAATACACTGTTCTATATTATACACCATTCTATATAATACACCATTCTATATACTACACCACACTACATAATGCACTGTTCTATATTACACAACGCTCTATATAATTGTCTGTTCTATATAACATACTGTTCTATATTAAACACTGTTCTATATAATACACCGCTCTATATAATACGCTGTTCTATATAATACAACGTTCTATATAATACACTGTTCTATATAATACGTTGCTCTACTTTACAGACAATTCTATATAAAACTCTGTTCCATACAATACACTGTTCTATATTGCAGAATGTTCTATATAATACACTGTTCTATATTACACACAGTTCTATATAATGTACTGTTCTATATGATACACCGTTCTATATAATACACCATTCTATAAAATACACTGTTCTCTATAATACACTGTTCTATATTTCACACTATTCTATTTAATACTCTGTTCTATATAATATACTGTTCTATATTACACACTTCTAAATAATACACCGTTCTATATAATACACTGTTCTATATAATACACCGTTCTCTATAATACACTGCTCTATATTACACACCGTTTTATATAATACACTGTTCTATATAACACAGTGTTCTATATTACACACCATTCTATATAATAGTGTATTCTATATAACATACTGTTATATATAATACATTGTACTATATAATACACTGTTCTACATTACACACACTTCTATATAATACACTGTTCTATATGATATACTGTTCTATATAATACAACATTCTATATTATACACTGTTCTCTACATTACACTGCTCTATATTACACACCATTCTATTTAATACTCTGTTCTATATAGTATACTGTTCTATATTACACACTTCTAAATAATACACCGTTCTATATAATACACTCTTCTAAATAACACAGCGGTCTATATAATACAAAAACAGAATCAACTGGAAAAACTCAGCAGGTCTGGCAGCATCTGCGGAGAAGAAAAGAGTTGACCTTTCGAGTCCTCATGACCCTTCGACAGAACTTGAGTTCGAGTCCAAGAAAGAGTTGAAAAATGGTCTATATAATACACCGATCTCTAAAATACAATGTTCTATATTATACACCGTTCTATATAATACAATGTTCTATATAATACACCATTCTATATAATACACTGTTCCTTATTACACACCATTCTATATAATACACCCTTCTATATAATAAACCTTCTACATAATGCACTGTTCTCTAATACACCGTACTATATAATGCACCGTGCTATATAATACTCCGTTCTATATAATACACTGTTCTATATTACACACTGTTCTATATTACACACTGTTCTATATAATACACTGTTCTATATTACACACGGATCTATATATTAGACTGTTCTATATAATACATCATTCTATATTACACAATGTTCTATATAATACACTGTTCTATATTACACACCGCTCTATATAATACGACGTTCTATATGATACACTGTTCTATATTACACACCATTCTATATAATACACTGTTCTATATAATACACGTTTCTATAATACACACCATTCTATATAATAGTCTGTTCTATATAACATACTGTTCTACAAAAAAACACTGTTCTATATAATACACCGCTCTATATAATACACTGTTCTATTTAATACACCATTCTAGATAATACACTGTTCTATATAATACGCTGCTCTACATTACACACAATTCTATATAAAACTTAGTTCCATACAATACACTGTTCAATATTGCACAGAGTTCTATATAATACATCGTTCTGTATAACACACTGTTCTATATAATACACCGTTCTATATAATACAATGTTCTATATAATACACCGTTCTATATTACACACAGTTCTATATAATGCACCGTTCTATATAATACAATGTTCTATATAATACACTGTTCTATATTACACACAGTTCTATATATAATACACTGTTCTCTATAATACACTGTTCTATATTTCACACCATTATATTTAATACTCTGTTCTATATAATATACTGTTCTATATTACACACTTCTAAATAATACACCGTTCTATATAATACACAGTTCTATATAATACACCGTTCAATATAATACACTCTTCTAAATAAAACAGCGGTCTATTTAATACACTGTTCTCTATAATACACTGCTCTATATTACACACTGTTCTAAATAATACACTGTTCTATATAATACAGTGTTCTATATTACACACCATTCCATAAAATAGTCTGTTCTATATAACTTACTGTTCCATAGTAAAAAATGTTCTATATAACACACCGCTCTATATAATACACCGTTCTACATAATACACCGTTCTATATAATACACTGTTCTATATAATACACTGCTCTATATTACACACAATTCTATATAAAACTCTGTTCTATACAATACACTGTTCTATATTACATACAGTTCTATATAATACACCGTTCTATATTATACACCATTCCATATAATACAATGTTCTATATAATACACTGTTCTACATTACGCACACTTCTATATAATACACTGTTCTATACGATACACCGTTCTATATAATACACCATTCTATATTATACACTCTTCTCTATATTACAGTGCTCTATATTGCACACTATTCTATTTAATACTCTGTTCTATATAGTATGCTGTTCTAAATTACACACTTCTAAATAATACACTGCTCTATATAATACACACTTCTATATAATACACTCTTCTAAATAACACAGCAGTCTATATAATACACCATTCTCTATAATACTGTTCTATATTACACACCGTTCTATATAATACAATGTTCTATATAATGCACTGTTCTATATAATACACCTTTCTATATAATACACTGTTCTTTATTACACACCATTCTATATAATACAGCGTTCTATATACTACACCATTCTACATAATGCACTGTTCTCTATTACACACCGCTCTATATAATACACCGTTCTATAAACAAAACCATTCTACATAATGCACCGTTCTATATTAATCACCGCTCTATATAATACACCCTTCTATATAATGCACCGTGCTATATAATACAACGTTCTATATAATACACTGTTCTATGTTACACACGGTTCTATATAATACACTGCTCTTTATAATACACCATTCTCCATTACACAATCTTCTCTATAATACACTGTTCTATATTACACGCCGTTCTATATAATGCACTGTTCTATATGATACACTGTTCTATATTACACACCGTTATATATAATTCACTGTTCTATACAATACATTGTTCTATATTACACACCATTCTATATAATTGTCTGTTCTATATAACATACTGTTCTATATTAAACACTGTTCTGTATAATACACCGCTCTATATAATACACTGTTCTATATAATACACCGTTCTATATAATACACTGTTCTATGTAATACACTGCTCTATATTACACACAATTCTATGTAAAACTCTGTTCTATACAATTCACTGTTCTATATTACACACAGTTCTATATAATACACCGTTCTATATAATACACTATTGTATATAATACACCGTTCTATATAATAAAATGTTCTATATAATAGACTGTTCTATATTACACACAGTTCTATATGATATACTGTTCTATATAATACACTGTTCTCTATAATAAACTGTTCTATATTACACACCATTCTCTTTAATACTCTGTTCTATGTAATATACTGTTCTATATTACACACTTCTAAATAATACACCGTTCTATATAATACACTGTTCTATATAATACACCATTCAATATAATACACTGTTCTAAATAACACAGCGGTCTATATAATACACCGTTCTCTATAATACACTGTTCTATATTGCACACCATTCTATAAAATACACTGTTCTATGTAATACACCATTCTATATAATACACTGTTCTATATAATACACCATTCTATTTAATACACTGTTTTATATTACACACCATTCTATATAATACACCATTCTATATTATACACTCTTCTCTATATTACAGTGCTCTATATTACACACTATTCTATTTAATACTCTGTTCTATATAGTATACTGTTCTAAATTACACACTTCTAAATAATACACGGTTCTATATAATACACCGTTCTATATAATACACTCTTCTAAATAACACACCGGTCTATATAATACGTCATTCTCTATAATACACTGTTCTATATTACACACCGTTCTATATAATACAATGTTCTATATAATACACTGTTCTATATACTACACCGTTCTATATAATACACTGTTCTTTATTACACACCATTCTATATAATACAGCGTTCTATATACTACACCATTCTACATAATGCACTGTTCTCTATTACACACCGCTCTATATAATACACTGTACTATATAATGCACCGTGCTATATATTACTCCGTTCTATATAATACACTGTTCTATATTACACACTGTTCAATATAATACTCCGTTCTATATAATACACTGTTCTCTATAATACACTGTTCTATATTTCACACCATTCTATTTAATACTCTGTTCTATGCAATATACTGTTCTATATTACACACTTCTAAATAATACACCGATCTATTTATTACACTATTCTATATAATACACCGTTCAATATAATACACTGTTCTAAATAACACAGCGGTCTATATGATACACCGTTCTCTACAATACACTGCTCTATATTACACACCGTTCTATATAATACACTGTTTTATATAATACAGTGTTCTATATTACACACAATTCTATATAATAGTCAGTTCTATATAACATACTGTTCCATATTAAACACTGTTCTATATAATACACCGCTCTATATAATACACTGTTCTATATAATACACCGTTCTATATAATACACTGTTCTATATAATACACTGCTCTATATTACACACAATTCTATATAAAACTCTCTTCTATACAATGCACTGTTCTATATTAAACACAGTTCTATATAATACACGTGTCTATATAATACACTGTTCTATATAATACACCTTTCCATATAATACAATGTTCTATATAATACACTGTTCTATATAATACACCTTTCTATATAATACACTGTTCTATATTACACGCCGTTCTATATAATGCACTGTTCTATATGATACACTGTTCTATATTACACACCGTTATATATAATTCACTGTTCTATACAATACACTGTTCTATATTACACACCATTCTATATAATAGTCTGTTCTATATAACATACTGTTCTATATTAAACACTGCTCTGTATAATACACCGCTCTATGTAATACACTGTTCTATATAATACACCGTTCTATATAATACACTGTTCTATGTAATACACTGCTATATATTACACACAATTCTATGTAAAACTCTGTTCTATACAATTCACTGTTCTATATTACACACAGTTCTATATAATACACCGTTCTATATAATACACTATTGTATATAATACACCGTTCTATATAATAAAATGTTCTATATAATAGACTGTTCTATATTACACACAGTTCTATATAATATACTTTTCTATATAATACACTGTTCTCTATAATAAACTGTTCTATATTACACACCATTCTATTTAATACTCTGTTCTATGTAATATACTGTTCTATATTACACACTTCTAAATAATACACCGTTCTATATAATACACTGTTCTATATAATACACCATTCAATATAATACACTGTTCTAAATAACACAGCGGTCTATATAATACACCGTTCTCTATAATACACTGTTCTATATTGCACACCATTCTATAAAATACACTGTTCTATGTAACACACCGTTCTATATAATACACTGTTCTATATAATACACCATTCTATTTAATACACTGTTCTATATTACACACCATTCTATATAATACACCATACTATATTATACACTCTTCTCTATATTACAGTGCTCTATATTACACACTATTCTATTTAATACTCTGTTCTATATAGTATACTGTTCTAAATTACACACTTCTAAATAATACACGGTTCTATATAATACACCGTTCTATATAATACACTCTTCTAAATAACACACCGGTCTATATAATACGTCATTCTCTATAATACACTGTTCTATATTACACACCGTTCTATATAATACAATGTTCTATATAATACACTGTTCTATATACTACACCGTTCTATATAATACACTGTTCTTTATTACACACCATTCTATATAATACAGCGTTCTATATACTACACCATTCTACATAATGCACTGTTCTCTATTACACACCGCTCTATATAATACACTGTACTATATAATGCACCGTGCTATATATTACTCCGTTCTATATAATACTGTTCTATATTACACACTGTTCAATATAATACTCCGTTCTATATAATACACTGTTCTCTATAATACACTGTTCTATATTTCACACCATTCTATTTAATACTCTGTTCTATACAATATACTGTTCTATATTACACACTTCTAAATAATACACCGATCTATTTATTACACTGTTCTATATAATACACCGTTCTATATAATACACTCTTCCAAATAACACAGCGGTCTATATGATACACCGTTCTCTACAATACACTGCTCTATATTACACACCATTCTATATAATACAATGTTCTATATAATACACTGTTCTATATAATACACCTTTCTATATAATACACTGTTCTTTATTACAAACCATTCTATATAATACAGCGTTCTATATACTACACCATTCTACATAATGCACTGTTCTCTATTACACACCGCTCTATATAATACACCGTTCTATAAACTACACCATTCTACATAATGCACCGTTCTATATTAATCACCGCTCTATATAATACACCCTTCTATATAATGCACCGTGCTATATAATACAATGTTCTATATAATACACTGTTCTATATTACACACGGTTCTATATAATACAACTTTCTATATAATACACTGTTCTATGTTACACACGGTTCTATATAATACACTGCTCTTTATAATACACCATTCTCCATTACACAATCTTCTCTATAATACACTGTTCTATATTACACGCCGTTCTATATAATGCACTGTTCTATATGATACACTGTTCTATATTACACACCGTTATATATAATTCACTGTTCTATACAATACACGGTTCTATATTACACACCATTCTATATAATTGTCTGTTCTATATAACATACTGTTCTATATTAAACACTGTTCTGTATAATACACCGCTCTATATAATACACTGTTCTATATAATACACAGTTCTATATAATACACTGTTCTATGTAATACACTGCTCTATATTACACACAATTCTATGTAAAACTCTGTTCTATACAATTCACTGTTCTATATTACACACAGTTCTATATAATACACCGTTCTATATAATACACTATTGTATATAATACACCGTTCTATATAATAAAATGTTCTATATAATAGACTGTTCTATATTACACACAGTTCTATATAATATACTGTTCTATATAATACACTGTTCTCTATAATAAACTGTTCTATATTACACACCATTCTATTTAATACTCTGTTCCATGTAATATACTGTTCTATATTACACACTTCTAAATAATACACCGTTCTATATAATACACTGTTCTATATAATACACCATTCAATATAATACACTGTTCTAAATAACACAGCGGTCTATATAATACACCGTTCTCTATAATACACTGTTCTATATTGCACACCATTCTATAAAATACACTGTTCTATGTAATACACCGTTCTATATAATACACTGTTCTATATAATACACCGTTCTATTTAATACACTGTTCTATATTACACACCATTCTATATAATACACCATTCTATATTATACACTCTTCTCTATATTACAGTGCTCTATATTACACACTATTCTATTTAATACTCTGTTCTATATAGTATACTGTTCTAAATTACACACTTCTAAATAATACACGGTTCTATATAATACACCGTTCTATATAATACACTCTTCTAAATAACACACCGGTCTATATAATACGTCATTCTCTATAATACACTGTTCTATATTACACACCGTTCTATATAATACAATGTTCTATATAATACACTGTTCTATATACTACACCGTTCTATATAATACACTGTTCTTTATTACACACCATTCTATATAATACAGCGTTCTATATACTACACCATTCTACATAATGCACTGTTCTCTATTGCACACCGCTCTATATAATACACTGTACTATATAATGCACCGTGCTATATATTACTCCGTTCTATATAATACTGTTCTATATTACACACTGTTCAATATAATACTCCGTTCTATATAATACACTGTTCTCTATAATACACTGTTCTATATTTCACACCATTCTATTTAATACTCTGTTCTATACAATATACTGTTCTATATTACACACTTCTAAATAATACACCGATCTATTTATTACACTGTTCTATATAATACACCGTTCTATATAATACACTGTTCTAAATAACACAGCGGTCTATATGATACACCGTTCTCTACAATACACTGCTCTATATTACACACCGTTCTATATAATACAATGTTCTATATAATACACTGTTCTATATAATACACCTTTCTATATAATACACTGTTCTTTATTACAAACCATTCTATATAATACAGCGTTCTATATACTACACCATTCTACATAATGCACTGTTCTCTATTACACACCGCTCTATATAATACACCGTTCTATAAACTACACCATTCTACATAATGCACCGTTCTATATTAATCACCGCTCTATATAATACACCCTTCTATATAATGCACCGTGCTATATAATACAATGTTCTATATAATACACTGTTCTATATTACACACGGTTCTATATAATACAACGTTCTATATAATACACTGTTCTATGTTACACACGGTTCTATATAATACACTGCTCTTTATAATACACCATTCTCCATTACACAATCTTCTCTATAATACACTGTTCTATATTACACGCCGTTCTATATAATGCACTGTTCTATATGATACACTGTTCTATATTACACACCGTTATATATAATTCACTGTTCTATACAATACACTGTTCTATATTACACACCATTCTATATAATTGTCTGTTCTATATAACATACTGTTCTATATTAAACACTGTTCTGTATAATACACCGCTCTATATAATACACTGTTCTATATAATACACAGTTCTATATAATACACTGTTCTATGTAATACACTGCTCTATATTACACACAATTCTATGTAAAACTCTGTTCTATACAATTCACTGTTCTATATTACACACAGTTCTATATAATACACCGTTCTATATAATACACTATTGTATATAATACACCGTTCTATATAATAAAATGTTCTATATAATAGACTGTTCTATATTACACACAGTTCTATATAATATACTGTTCTATATAATACACTGTTCTCTATAATAAACTGTTCTATATTACACACCATTCTATTTAATACTCTGTTCCATGTAATATACTGTTCTATATTACACACTTCTAAATAATACACCGTTCTATATAATACACTGTTCTATATAATACACCATTCAATATAATACACTGTTCTAAATAACACAGCGGTCTATATAATACACCGTTCTCTATAATACACTGTTCTATATTGCACACCATTCTATAAAATACACTGTTCTATGCAATACACCGTTCTATATAATACACTGTTCTATATAATACACCGTTCTATTTAATACACTGTTCTATATTACACACCATTCTATATAATACACCATTCTATATTATACACTCTTCTCTATATTACAGTGCTCTATATTACACACTATTCTATTTAATACTCTGTTCTATATAGTATACTGTTCTAAATTACACACTTCTAAATAATACACGGTTCTATATAATACACCGTTCTATATAATACACTCCTCTAAATAACACACCGGTCTATATAATACGTCATTCTCTATAATACACTGTTCTATATTACACACCGTTCTATATAATACAATGTTCTATATAATACACTGTTCTATATACTACACCGTTCTATATAATACACTGTTCTTTATTACACACCATTCTATATAATACAGCGTTCTATATACTACACCATTCTACATAATGCACTGTTCTCTATTACACACCGCTCTATATAATACACTGTACTATATAATGCACCGTGCTATATATTACTCCGTTCTATATAATACACTGTTCTATATTACACACTGTTCAATATAATACTCCGTTCTATATAATACACTGTTCTCTATAATACACTGTTCTATATTTCACACCATTCTATTTAATACTCTGTTCTATACAATATACTGTTCTATATTACACACTTCTAAATAATACACCGATCTATTTATTACACTATTCTATATAATACACCGTTCAATATAATACACTGTTCTAAATAACACAGCGGTCTATATGATACACCGTTCTCTACAATACACTGCTCTATATTACACACAATTCTATATAAAACTCTCTTCTATACAATGCACTGTTCTATATTAAACACAGTTCTATATAATACACGTGTCTATATAATACACTGTTCTATATAATACACCTTTCCATATAATACAATGTTCTATATAATATACTGTTCTACATTACACACACTTCTATATAATACACTGTTCTATACGAGACACCGTTCTATATAATATACCATTCTATATTATACACTCCTCTATATTACACTGCTCTATATTACACAGCATTCTATTTAATACTCTGATCTATATAGTATACTGTTCTATATTACACACTTTTAAACAATACACCGTCTATATAATACACTGTTCTATATAATACACCGTTCTATATAATACACTCATCTAAATAACCCAGCAGTCCATATAATACACCGTTCTCTATAATACACTGTTCTATATTACACACCGTTCTATATAATACAATGTTCTATATAATACACTGTTCGATATTATACACCGTTCTATATAATGCACTGTTCTTTATTACAGACCATTCTATATAACACACCGTTCTATATACTACACCATTCTACATAATGCACTGTTCTCTATTACACACAGCTCTATATAATGCACTGTACTATATAATGCACCGTGCTATATAATTCTCCGTTCTATATAATGCACTGTTCTATATTACACACTGTTCTATATAATACACCGTTCTAAATAATACACTGCTCTATATTACTCACGGTTCTATATATTACACTGCTTTATATAATAAACCATTCTATATTACACAATGTTCTAAATAATACACTGTTCTATATTACATACCGTTCTATATAATACAACGTTCTATATGATACACTGTTCTATATTACACACCGTTCTATATAATACACTGTTCTATATAATACACTGTTTTATATTACACACCATTCTATATAATAGTCTGTTCTATATAACATACTGTTCTATATTAAACACTGTTCTATATATTTCACCGTTCTATATAATACACTGTTCTATATATTACACCGTTCTATATAATACACTGTTCTATATAATACACCACTCTATTTAATACACTTTTCTACATAATACACCGTTCTATATAATACACTGCTCTACATTACACACAATTCTATATAAAACTTTGTTCCATACAATACACTGTTCTATATTGCAAAGAGTTCTATATAATACACCGTTCTATATAACACACTGTTTTATATAATATACCGTTCTATATAATACAATGTCCTATATAATGCACTGTTCTATATTACACACAGTTCTATATAATGCACTGTTCTATATGGTACACCGTTCTATATAATACACCATTGTATATAATACACTGTTCTCTATAATAAACTGTTCTATATTTCACACCATTCTATTTAATACTCTGTTCTATATAATATACTGTTGTATATTACACACTTCTAAATAATACACTGCTCTATATAATACACTGTTCTATATAATACACCGTTCAATATAATACACTGTTCTAAATAACACAGCGGTCTATATAATACATCATTCTCTATAATACACTGCTCTATATTACACACCGTTCTATATAATACACTGTTCTATGTAATACAATGTTCTATATTACACACCATTCTATATAATAGTCTATTCTATATAACATACTGTTCCATAGTAAAAACTGTTCTATATAATACACCGCTCTATATAATGCACTGTTCTATATAATACACCGTTCTATATAATACACTGTTCTATATAATGCACTGTTCTATATTATACACAATTCTATATAAAACTCTCTTCTATACAATACACTGTATATTAAACACAGTTCTATATAATACACCGTTCGATATAATACACTGTTCTATATAATACACCGCTCTATATAATGCACTGTTCTATATAATACACTGTTCTATATAATACACTGTTCTATATAATATACTGTTCTATATTACACACTTCTAAATAATACACCGTTCTATATAATACACTGTTCTATATAATACACCGTTCTATACAATACACTCATCTAAATAACACAGCGGTCTATATAATACATTGTTCTCTATAATACAGTGTTCTATATTACACACCGTTCTATATAATGCAATGTTCTATATAATACACTGTTCTATAGAATACACTGTTCTATATTACACATCATTCTATATAATAGTCTGTTCTATATAACATACTGTTCTATATTAAACACTGTTTTATATAATACACCGCTCTATATAATACACTGTTCTATATAATACACCGTTCTATATAATACACTGTTCTATATAATACACTGCTCTACATTACACACAATTCTATATAAAACTCTGTTCCATACAATACACTGTTCTATATTGCACAGAGTTCTATATAATACACCGTTCTATATAACACACTGTTCCATATAATACAATGTTCTATATAATACATTGTTCTATATTACACACATTTCCGTATAATGCACTGTTCTATATGATACACCGTTCTATATAATACACCAATCTATATAATACACTTTTCTGTATAATACACTGTTCCATATTTCACACCATTCTATTTAATACTCTGTTCTATATAATATACTATTCTATATTACACACTTCTAAATAATACACCGTTCTATATAATACACTGTTCTATATAATACACCGTTCAATATAATACACTGTTCTAAATAACACAGTGGTCTATATAATACACCGTTCTCTATAATACACTGCTCTATATTACACACCGTTCTGTATAATACACTGTCCTATATAATACAGTGATCTATATTACACACCATTCTATATAATAGTCTGTTCTATATAACATGCTGTTCCATATTAAACACTGTTCTATATAATACACCGCTCTATATAATACTGTTCTATATAATACACCGATCTATATAATACACTGTTCTATATAATACACGGGTCTATATTACAAACAATTCTATATAAAACTCTCTTCAATATAATACACTGTTCTATATTACACACAGTTCTATATAATACACCATTCTATATAATACACTGTTCTATATAATACAATGTTCTATATAATACACTGTTCTACATTACACACACTTCTATATAATACACTGTTCTATACGATACACCGTTCTATATAATACACCATTCTATATTATACACTCTTCTCTATATTACACTGCTCTATATTACACACCTTTCTATTTAATACTCTGTTCTATATAGTATACTGTTCTATATTACACACTTCTAAATAATACACCGTTCTATATAATACACTGTTCTATATAATACACCGTTCTATATAATACACTGTTCTTTATTACACACCATTCTATATAATACCCCGTTCTATATACTACACCATTCTACATAATGCACTGTTCTCTATTACACACCGCTCTATATAATACACCGTTTTATATACTGCACCGTGCTATATAATATTCCGTTCTTTATAATACACTGTTCTATATTACACACTGTTCTATATAATACACCGTTCTATATAATACACTGTTCATTATTACACACGGTTCTATATATTACACTGCTCTATATACTACTGCTTTTATATTACACAATGTTCTATATAATACACTGTTCTATATTACACACCGTTCAATATAATACAACGTTCAATATGATACACTGTTCTGTATTACACACTGTTCTATATAATACACTGTCGTATATTACAAACTATTCTATATAATAGTCTGTTCTATATATCATACTGTTCTATATTAAACACTGTTCTATATAATACACTTCTCTATACAATACACTGTTCTAAATAATACACCGTTCTATATAATACACTGTTCTATATAATACACTGCTCTACTTTACAGACAATTCTATATAAAACTCTGTTCCATACAATGCACTGTTCTATATTGCACAATGTTCTATATAATACACTGTTCTATATTGCACATAGTTCTATATAATGCACTGTTCTATATGATACACCGTTCTATATAATACACCATTCTATAAAATACACTGTTGTCTATAATACACTGTTCTATATTTCACACCATTCTATTTAATACTCTGTTCTATATAATATACTGTTCTATATTACACACTTCTAAATAATACACCGTTCTATATAATACACTGTTCTATATAATACACCGTTCAATATAATACACTGTTCTAAATAACACAGCGGTCTATATAATACACCGTCCTCTATAATACACTGCTCTATATTACACACCGTTTTATATAATACACTGTTCTATATAATACAGTGTTCTATATTACACACCATTCTATATAATAGTGTATTCTATATAACATACTGTTATATATAATACAATGTACTATATAATACACTGTTCTACATTACACACACTTCTATATAATACACTGTTTTATATGATATACCGTTCTATATAATACAACATTCTATATTATACACTGTTCTCTACATTACACGGCCTTATATTACACACCATTCTATTTAATACTCTGTTCTATATAGTATACTGTTCTATATTACACACTTCTAAATAATACACTGTTCTATATAATACACTCTTCTAAATAACACAGTGGTCTATATAATACAAAAACAGAATTAACTGGAAAAACTCAGCAGGTCTGGCAGCATCGGCGGAGAAGAAAAGAGTTGACCTTTCGAGTCCTCATGACCCTTCGACAGAACTTGAGTTTGAGTCCAAGAAAGAGTTGAAAAATGGTCTATATAATACACCGATCTCTAAAATACAATGTTCTATATTACACACCGTTCTATATAATACAATGTTCTATATAATACAATGTTCTATATAATACACTGTTCTATATAATACACCATTCTATAGAATACACTGTTCCTTATTACACACCATTCTATATAATACACCCTTCTATATAATACACCATTCTACATAATGCACTGTTCTCTATTACACACCGCTCTATATAATACACCGTACTATATAATGCACCGTGCTATATAATACTCCGTTCTATATAATACACTGTTCTATATTACACATGGTTCTATATAATACACCGTTCTATATAATACACTGTTCTATATTACACACGGTTCTATATATTACACTGCTCTATATAATACATCATTCTATATTACACAATGTTCTATATAATACACTGTTCTATATTACACACCGCTCTATATAATACAATGTTCTATATGATACACTGTTCTATATTACACACCGTTCTATATAATACACTGTTCTATATAATACACGTTTCTATATTACACACCATTCTATATAATAGTCTGTTCTATATAACATACTGTTCTATAAAAAAACACTGTTCTATATAATACACCGCTCTATATAATACACTGTTCTATTTAATACACCGTTCTATATAATACACTGTTCTATATAATACAGTGTTCTATATTACACACCATTCTATATAATAGTCTGTTCTATATAACATGCTGTTCCATATTAAACACTGTTCTATATAATACACCGCTCTATATAATACTGTTCTATATAATACACCGATCTATATAATACACTGTTCTATATAATACACGGGTCTATATTACAAACAATTCTATATAAAACTCTCTTCAATATAATACACTGTTCTATATTACACACAGTTCTATATAATACACCATTCTATATAATACACTGTTCTATATAATACAATGTTCTATATAATACACTGTTCTACATTACACACACTTCTATATAATACACTGTTCTATACGATACACCGTTCTATATAATACACCATTCTATATTATACACTCTTCTCTATATTACACTGCTCTATATTACACACCTTTCTATTTAATACTCTGTTCTATATAGTATACTGTTCTATATTACACACTTCTAAATAATACACCGTTCTATATAATACACTGTTCTATATAATACACCGTTCTATATAATACACTGTTCTTTATTACACACCATTCTATATAATACCCCGTTCTATATACTACACCATTCTACATAATGCACTGTTCTCTATTACACACCGCTCTATATAATACACCGTTTTATATACTGCACCGTGCTATATAATATTCCGTTCTTTATAATACACTGTTCTATATTACACACTGTTCTATATAATACACCGTTCTATATAATACACTGTTCATTATTACACACGGTTCTATATATTACACTGCTCTATATACTACTGCTTTTATATTACACAATGTTCTATATAATACACTGTTCTATATTACACACCGTTCAATATAATACAACGTTCAATATGATACACTGTTCTGTATTACACACTGTTCTATATAATACACTGTTCTATATAATACACTGTCGTATATTACAAACTATTCTATATAATAGTCTGTTCTATATATCATACTGTTCTATATTAAACACTGTTCTATATAATACACTTCTCTATACAATACACTGTTCTAAATAATACACCGTTCTATATAATACACTGTTCTATATAATACACTGCTCTACTTTACAGACAATTCTATATAAAACTCTGTTCCATACAATGCACTGTTCTATATTGCACAATGTTCTATATAATACACTGTTCCATATTGCACATAGTTCTATATAATGCACTGTTCTATATGATACACCGTTCTATATAATACACCATTCTATAAAATACACTGTTGTCTATAATACACTGTTCTATATTTCACACCATTCTATTTAATACTCTGTTCTATATAATATACTGTTCTATATTACACACTTCTAAATAATACACCGTTCTATATAATACACTGTTCTATATAATACACCGTTCAATATAATACACTGTTCTAAATAACACAGCGGTCTATATAATACACCGTCCTCTATAATACACTGCTCTATATTACACACCGTTTTATATAATACACTGTTCTATATAATACAGTGTTCTATATTACACACCATTCTATATAATAGTGTATTCTATATAACATACTGTTATATATAATACAATGTACTATATAATACACTGTTCTACATTACACACACTTCTATATAATACACTGTTTTATATGATATACCGTTCTATATAATACAACATTCTATATTATACACTGTTCTCTACATTACACGGCCTTATATTACACACCATTCTATTTAATACTCTGTTCTATATAGTATACTGTTCTATATTACACACTTCTAAATAATACACTGTTCTATATAATACACTCTTCTAAATAACACAGTGGTCTATATAATACAAAAACAGAATTAACTGGAAAAACTCAGCAGGTCTGGCAGCATCGGCGGAGAAGAAAAGAGTTGACCTTTCGAGTCCTCATGACCCTTCGACAGAACTTGAGTTTGAGTCCAAGAAAGAGTTGAAAAATGGTCTATATAATACACCGATCTCTAAAATACAATGTTCTATATTACACACCGTTCTATATAATACAATGTTCTATATAATACAATGTTCTATATAATACACTGTTCTATATAATACACCATTCTATAGAATACACTGTTCCTTATTACACACCATTCTATATAATACACCCTTCTATATAATACACCATTCTACATAATGCACTGTTCTCTATTACACACCGCTCTATATAATACACCGTACTATATAATGCACCGTGCTATATAATACTCCGTTCTATATAATACACTGTTCTATATTACACATGGTTCTATATAATACACCGTTCTATATAATACACTGTTCTATATTACACACGGTTCTATATATTACACTGCTCTATATAATACATCATTCTATATTACACAATGTTCTATATAATACACTGTTCTATATTACACACCGCTCTATATAATACAATGTTCTATATGATACACTGTTCTATATTACACACCGTTCTATATAATACACTGTTCTATATAATACACGTTTCTATATTACACACCATTCTATATAATAGTCTGTTCTATATAACATACTGTTCTATAAAAAAACACTGTTCTATATAATACACCGCTCTATATAATACACTGTTCTATTTAATACACCGTTCTATATAATACACTGTTCTATATAATACAGTGTTCTATATTACACACCATTCTATATAATAGTCTGTTCTATATAACATACTGTTCTAAATTAAACACTTTTCTACATAATACACCACTCTATATAATACACTGTTCTATATAATACACCGTTCTATATAATACACTGTTCTATATAATACACTGCTCTATATTACACACAATTCTATATAAAACTCTCTTCTATACAATACACTGTTCTATATTAAACACACTTCTATATAATACACCGTTCTATATAATACACTGTTCTATATAATACACCGTTCTATATAATACAATGTTCTATATAATACACTGTTCTACATTACACACATTTCTATATAATACACTGTTCTATATGTTACACCGTTCTATATTATACACCATTCTATATTATACACTGTTCTCTATATTACAATGCTCTATATTACACACCATTCTATTTAATACTCTGTTCTAAATAGTATACTGTTCTATATTACACACTTCTAAATAATACACCGTTCTATATAATACACTGTTCTATATAATACACCGTTCTATACAATACACTCATCTAAATAACACAGCGGTCTATATAATACATCGTTCTCTATAATACAGTGTTCTATATTACACACCGTTCTATATAATGCAATGTTCTATATAATACACTGTTCTATAGAATACACTGTTCTATATTACACATCATTCTATATAATAGTCTGTTCTATATAACATACTGTTCTATATTAAACACTGTTTTATATAATACACCGCTCTATATAATACAATGTTCTATATAATACACCGTTCTATATAATACACTGTTCTATATAATACACTGCTCTACATTACACACAATTCTATATAAAACTCTGTTCCATACAATACACTGTTCTATATTGCACAGAGTTCTATATAATACACCGTTCTATTTAACACACTGTTCCATATAATACAATGTTCTATATAATACACTGTTCTATATTACACACATTTCCGTATAATGCACTGTTCTATATGATACACCGTTCTATATAATACACCAATCTATATAATACACTTTTCTGTATAATACACTGTTCAATATTTCACACCATTCTATTTAATACTCTGTTCTATATAATATACTATTCTATATTACACACTTCTAAATAATACACCGTTCTATATAATACACTGTTCTATATAATACACCGTTCAATATAATACACTGTTCTAAATAACACAGTGGTCTATATAATTCACCGTTCTCTATAATACACTGCTCTATATTACACACCGTTCTGTATAATACACTGTCCTATATAATACAGTGATCTATATTACACACCATTCTATATAATAGTCTGTTCTATATAACATGCTGTTCCATATTAAACACTGTTCTATATAATACACCGCTCTATATAATACTGTTCTATATAATACACCGATCTATATAATACACTGTTCTATATAATACACTGGTCTATATTACAAACAATTCTATATAAAACTCTCTTCAATATAATACACTGTTCTATATTACACACGGTTCTATATAATACACCGTTCTATATA
This sequence comes from Carcharodon carcharias, assembly GCF_017639515.1. Classification (NCBI taxonomy): domain Eukaryota; kingdom Metazoa; phylum Chordata; class Chondrichthyes; order Lamniformes; family Lamnidae; genus Carcharodon; species Carcharodon carcharias. The sequence goes on from NC_054472.1 coordinate 191,172,516, forward strand.
ATACACTGTTCTATATAATACAATGTTCTATATAATACACTGTTCTACATTACACACACTTCTATATAATACACTGTTCTATACGATACACCGTTCTATATAATACACCATTCTATATTATACACTCTTCTCTATATTACACTGCTCTATATTACACACCTTTCTATTTAATACTCTGTTCTATATAGTATACTGTTCTATATTACACACTTCTAAATAATACACCGTTCTATATAATACACCGTTCTATATAATACACTGTTCTTTATTACACACCATTCTATATAATACCCCGTTCTATATACTACACCATTCTACATAATGCACTGTTCTCTATTACACACCGGTCTATATAATACACCGTTTTATATACTGCACCGTGCTATATAATATTCCGTTCTTTATAATACACTGTTCTATATTACACACTGTTCTATATAATACACCGTTCTATATAATACACTGTTCATTATTACACACGGTTCTATATATTACACTGCTCTATATACTACTGCTTTTATATTACACAATGTTCTATATAATACACTGTTCTATATTACACACCGTTCAATATAATACAACGTTCAATATGATACACTGTTCTGTATTACAGACTGTTCTATATAATACACTGTTCTATATAATACACTGTCGTATATTACAAACTATTCTATATAATAGTCTGTTCTATATATCATACTGTTCTATATTAAACACTGTTCTATATAATACACTTCTCTATACAATACACTGTTCTAAATAATACACCGTTCTATATAATACACTGTTCTATATAATACACTGCTCTACTTTACAGACAATTCTATATAAAACTCTGTTCCATACAATGCACTGTTCTATATTGCACAATGTTCTATATAATACACTGTTTTATATTGCACACAGTTCTATATAATGCACTGTTCTATATGATACACCTTTCTATATAATACACCATTCTATAAAATACACTGTTGTCTATAATACACTGTTCTATATTTCACACCATTCTATTTAATACTCTGTTCTATATAATATACTGTTCTATATTACACACTTCTAAATAATACACCGTTCTATATAATACACTGTTCTATATAATACACCGTTCAATATAATACACTGTTCTAAATAACACAGCGGCCTATATAATACACCGTCCTCTATAATACACTGCTCTATATTACACACCGTTTTATATAATACACTGTTCTATATAATACAGTGTTCTATATTACACACCATTCTATATAATAGTGTATTCTATATAACATACTGTTATATATAATACAATGTACTATATAATACACTGTTCTACATTACACACACTTCTATATAATACACTGTTTTATATGATATACCGTTCTATATAATACAACATTCTATATTATACACTGTTCTCTACATTACACGGCTCTATATTACACACCATTCTATTTAATACTCTGTTCTATATAGTATACTGTTCTATATTACACACTTCTAAATAATACACCGTTCTATATAATACACTCTTCTAAATAACACAGTGGTCTATATAATACAAAAACAGAATTAACTGGAAAAACTCAGCAGGTCTGGCAGCATCGGCGGAGAAGAAAAGAGTTGACCTTTCGAGTCCTCATGACCCTTCGACAGAACTTGAGTTCGAGTCCAAGAAAGAGTTGAAAAATGGTCTATATAATACACCGATCTCTAAAATACAATGTTCTATATTACACACCGTTCTATATAATACAATGTTCTATATAATACAATGTTCTATATAATACACTGTTCTATATAATACACCATTCTATAGAATACACTGTTCCTTATTACACACCATTCTATATAATACACCCTTCTATATAATACACCATTCTACATAATGCACTGTTCTCTATTACACACCGCTCTATATAATACACCGTACTATATAATGCACCGTGCTATATAATACTCCGTTCTATATAATACACTGTTCTATATTACACACTGTTCTATATAATACACCGTTCTATATAATACACTGTTCTATATTACACACGGTTCTATATATTACACTGCTCTATATAATACATCATTCTATATTACACAATGTTCTATATAATACACTGTTCTATATTACACACCGCTCTATATAATACAATGTTCTATATGATACTCTGTTCTATATTACACACCGTTCTATATAATACACTGTTCTATATAATACACGTTTCTATATTACACACCATTCTATATAATAGTCTGTTCTATATAACATACTGTTCTATAAAAAAACACTGTTCTATATAATACACCACTCTATATAATACACTGTTCTATTTAATACACCGTTCTATATAATACACTGTTCTATATAATACAGTGTTCTATATTACACACCATTCTATATAATAGTCTGTTCTATATAACATACTGTTCTATATTAAACACTTTTCTACGTAATACACCACTCTATACAATACACTGTTCTATATAATACACCGTTCTATATAATACACTGTTCTATATAATACACTGCTCTATATTACACACAATTCTATATAAAACTCTCTTCTATACAATACACTGTTCTATATTAAACACACTTCTATATAATACACCGTTCTATGTAATACACTGTTCTATATAATACAATGTTCTATATAATACACTGTTCAATATGTTACACCGTTCTATATTATACACCATTCTATATTATACACTGTTCTCTATATTACAATGCTCTATATTACACACCATACTATTTAATACTCTGTTCTAAATAGTATACTGTTCTATATTACACACTTCTAAATAATACACCGTTCTATATAATACACTGTTCTATATAATACACCGTTCTATGCAATACACTCATCTAAATAACACAGCGGTCTATATAATACATCTTTCTCTATAATACAGTGTTCTATATTACACACCGTTCTATATAATGCAATGTTCTATATAATACACTGTTCTATAGAATACACTGTTCTATATTACACATCATTCTATATAATAGTCTGTTCTATATAACATACTGTTCTATATTAAACACTGTTTTATATATTACACCGCTCTATATAATACACTGTTCTATATAATACACCGTTCTATATAATACACTGTTCTATATAATACACTGCTCTACATTACACACAATTCTATATAAAACTCTGTTCCATACAATACACTGTTCTATATTGCACAGAGTTCTATATAATACACCGTTCTATATAACACACTGTTCCATATAATACAATGTTCTATATAATACACTGTTCTATATTACACACATTTCCGTATAATGCACTGTTCTATATGATACAACGTTCTATATAATACACCAATCTATATAATACACTTTTCTGTATAATACACTGTTCAATATTTCACACCATTCTATTTAATACTCTGTTCTATATAATATACTATTCTATATTACTCACTTCTAAATAATACACCGTTCTATATAATACACTGTTCTATATAATACACCGTTCAATATAATACACTGTTCTAAATAACACAGTGGTCTATATAATACACCGTTCTCTATAATACACTGCTCTATATTACACACCGTTCTGTATAATACACTGTCCTATATAATACAGTGATCTATATTACACACCATTCTATATAATAGTCTGTTCTATATAACATGCTGTTCCATATTAAACACTGTTCTATATAATACACCGCTCTATATAATACTGTTCTATATAATACACCGATCTATATAATACACTGTTCTATATAATACACTGGTCTATATTACAAACAATCCTATATAAAACTCTCTTCAATATAATACACTGTTCTATATTACACACAGTTCTATATAATACACCATTCTATATAATACACTGTTCTATATAATACACTGTTCTATATAATACACCGTTCCATATAATACAATGTTCTATATAATACACTGTTCTACATTACACACACTTCTATATAATACACTGTTCCATATGATACACCGTTCTATATAATACACCATTCTATATTATACACTCTTCTCTATATTACACTGCTCTATATTACACACCTTTCTATTTAATACTCTGTTCTATATATTAAACTGTTCTATATTACACACTTCTAAATAATACACTGTTCTATATAATACACCGTTCTATATAATACACTGTTCTTTATTACACACCATTCTATATAATACCCCGTTCTATATACTACACCATTCTACATAATGCACTGTTCTCTATTACACACCGCTCTATATAATACACCGTTTTATATACTGCACCATGCTATATAATATTCCGTTCTTTATAATACACTGTTCTATATTACACACTGTTCTATATAATACACCGTTCTATATAATACACTGTTCATTATTACACACGGTTCTATATATTACACTGCTCTATATAATACTGCATTTATATTACACAATGTTCTATATAATACACTGTTCTATATTACACACCGTTCAATATAATACAACGTTCAATATGATACACTGTTCTGTATTACACACTGTTCTATATAATACACTGTTCTATATAATACACTGTTATATTACAAACTATTCTATATAATAGTCTGTTCTATATATCATACTGTTCTATATTAAACACTGTTCTATATAATACACTTCTCTATACAATACACTGTTCTAAATAATACACCGTTCTATATAATACACTGTTCTATATAATACACTGCTCTACTTTACAGACAATTCTATATAAAACTCTGTTCCATACAATGCACTGTTCTATATTGCACAATGTTCTATATAATACACTGTTCTATATTGCACACAGTTCTATATAATGCACTGTTCTATATGATACAACTTTCTATATAATACACCATTCTATAAAATACACTGTTGTCTATAATACACTGTTCTATATTTCACACCATTCTATTTAATACTCTGTTCTATATAATATACTGTTCTATGTTACACACTTATAAATAATACACCGTTCTATATAATACACTGTTCTATATAATACACCGTTCAATATAATACACTGTTCTAAATAACACAGCGGTCTATATAATACACCATCCTCTATAATACACTGCTCTATATTACACACCGTTTTATATAATACACTGTTCTATATAATACAGTGTTCTATATTACACACCATTCTATATAATAGTGTATTCTATATAACATACTGTTATATACAATACAATGTACTATATAATACACTGTTCTACATTACACACACTTCTATATAATACACTGTTCTATATGATATACCGTTCTATATCATACAACATTCTATATTATACACTGTTCTCTACATTACACGGCTCTATATTACACACCATCCTATTTAATACTCTGTTCTATATAGTATACTGTTCTATATTACACACTTCTAAATAATACACCGTTCTATATAATACACTCTTCTAAATAACACAGTGGTCTATATAATACAAAAACAGAATTAACTGGAAAAACTCAGCAGGTCTGGCAGCATCTGCGGAGAAGAAAAGAGTTGACCTTTCGAGTCCTCATGACCCTTCGACAGAACTTGAGTTCGAGTCCAAGAAAGAGTTGAAAAATGGTCTATATAATACACCGATCTCTAAAATACAATGTTCTATATTACACACCGTTCTATTTAATACAATGTTCTATATAATACAATGTTCTATATAATACACTGTTCTATATAATACACCATTCTATATAATACACTGTTCCTTATTACACACCATTCTATATAATACACCCTTCTATATAATACACCATTCTACATAATGCACTGTTCTCTATTACACACCACTCTATATAATACACCGTACTATATAATGCACCGTGCTATATAATACTCCGTTCTATATAATACACTGTTCTATATTACACACTGTTCTATATAATACACCGTTCTATATAATACACTGTTCTATATTACACACGGTTCTATATATTACACTGCTCTATATAATACACCATTCTATATTACACAATGTTCTATATAATACACTGTTCTATATTACACACCGCTCTATATAATACAATGTTCTATATGATACACTGTTCTATATTACACACCGTTCTATATAATACACTGTTCTATATAATACACGTTTCTATATTACACACCATTCTATATAATAGTCTGTTCTATATAACATACTGTTCTATAAAAAAACACTGTTCTATATAATACACCGCTCTATATAATACACTGTTCTATATAATACGCTGCTCTACATTACACACAATTCTATATAAAACTTTGTTCCATACAATACACTGTTCTATATTGCACAGAGTTCTATATAATACACCGTTCTATATAACACACTGTTCTATATAATACACCGTTCTATATAATACAATGTTCTATATAATACACTGTTCTATATTACACACAGTTCTATATAATGCACTGTTATATATGATACAACGTTCTATATAATACACCATTCTATATAATACACTGTTCCTTATTACACACCATTCTATATAATACACCCTTCTATATAATACACCATTCTACATAATGCACTGTTCTCTATTACACACCACTCTATATAATACACCGTACTATATAATGCACCGTGCTATATAATACTCCGTTCTATATAATACACTGTTCTATATTACACACTGTTCTATATAATACACCGTTCTATATAATACTCTGTTCTATATTACACACGGTTCTATATATTACACTGCTCTATATAATACATCATTCTATATTACACAATGTTCTATATAATACACTGTTCTATATTACACACCGCTCTATATAATACAATGTTCTATATGATACACTGTTCTATATTACACACCGTTCTATATAATACACTGTTCTATATAATACATGTTTCTATATTACACACCATTCTATATAATAGTCTGTTCTATATAACATACTGTTCTATAAAAAAACACTGTTCTATATAATACACCGCTCTATATAATACACTGTTCTATTTAATACACCGTTCTATATAATACACTGTTCTATATAATACGCTGCTCTACATTACACACAATTCTATATAAAACTTTGTTCCATACAATACACTGTTCTATATTGCACAGAGTTCTATATAATACACCGTTCTATATAACACACTGTTCTATATAATACACCGTTCTATATAATACAATGTTCTATATAATACACTGTTCTATATTACACACAGTTCTATATAATGCACTGTTATATATGATACAACGTTCTATATAATACACCATTCTATATAATACACTGTTCTATATAATACACCGTTCTCTATAATACACTGTTCTATATTTCGCACCATTCTATTTAATACTCTGTTCTATATAATATACTGTTCTATATTACACACTTCTAAATAATACACCGTTCTATATAATACACTGTTCTATATAATACACCGTTCAATATAATACACTGTTCTAAATAACACAGCGGTCTATATAATACACCGTTCTCTATAATACACTGCTCTATATTACACACTGTTCTAAATAATACACTGTTCTATAAAATACAGTATTCTATATTACAAACCATTCTATAAAATAGTCTGTTCTATATAACATACTGTTCCATAGTAAAAACTGTTCTATATAATACACCGCTCTATATAATACACCGTTCTATATAATACACCTTTCTATATAATACACTGTTCTATATAATACACTGCTCTATATTACACACAATTCTATATAAAACTCTCTTCTATACAATACACTGTTCTATATTACACACAGTTCTATATAATACACCATTCTATATAATGCACTGTTCTATATAATACACTGTTCTATATAATACAATGTTCTATATAATACACTGTTCTACATTACACACACTTCTATATTATACACTCTTCTATACGATACACCGTTCTATATAATACACCATTCTATATTGTACACTCTTCTCTATATTACAGTGCTCTATATTACACACCATTCTATCTAATACTCTGTTCTATAGAGTATACTGTTCTAAATTACACACTTCTAAATAATACACGGTTCTATATAAAACAACGTTCTATATAATACACTCTTCTAAATAACACAGCGGTCTATATAATACACCGTTCTCTATAATACACTGATCTATATTACACACCGTTCTATATAATACAATGTTCTATATAATACACTGTTCAATATAATACACCGTTCTATATAATACACTGTTCTTTATTACACACCATTCTATATAATACAGCATTCTATATACTACACCATTCTACATAATGCACTGTTCTCTATTACACACCGCTCTATATAATACACTGTACTATATATTGCACCGTGCTATATAATACTCCGTTCTATATAATACACTATTCTATGTTACACACTGTTCAATATAATACACCGTTCTATATAATACACTGTTCTCTATAATACACTGTTCTATATTTCACACCATTCTATTTAATACTCTGTTCTATATAATATACTGTTCTATATTACACACTTCTAAATAATACACCGTTCTATATATTACGCTGTTCTATATAATACACCGTTCAATATAATACACTGTTCTAAATAACACAGCGGTCTATATGATACACCGTTCTCTATAATACACTGCTCTATATTACACACCGCTCTATATAATACACTGTTCTATATAATACAGTGTTTTATATTACACACCATTCTATATAATGGTCTGTTCATTATAACATACTGTTCCATATTAAACACTGTTCTATATAATACATCGCTCTATATAATACACTGTTCTATATTATACACCGTTCTATATAATACACTGTTCTATATAATACACTGCTCTATATTACACACAATTCAATATAAAACTCTCTTCTATATAATACACCGTTCCATATAATACAATGTTCTATATAATACACTGTTCTACATTACACACACTTCTATATAATACACTGTTCTATACGAGACACCGTTCTATATAATACACCATTCTATATTATACACTCTTCTCTATATTACACTGCTCTATATTACACACCATTCTATTTAATACTCTGTTCTATGTAATATACTGTTCTATATTACACACTTCTATATAATACACCGTTCTATATAATACACTGTTCTATATAATACACCGTTCTATATAATACACTCATCTAAATAACCCAGCGGTCTATATAATACACGGTTCTCTATAATACACTGTTCTATATTACACACCGTTCTATCTAATACAATGTTCTATATAATACACTGTTCGATATAATACACCGTTCTATGTAATACACTGTTCTTTATTACAGACCATTCTATATAATACCCCGTTCTATATACTACACCCTTCTACATAATGCACTGTTCTCTATTACACACCGCTCTATATAATACACCATACTATATAATGCACCGTGCTATATAATTCTCCGTTCTATATAATACACTGTTCTATATTACACACTGTTCTATATAATACACCGTTCTATATAATACACTGCTCTATATTACACACGTTTCTATATATTACACTGCTCTATATAATAAACCATTCTATAATACACAATGTTCTAAATAATACACTGTTCTATATTACACACCGTTCTATATAATACAACGTTCTATATGATACACTGTTCTATATTATACACCGTTCTATATAATTCACTGTTCTATATAATACACTGTTCTATATTACACACCATTCTATATAATAGTCTGTTCTATATAACATACTGTTCTATATTAAACACTGTTCTTTGTATTACACCGCTCTATATTGTACACTGTTCTATATATTACACCGTTCTATATAATACACTGTTCTATTTAATACACTGCTCTACATTACACACAATTCTATATAAAACTCTGTTCCATACAATACACTGTTCTATATTGCATAGAGTTCTATATAATACACCGTTCTATATAATACACTGTTCTATATAATACAATGTTCTATATAATACATTGTTCTATATAATACACCGTTCTATATAATACACTGTTCTTTATTACACACCATTCTATATAATACACCGTTCTATATACTACACCATTCTACATAATGCACTGTTCTCTGTTACACACCGCTCTATATAACACACCATACTATATAATGCACCGTGCTATATAATACTCCGTTCTATATAATAAACTGTTCTATATTACACACTGTTCTATATAAAACACCTTTCTATATAATACACTGTTCTATATTACACACGGTTCTATATATTACACTCTTTTATATAATACACCATTCTATATTACACAATGTTCTATATAATACACTGTTCTATATTACACACCGTTCTATATAATACACTGTTCTATATAATACACGGTTCTATATTACACACCATTCTATATAATAGTCTCTTCTGTATAACATACTGTTCTATAAAAAAACACTGTTCTATATAATACACCACTCTATATAATACACTGTTCTATATAATACACCGTTCTATATAATACACTGTTCTATATAATACACTGCTCTACATTACACACAATTCTATATAAAACTTTGTTCCATACAATACACCGTTCTATATTGCACAGCGTTCTATATAATACACCGTTCTATATAACACACTGTTTTATATAATACACCGTTCTATATAATACAATGTTCTATATAATAAACTGATCTATATTACACACAGTTCTATATAATGCACTGTTGTATATGATACACCGTTCTATATAATACACCATTCTATATAATACACTGTTCCATATTTCACACAATTCTATTTAATACTCTGTTCTACATAATATACTGTTCTATATTACACACTTCTAAATACTACACCGTTCTATATAATACACTGTTCTATATCATACACCGTTCAATATAATACACTGTTCTAAATAACACAGCGGTCTACATAATAAACCGTTCTCTATAGTACAATGCTCTATATTACACACCGTTCTATATAATACACTGTTCTATATTACACACCATTCTATATAATAGTCTATTCTATATAACATACTGTTCCATAGTAAAAACTGTTCTATATAATACACCGCTCTATATAATACACTGTTCTATATAATACACCGTTCTATATAATACACTGTTCTATTTAATACACTGCTCTATATTATACACAATTCTATATAAAACTCTCTTCTATACCATACACTGTTCTATATTAAACACAGTTCTATATAATACACCGTTCAATATAATACACTGTTCTATATAATACTCCTTTCCATATAATACAATGTTCTATATAATACACTGTTCTACATTACACACACGTCTATACAATACACTGTTCTATACGATACACCGTTCTATATAATACACCGTTGTATATAATACACTATTCTATATAATACACTGCTCTATATTACACACAATTCTATATAAAACTCTGTTCTATACAATACACTGTTCTATATTAAACACAGTTCTATATAATACACCGTTCTATATAATACACTGTTCTATATAATACACCGTTCCATATAATACAATGTTCTCTATAATTAACTGTTCTATATTACACACAGTTCTATATAATACACTGTTCTGTACGATACGCCATTATATATAATACACCATTCTATATAATACACTGTTCTCTATATTACACTGTTCTATATTTCACACCATTCTATTTAATACTCTGTTCTATATAATATACTGTTCTAAATTACACACTTCTAAATAATACACCGTTCTATATAATACACTGTTCTATATAATACACTCTTCAATATTATATACTGTTCTAAATAACACAGCGGTCTATATAATACACCGTTCTCTATTATACACTTTGCTATATTACACACCGTTCTATATAATACACTGTTCTATATTACGCACCATTCTATATAATAGTCTGTTCTATATGACATAATGTTCCATATTAAACACTGTTTTATATAATACACCACTCTATATAATACACCTTTCTATATAATACACCGTTCTATATAATACACTGTTCTATATAATACACTGCTCTATATTACACACAATTCTATATAAAACTCTGTTCTATACAATACATTGTTCTATATTAAACACAGTTATATATAACACACCGTTCTATATTATACACTGTTCTATATAATACACCGTTCTATATAATACAATGATCTATATAATACACTGTTCTTTTTTGCACACAGTTCTATATGATACACTGTTCTGTACGATACACCGTTCTATATAATGCACCATTCTATATTACACACTGTTCTATGTAATACACCGTTCTATATAATACAGTGTTTTATATAGTACACCATTCTATATAATATACCGTTCTATATTATACACTCTTCTCTATATTACACTGCTCTATATTACACACCATTCTATTTAATACTCTGTTCTATATAGTATACTGTTCTATATTACACGCTTCTAAATAATACACCGTTCTATATAATACACTGTTTTATATAATACACCTTTCTATATAATACAGTCATCTAAATAACCCAGCGGTCTATATAATACACCGTTCTCTATAATACACTGTTCTATATTACACTCTGTTCTATATAATACAATGTTCTATATAATACACTGTTCTATATAATACACCGTTCTATATAATACACTGTTCTTTATTACACACCATTCTATATAATACCCAGTTCTATATTCTACACCATTCTACACAATGCACTGTTCTCTATTACACACCGCTCCATATAATACACCGTTCTATATACTGCACTGTGCTATATAATATTCCGTTCTTTATAATACACTGTTCTATATTTTCACTGTTCTATGTAATGCACTGTTCTATATAATACACTGTTCTATGTTACACACGGTTCTATATAATACACTGCTCTATATAATACACTATTCTATATTACACAATATTCTCTATAATACACTGTTCTATATTACAAACCGTTCTATATAATACAACGTTCTATATGATACACTGTTCTATATTACACACCGTTCTATATAATACACTGTTCTATACGATACCCGTTCTATATAATACACCATTCTATATTATACACTCTTCTCTAAATTACACTGCTCTATATTACACACCATTCTATTTAATACTCTGTTCTATATAGTATACTGTTCTGAATTACACACTTCAAAATAATACTCTGTTCTATATAATACACCGTTCTATATAATACACGCTTCTAAATAATACAGTGGCCTATATAATACACCGTTCTCTATAATAAACTGTTCTATATTACACAGCGGTCTATATAATACACTGTTCTATATTACACACTGTTCTCTTTAATACACTGTTCTATATTTCGCACCATTCTATTTAATACTCTGCTCTATATAATATACTGTTCTATATTACACACTTCTAAATAATACACCGTTCAATATAGTACACTGTTCTAAATAACACAGCGGTCTATATAATACACCGTTCTCTATAATACACTGCTCTATATTACACACCATTCTATATAATAGTCTGTTCTATATAACACACTGTTCTATATTAAACACTGTTCAACATAATACACCGCTCTACATAATACACGGTTCTATATAATACACCGTTCTATATAATACACTGTTCTATATAATACACTGCTCTATATTACACACAATTCTATATAAAACTCTCTTCTATACAATACACTGTTCTATATTAAACACAGTTCTATATAATACACCGTTCTATATAATACACTGTTCTATATAATACACTGTTCTATATAATACAATGTTCTATATAATACACTGTTCTATATGTTACACCGTTCTACATTATACACTGTTCTCTATATTACACTGCTCTATATTACACACCATTCTATTTAATACTCTGTTCTATATAGTATACTGTTCTATATTACACACTTCTAAATAATACACCGTTCTATATAATACACTGTTTTATATAATACACCTTTCTATATAATACAGTCATCTAAATAACCCAGCGGTCTATATAATACACCGTTCTCTATAATACACTGTTCTATATTACACTCTGTTCTATATAATACAATGTTCTATATAATACACTGTTCTATATAATACACCGTTCTCTATAATACACTGTTCTATATTACACTCTGTTCTATATAATACAATGTTCTATATAATACACTGTTCTATATAATACACCGTTCTATATAATACACTGTTCTTTATTACACACCATTCTATATAATACCCAGTTCTATATTCTACACCATTCTACACAATGCACTGTTCTCTATTACACACCGCTCCATATAATACACTGTTCTATATACTGCACTGTGCTATATAATATTCCGTTCTTTATAATACACTGTTCTATATTTTCACTGTTCTATGTAATGCACTGTTCTATATAATACACTGTTCTATGTTACACACGGTTCTATATAATACACTGCTCTATATAATACACTATTCTATATTACACAATATTCTCTATAATACACTGTTCTATATTACAAACCGTTCTATATAATACAACGTTCTATATGATACACTGTTCTATATTACACACCGTTCTATATAATACACTGTTCTATACGATACCCGTTCTATATAATACACCATTCTATATTATACACTCTTCTCTAAATTACACTGCTCTATATTACACACCATTCTATTTAATACTCTGTTCTATATAGTATACTGTTCTGAATTACACACTTCAAAATAATACTCTGTTCTATATAATACACCGTTCTATATAATACACGCTTCTAAATAACACAGTGGCCTATATAATACACCGTTCTCTATAATAAACTGTTCTATATTACACAGCGTTCTATATAATACACTGTTCTATATTACACACTGTTCTCTTTAATACACTGTTCTATATTTCGCACCATTCTATTTAATACTCTGCTCTATATAATACACTGCTCTATATTACACACCATTCTATATAATAGTCTGTTCTATATAACACACTGTTCTATATTAAACACTATTCAACATAATACACCGCTCTACATAATACACGGTTCTATATAATACACCGTTCTATATAATACACTGTTCTATATAATACACTGCTCTATATTACACACAATTCTATATAAAACTCTCTTCTATACAATACACTGTTCTATATTAAACACAGTTCTATATAATACACCGTTCTATATAATACACTGTTCTATATAATACACTGTTCTATATAATACAATGTTCTATATAATACACTGTTCTATATGTTACACCGTTCTATATTATACACTGTTCTCTATATTACACTGCTCTATATTACACACCATTCTATTTAATACTCTTTTCTATATAGTATACTGTTCTATATTACACACTTCTAAATAATACACCGTTCTATATAATACACTATTCTATATAATACACCGTTCTATATAATACACTCATCTAAATAACACAGCGGTCTATATAATACACCGTTCTCTATAATTCATCGTTCTATATTACACACCATTCTATATAATGCAATGTTCTATATAATACACTGTTCTATATAATACACTGTTCTATATTACACATCATTCTATATAATAGTCTGTTCTAGATAACATACTGTTCTATATTAAACACTGTTTTATATTATACACCGCTCTATATAATACACTGTTCTATATAATACACCGTTCTATATAATACACTGTTCTATATAATACACCTCTCTACATTACACACAATTCTATATAAAACTCTGTTCCATACAATACACTGTTCTATATTGCACAGAGTTCTATATAATACACCGTTCTATATAACACACTGTTCTATATAATACACCGTTCTATATAATACAATGTTCTATATAATACACTGTTCTATATTACACACTTTTCCATATAATGCACTGTTCTATATGATACAACGTTCTATATAATAAACCATTCTATATAATAAACTGTTCTCTATAATACACTGTTCCATATTTCACACCATTCTATTTAATACTCTGTTCTATATAATATACTATTCTATATTACACACTTCTAAATAATACACCGTTCTATATAATACACTGTTCTATATAATACACTGTTCTATATTACACACACTTCTATATAATACACTGTTCTACACGATACACCGTTCTATATAATACACCATTCTATATTATACACTGTTCTCTATATTATACTGCTCTATATTACACACCATTCTATTTAATACTCTGTTCTATATAGTATACTGTTCTATATTACACACTTCTAAATAATACACCGTTCTATATAATACACTGTTTTATATAATACACCGTTCTATATAATACAGTCATCTAAATAACCCAGCGGTCTATATAATACACCGTTCTCTATATTACACTGTTCTATATTACACACCGTTCTATATAATACACCGTTCTATATAATACAATGTTCTATATAATACACTGTTCTATATAATACACCTTTCTATATAATACACTGTTCTTTATTACACACCATTCTATATAATACCCCGTTCTATATTCTACACCATTCTACATAATGCACTGTTCTCTATTACACACCGCTCTATATAATACACCGTTCTATATACTGCACTGTGCTATATAATATTCCGTTCTTTATAATACACTGTTCTTTATTACACACTGTTCTATGTAATGCACTGTTCTATATAATACACTGTTCTATGTTACACACGGTTCTATATAATACACTGCTCTATATAATACACTATTCTATAATACACAATATTATCTATAATGCACTGTTCTATATTACAAACCGTTCTATATAATACAACGTTCTATATGATACACTGTTCTATATTACACACCGTTCTATATAATACAATGTTCTATATAATACACAGTTCTATATAATACACCGTTCAATATAATACACTCTTCTAAATAACACACCGGTCTATATAATACGTCATTCTCTATAATACACTGTTCTATATTACACACCGTTCTATATAATACAATGTTCTATATAATACACTGTTCTATATACTACACCGTTCTATATAATACACTGTTCTTTATTACACACCATTCTATGTAATACAGCGTTCTATATACTACACCATTCTACATAATGCACTGTTCTCTATTACACACCGCTCTATATAATACACCGTTCTATATAACACACTGTTCTATACAATACACTGCTCTATATTACACACCGAACTATATAATAGTCTGTTCTATAGAACATACTGTTCTATATTAAACACTGTTCTACATAATACACCGCTCTATATAATACACTGTTCTATATAATACACCGTTCTATATAATACACTATTCTATATAATACACTGCTCTATCTTACACACAATTCTATATAAAACTCTGTTCTATACAATACACTGTTCTATATTACACACAGTTCTATATAATACACCGTTCTATACAATACACTGTTCTATATAATACACCATTACATATAATACAATGTTCTATATAATACAATGTTCTATATAACACACAGTTCTATATAATACACTGTTCTATACAATACACTGCTCTATATTACACACCAATCTATATAATAGTCTGTTCTATATAACATACTGTTCTATATTAAACACTGTTCTACATAATACACCGCTCTATATAATACACTGTTCTATATAATACACCGTTCTATATAATACACTTTTCTATATAATACACTGCTCTATATTACACACAATTCTATATAATACTCTGTTCTATACAATACACTGTTCTATATTACACACAGTTCTATATAATACACCGTTCTATACAATACACTCTTCTATATAATACACCGTTACATATAATACAATGTTCTATATTACACACAGTTCTCTATAATACACTGTTCTGTACAATACACCATACTATATAATACACCATTCTATATAATACTCTGTTCTATATAATATACTGTTCTATATTACACACTTCTAAATAATACTCTGTTCTATATAATACACTGTTCTATATAATACACTGTCCAATATAATATACTGTTCTAAATAGCACAGCGGTCTATATAATACACCGTTCTCTATTATACACTTTTCTATATTACACACCGTTCTGTATAATACATTGTTCTATATAATACACTGTTCTATATAATACACCGTTCCATATAATACAATGTTCTGTATAATACACTGTTCTATATTACACACAGTTCTATATAATACACTGTTCTGTACGATGCACCATTCTATATAATACACCATTCTATATAATACACTGTTCTCTATATTACACTGTTCTATATTACACACCATTCTATTTAATTCTCTGTTCTATATAATATACTGTTCTAAATTACACACTTCTAAATAATACACCGTTCTATATAATACACTGTTCTATATAATACACTGTTCAATATAATATACTGTTCTAAATAACACAGCGGTCTATATAATACACCGTTCTCTATTATACACTTTTCTATATTACACACCATTCTGTATAATACACTGTTCTATATAATACACTGTTCTATATAATACACCGTTCTATATAATACACTGTTCTATATAATACACCGTTCTATATAATACACCATTCTATATAATACACTGTTCTCTTTATTACACTGTTCTATATTACACACCATTCTATTTAATACTCTGCTCTATATAATATACTGTTCTATATTACACACTTCTATATAATACACCGTTCCCTATAATACACTGTTCTATATTACACACCGTTCTATATAACACAAAGTTCTATATAATACACTGTTCTATATTACACACTGTTCTATATAATGCACTGTTCTATATAATACACTGTTCTATGTTACACACGGTTCTATATAATAGACTGCTCTATATAATACACTATTCTATATTACACAATATTCTCTATAATACACTGTTCTTTATTACAAACCATTCTATATAATACAACGTTCTACATGTTACACTGTTCTATATTACACACCGTTCTATATAATACACTGTTCTATACAATACACTGCTCTATATTACACACCAATCTATATAATAGTCTGTTCTATATAACATACTGTTCTACATTAAACACTGTTCTACATAATACACCGCTCTATTTAATACACTGCTCTATATAATACACCGTTCTATATAATACACTATTCTATATAATACACTGCTCTATATTACACACAATTCTATATAAAACTCTGTTCTATACAATACACTGTTCTATATTACACACAGTTCTATATAATACACCGTTCTATACAATACACTGTTCTATATAATACACCGTTACAGATAATACAATGTTCTATATTACACACAGTTCTCTATAATACACTGTTCTGTACAATACACCATTCTGTATAATACACCATTCTATATAATACTCTGTTCTATATAATATACTGTTCTATATTACACACTTCTAAATAATACTGTTCTATATAATACACTGTTCTATATAATACACTGTCCGATATAATATACTGTTCTAAATAGCACAGCGGTCTATATAATACACCGTTCTCTATTATACACTTTTCTATATTACACACTGTTCTCTATAATACATTGTTCAATATAATACACTGTTCTATATAATACACCGTTCTATATAATGCACTGTTCTATATAATACACCGTTCCATATAATACAATGTTCTATATAATACACTGTTCTATATTACACATAGTTCTATATAATACACTGTTCTGTAAGATGCACCATTCTATATAATACACTGTTCTATATTACACACAGTTCTATATAAAACACTGTTCTGTAAGGTGCACCATTCTATATAATGCACCATTCTATATAATACACTGTTCTCTATATTACACTGTTCTATATTACACACCATTCTATTTAATACTCTGTTCTATATAATATACTGTTCTAAATTACACACTTCTAAATAATACACCGTTCTATATAATACACTGTTCTATATAATACACTGTTCAATATGATATACTGTTCTAAATAACACAAAGGTCTATATAATACACCATTCTCTATTATACACTTTTCTATATTACACACCGTTCTATATAATACATTGTTCTATATAATACACTGTTCTATATAATACACTGTTCAATATGATATACTGTTCTAAATAACACAAAGGCCTATATAATACACCGTTCTCTATTATACACTTTTCTATATTACACACCGTTCTATATAATACATTGTTATATATAATACACTGTTCTATATTACACACAGTTCTATATAATACACTGTTCTGTACGATGCACCATTCTATATAATACACCATTCGATATAATACACTGTTCTCTTTATTACACTGTTCTATATTACACACCATTCTATTTAATACTCTGTTCTATATAATATACTGTTCTATATTACACACTTCTATATACTACACCGTTCTCTATAATACACTGTTCTATATTAAACACCGTTCTATATAACACAAAGTTCTATATAATACACTGTGCTATATAATGCACCGTTCTATATAATACACTGTTCTATATTACACAATGTTCAATATAATGCACTGTTCTATATAATACACTGTTCTATGTTACACATGGTTCTATATAATACACCGCTCTATATAATACACTATTCTATATTACACAATATTCTCTATAATACACTGTTCTTTATTACAAACCATTCTATATAATACAACGTTATATATGATACACTGTTCTATATTACACACCGTTCTATATAATACACTGTTCTATACAATACACTGCTCTATATTACACACCAATCTATATAATAGTCTGTTCTATATAACATACTGTTCTATATTAAACACTGTTCTACATAATACACCGCTCTATATAATACACTGTTCTATATAATACACCGTTCTATACAATACACTATTCTATATAATACACTGCTCTAAATTACACACAATTCTATATAAAACTTTGTTCTATACAATACACTGTTCTATATTACACACAGTTCTATATAATACACCGTTCTATACAATACACTGTTATATATATTACACCGTTACATATAATACAATGTTCTATTTCATACAATGTTCTATATTACACACAATTCTATATAATACATTGTTCTGTACAATACACCATTCTATATAATACACCATTCTATATAATACTCTGTTCTATATAATATACTGTTCTATATTACACACTTCTAAATAATACACCGTTCTATATAATACACTGTCCAATATAATATACTGTTCTAAATAGCACAGCGGTCTATATAATACACTGTTCTCTATTATACACTTTTCTATATTACACACCGTTCTGTATAATACATTGTTCTATATAATACACATAGTTCTATAGAATACACCGTTCCATATAATACAATGTTCTGTATAATACACTGTTCTATATTACACACAGTTCTATATAATACACTGTTCTGTACGATGCACCATTCTATATAATACACCATTCTATATAATACACTGTTCTCTATATTACACTGTTCTATATTACACACCATTCTATTTAATTCTCTGTTCTATATAATATACTGTTCTAAATTACACACTTCTAAATAATACACCGTTCTATATAATACACTGTTCTATATAATACACTGTTCAATAGAATATACTGTTCTAAATAACACAGCGGTCTATATAATACACCGTTCTCTATTATACACTTTTCTATATTACACACCGTTCTGTATAATACACTGTTCTATATAATACACTGTTCTATATAATACACCGTTCTATATAATACACTGTTCTATATAATACACCGTTCTCTATAATACACTATTCTATATAGTACTCTGCTCTATATTACACACAATTCTATATAAAACTCTGTTCTACACAATACACTGTTCTATATTACACACAGTTCTATAAAATACACCGTTCTATACAATACACTGCTCTATATAATACACCATTACATATAATACAATGTTCTATATAATACAATGTTCTATATTACACACAGTTGTATATAATACACTGTTCTGTACCATACACCATTCTATATAATACACCATTCTATATAATACTCTGTTCTATATAATATACTCTTCTATATTAGACACTTCTAAATAATACACCGTTCTATATAATACACTGTTCTATATAATACACTGTTCAATATAATATACTGTTCTAAATAACACAGCGGTCTATATAATACACCGTTCTCTATTATACACTTTTCTATATTACACACCGTTCTGTATAATACATTGTTCTATATAATGCACTGTTCTATATAATATACCGTTCTATATAATACACTGTTCTATATAATACACCGTTGCATATAATACAATGTTCTATATAATACACTGTTCTATATTACACACAGTTCTATATAATACACTGTTCTGTATGATGCACCATTCTATATAATACACTGTTCTCTTTATTACACTGTTCTATATTACGCACCATTCTATTCAATTTACCTCTGTTCAAAATAATATACTGTTCTACATTACACACTTCTAAATAATACACCGTTCTATATAATACACTGTTCTATATTACACACCGTTCTATATAATACAAGTTCTATATAATACACTGTGCTATATAATGCACCGTTCTATATAATACACTGTTCTATATTACACACCATTCTATATAATACACCACTCTTTTCCTACACCATTCTACATAATGCACTTTCTATATTACACCGCTCTATATAATACACCGTTCTATATCATGCACCGTGCTATATAATACTCCGTTCTATAAAATACACTGTTCTATATTACACACTGTTATATCTAATACACCGTTCTATATAATACACTGTTCTATGTTACACATGGTTCTATATAATACACTGCTCTATATAATACACCATTCTATTTTACACAATGTTCTATATAATACACTGTTCTATATTACACACCATTCTATACAATACAGCGTTCTATATGATACACTGATCTATATTACACACCATTCTATATAATACACTTTTCCATATAACATACTGTTCTATATTGAGCGCTGTTCTATATAATACACCGCTCTATATAATACACTGTTCTATATTATACACCGTTCTTTATAATACAATGTTCTATATAATACACTGTTCTACATTACACACAGTTCTATATAATACACTGTTCTATACGATACACCGTTCTATATAATACACCATTCTATATAATACACTGTTCTCTATAATACACTGTTCTATATTACACACCATTCTATTTAATACTCTGTTCTATATAATATACTGCTCTATATTACACACTTATAAATAATACACCATTCTATATAATACACTGTTCTATATAATACACCGTTCTATATAATGCACTGTTGTAAATAACACAATGGTCTATATAATAAACGGTTCTCTATAAACACAGTTCATTATTACACACCATTCTATATAATACAATGTTCCATATAATACACTGTTCTATATAATACACCGTTTTATATAATACACTGTTTTATATTACACACCATTCTATATAATACACCGTTCTATATACTACTCCATTCTACATAATGCATTGTTCTATACTACACACCGCTCTATATAATACACCGTTCTATATAATTCACCGTTCTATATAATACACCTTTCTATATATTACACCATACTATACAATGCACTGTTCTATATTACACAACGTTCTTTATAATACACTGTTGTATATAATACAGCATTCTATTATACACACCGTTCTGTATAATACACTATTCTATATAATACTGTTCTATATTACACAGCATTCTATATATTACACTATTCTCTTTTACGCACTGTTCTATATAATACACCATTCCATATAATACAATATTCTATATTACAAACCGTTTTATATAATACACCATTCTACACAATGCACTGTTCTATAAAATACACTTCTATATAATACACTGTTCTATACAATACATTGTTCTATATTACACACTGTTCTATATAATACACCGTTCTATATAATACACTGTTCTATATAATACACTGTTCTATATTACACACAGTTCTATATAATACACTGTTCTGTACGATGCACCATTCTATATAATACACCATTCTATACAATACACTGTTCTCTATATTACACTGTTCTATATTACACACCATTCTATTTAATTCTCTGTTCTATATAATATACTGTTCTAAATTACACACTTCTAAATAATACACCGTTCTATATAATACACTGTTCTATATAATACACTGTTCAATAGAATATACTGTTCTAAATAACACAGCGGTCTATATAATACACCGTTCTCTATTATACACTTTTCTATATTACACACCGTTCTGTATAATACACTTCTATATAATACACTGTTCTATATAATACACCGTTCTATATAATACACTGTTCTATATAATACACCGTTCTCTATAATACACTATTCTATATAGTACTCTGCTCTATATTACACACAATTCTATATAAAACTCTGTTCTATAAAATACACTGTTCTATATTACACACAGTTCTATAAAATACACCGTTCTATACAATACACTGCTCTATATAATACACCATTACATATAATACAATGTTCTATATAATACAATGTTCTATATTAGACACAGTTGTATATAATACACTGTTCTGTACCATACACCATTCTATATAATACACCATTCTATATAATACTCTGTTCTATATAATATACTGTTCTATATTAGACACTTCTAAATAATACACCGTTCTATATAATACACTGTTCTATATAATACACTGTTCAATATAATATACTGTTCTAAATAACACAGCGGTCTATATAATACACCGTTCTCTATTATACACTTTTCTATATTACACACCGTTCTGTATAATACATTGTTCTATATAATGCACTGTTCTAAATAATATACCGTTCTATATAATACACTGTTCTATATAATACACCGTTGCATATAATACAATGTTCTATATAATACACTGTTCTATATTACACACAGTTCTATATAATACACTGTTCTGTATGATGCACCATTCTATATAATACACTGTTCTCTTTATTACACTGTTCTATATTACGCACCATTCTATTCAATTTACCTCTGTTCTATATAATATACTGTTCTACATTACACACTTCTAAATAATACACCGTTCTATATAATACACTGTTCTATATTACACACCGTTCTATATAATACAAGTTCTATATAATACACTGTGCTATATAATGCACCGTTCTATATAATATACTGTTCTATATTACACACCATTCTATATAATACACCACTCTTTTCCTACACCATTCTACATAATGCACTTTCTATATTACACCGCTCTATATAATACACCGTTCTATATCATGCACCGTGCTATATAATACTCCGTTCTATAAAATACACTGTTCTATATTACACACTGTTATATCTAATACACCGTTCTATATAATACACTGTTCTATGTTACACATGGTTCTATATAATACACTGCTCTATATAATACACCATTCTATTTTACACAATGTTCTATATAATACACTGTTCTATATTACACACCATTCTATACAATACAGCGTTCTATATGATACACTGATCTATATTACACACCATTCTATATAATACACTTTTCCATATAACATACTGTTCTATATTGAGCGCTGTTCTATATAATACACCGCTCTATATAATACACTGTTCTATATTATACACCGTTCTATATAATACAATGTTCTATATAATACACTGTTCTACATTACACACAGTTCTATATAATACACTGTTCTATACGATACACCGTTCTATATAATACACCATTCTATATAATACACTGTTCTCTATAATACACTGTTCTATATTACACACCATTCTATTTAATACTCTGTTCTATATAATATACTGCTCTATGTTACACACTTATAAATAATACACCATTCTATATAATACACTGTTCTATATAATACACCGTTCTATATAATGCACTGTTGTAAATAACACAGCGGTCTATATAATAAACGGTTCTCTATAAACACAGTTCATTATTACACACCATTCTATATAATACAATGTTCCATATAATACACTGTTCTATATAATACACCGTTTTATATAATACACTGTTTTATATTACACACCATTCTATATAATACACCGTTCTATATACTACTCCATTCTACATAATGCATTGTTCTATACTACACACCGCTCTATATAATACACCGTTCTATATAATTCACCGTTCTATATAATACACCTTTCTATATATTACACCATACTATACAATGCACTGTTCTATATTACACAACGTTCTTTATAATACACTGTTGTATATAATACAGCATTCTATTATACACACCGTTCTGTATAATACACTATTCTATATAATACTGTTCTATATTACACAGCATTCTATATATTACACTATTCTCTTTTACGCACTGTTCTATATAATACACCATTCCATATAATACAATATTCTATATTACAAACCGTTTTATATAATACACCATTCTACACAATGCACTGTTCTATAAAATACACTTCTATATAATACACTGTTCTATACAATACATTGTTCTATATTACACACTGTTCTATATAATACACCGTTCTATATAATACACTGTTCTATATAATACACTGTTCTATATTACACACAGTTCTATATAATACACTGTTCTGTACGATGCACCATTCTATATAATACACCATTCTATATAATACACTGTTCTCTATAATACACTGTTCTATATTACACACCATTCTATTTAATACTCTGTTCTATATAATATACTGCTCTATATTACACACTTCTAAATAATACACCGTTCTATATAATACACTGTTCTATATAATACACTGTTCAATAGAATATACTGTTCTAAATAACACAGCGGTCTATATAATACACCGTTCTCTATTATACACTTTTCTATATTACACACCGTTCTGTATAATACACTTCTATATAATACACTGTTCTATATAATACACCGTTCTATATAATACACTGTTCTATATAATACACCGTTCTCTATAACACACTATTCTATATAGTACTCTGCTCTATATTACACACAATTCTATATAAAACTCTGTTCTATACAATACACTGTTCTATATTACACACAGTTCTATAAAATACACCGTTCTATACAATACACTGCTCTATATAATACACCATTACATATAATACAATGTTCTATATAATACAATGTTCTATATTACACACAGTTGTATATAATACACTGTTCTGTACCATACACCATTCTATATAATACACCATTCTATATAATACTCTGTTCTATATAATATACTGTTCTATATTAGACACTTCTAAATAATACACCGTTCTATATAATACACTGTTCTATATAATATACTGTTCAATATAATATACTGTTCTAAATAACACAGCGGTCTATATAATACACCGTTCTCTATTATACACTTTTCTATATTACACACCGTTCTGTATAATACATTGTTCTATATAATGCACTGTTCTATATAATATACCGTTCTATATAATACACTGTTCTATATAATACACCGTTGCATATAATACAATGTTCTATATAATACACTGTTCTATATTACACACAGTTCTATATAATACACTGTTCTGTATGATGCACCATTCTATATAATACACTGTTCTCTTTATTACACTGTTCTATATTACGCACCATTCTATTCAATTTACCTCTGTTCTATATAATATACTGTTCTACATTACACACTTCTAAATAATACACCGTTCTATATAATACACTGTTCTATATTACACACCGTTCTATATAATACAAGTTCTATATAATACACTGTGCTATATAATGCACCGTTCTATATAATACACTGTTCTATATTACACACCATTCTATATAATACACCACTCTTTTCCTACACCATTCTACATAATGCACTTTCTATATTACACCGCTCTATATAATACACCGTTCTATATCATGCACCGTGCTATATAATACTCCGTTCTATAAAATACACTGTTCTATATTACACACTGTTATATCTAATACACCGTTCTATATAATACACTGTTCTATGTTACACATGGTTCTATATAATACACTGCTCTATATAATACACCATTCTATTTTACACAATGTTCTATATAATACACTGTTCTATATTACACACCATTCTATACAATACAGCGTTCTATATGATACACTGATCTATATTACACACCATTCTATATAATACACTTTTCCATATAACATACTGTTCTATATTGAGCGCTGTTCTATATAATACACCGCTCTATATAATACACTGTTCTATATTATACACCGTTCTATATAATACAATGTTCTATATAATACACTGTTCTACATTACACACAGTTCTATATAATACACTGTTCTATACGATACACCGTTCTATATAATACACCATTCTATATAATACACTGTTCTCTATAATACACTGTTCTATATTACACACCATTCTATTTAATACTCTGTTCTATATAATATACTGCTCTATATTACACACTTATAAATAATACACCATTCTATATAATACACTGTTCTATATAATACACCGTTCTAAATAATGCACTGTTGTAAATAACACAGCGGTCTATATAATAAACGGTTCTCTATAAACACAGTTCATTATTACACACCATTCTATATAATACAATGTTCCATATAATACACTGTTCTATATAATACACCGTTTTATATAATACACTGTTTTATATTACACACCATTCTATATAATACACCGTTCTATATACTACTCCATTCTACATAATGCATTGTTATATACTACACACCGCTCTATATAATACACTGTTCTATATAATTCACCGTTCTATATAATACACCTTTCTATATATTACACCATACTATACAATGCACTGTTCTATATTACACAACGTTCTTTATAATACACTGTTGTATATAATACAGCATTCTATTATACACACCGTTCTGTATAATACACTATTCTATATAATACTGTTCTATATTACACAGCATTCTATATATTACACTATTCTCTTTTACGCACTGTTCTATATAATACACCATTCCATATAATACAATATTCTATATTACAAACCGTTTTATATAATACACCATTCTACACAATGCACTGTTCTATAAAATACACTTCTATATAATACACTGTTCTATACAATACATTGTTCTATATTACACACCGTTCTATATAATACATCGTTCTATATAATACACTGTTCTATATTATACACCGTTCTATATAATACAATGTTCTATATAATACACTGTTCTACATTAATCACAGTTCTATATAATACACGGTTCTATACGATACACTGTTCTATATAATACACCATTCTATATAATACACTGTTCTCTATAATACACTGTTCTATATTACACACCATTCTATTTAATACTCTGTTCTATATAATATACTGCTCTATATTACACACTTCTAAATAATACACCATTCTATATAATACACTGTTCTATATAATACACCGTTCTATATAATGCACTGTTCTAAATAACACAGCAGTCTATATAATAAACGGTTCTCTATAAACACGGTTCGTTATTACACACCATTCTATATAATACAATGTTCTATATAATACACTGTTCTATATAATACACCGTTCTATATAATACACTGTTTTATATTACACACCATTCTATATAATACACCGTTCTATATAGTACACCATTCTACATAATGCACTGTTCTATATTACACACAGCTCTATATAATACACCGCTCGATATAATTCACCGTTCTATATAATACACCTTTCTATATAATACACCATTCTATACAATGCACTGTTCTATATTACACAATGTTCTTTATAATACACTGTTGTACATAATACAGCATTCTATTATGCCGTTCTGTATAATACACTATTCTATATAATACAGCGTTCTATATTACACAGCATTCTATATAATAGACTATTCTCTATTACGCACTGTTCTATATAATACACCATTCCGTATAAAACGCTATTCTATATTACAAACCGTTTTATATAATACACCATTCTACACAATGCACTGTTCTATAAAATACACTTCTATATAATACACTGTTGTATATAATACCCTGTACTATATTACACACCGTTCTATATAATACACCATTCTATATAATACACCATTCCATATAATACACTGCTCTATATAATACACAGATCTATATAATACACTGTTCTATATTACAAACCGTTTTATATAATACACCATTCTACATAATGCACTGTTCTATAAAATACACTTCTATATAATACACTGTTGTATATAATACCCTGTACTATATTATACACCGTTCTATATAATACACCATTCTATATAATACACGGTTGTATATAATACACTGTTCTATATAATACACCTTTGATAATATACACCATTCTATATAATACACCATTCCATATAATGCTCTATATAATACACAGATCTATATAATACACTGTTCTATATTACACACCGTTCTATATAATACTCTGTTCTATATAATACACCATTCCATATTATACACTGTACTATATAATACACTATCCTATATTACACACTGTTCTAGATAATGCGCTCTTCTATATTACACATTGTTCTATATAATACACTGTTCTATATAATGCACTGTTCCATATAATACACTGTTCTATATAATACACCGTTGTATATAATACACTCTTCTATATCACACACCACTCTATATAATACACTGTTCTATATACTACACTGTTCTATATTACACAACGTTCTATATAATGCACTGTTCTATATAATACACCATTCTATATTACACACTGTTCTGTATAATTCAGTATTCTATATCACACACCGTTCTATATAATGCACAGTTCTATATAATGCACTCTTCTATATTACACACCGTGCTATATATTTCAATGTTCTATGTAATACACCATTCTATATTACACACTGTTCTATATAATTCACTATTCTTTATTACACACTGTTCTATATTATTCACTATTCTATATTACACACTGTTCTATATAAGGCACTGTTCTATATAATGCACTTTTCTATATTACACACTGTTCTATATAATACACTGTTGTACATAATACACTGTTCTATATTACACACCGTTCTATATAATACACCATTCTATATAATACAATGCTCTATATAATACAACATTCTATATTACACACTGTTCTATATAATGCAATGTTCTATATAATGCGGCGTTCTATATTACAAACCATTCTATATAATACACCTTTCTATATAATACTGTTCTATATTACACACCATTCTATATGATAAACCGTTCTATATAATACACCATTCTATATAATGTACTTTTCTATATTGCACACCGTTCTAGATAATACACTTTTCTATATTATACACCATTCTATATTACACACTGTTCTATATAATACACTATTCTATATTACACACTGTACTATATAATACACTATTCTATATTACACACTGTTCTATATAATGCAATGTTCTATATTTTGCACTCTTCGATATTACACATTATTCTATGTAATACACCGTTCTATACAATGCACTGTTCCATATAATACACCTTTCTATATAATACACCATTCTATACAATGCACTGTTCTATATTACACAACGTTCTTTGTAATACACTGTTGTATATAATACAGCATTCTATTATACACACCGTTCTGTATAATACACTATTCTACATAATACTGTTCTATATTACACAGCATTCTATATAATACACTATTCTCTATTATGCACTGTTCTATATAATACACCGTTCCATATAATACACTATTCTATATTACAAACCGTTTTATATAATAAACCATTCTACATAATGCACTGTTCTATAAAATACACTTCTATATAATACACTGTTGTATATAATACCCTGTTCTATATTACACACCGTTCTATATAATACACCATTCTATATAATACACGGTTATATATAATACATTGTTCAATATAATACACCTATGATAAAATACACCATTCTATATAATACACCATTCCATATAATAGACTGTTCTGTATATTACGCAGTTCTATATAATACACTGTTCTATATTACACACTGTTCTATATAATACTCTGTTCTATATAATACACCATTCTATATTATATACTGTACTATATAATACACTATCCGATATTACACACTGTTCTATATAATTTACTGTTCTATATAATGCGCTCTTCTATATTACACACTGTTCTATATATTACACTGTTCTATATAATGCACTGTTCTATATAATACACCGTTGTATATAATACACTGTCCTTTATTACACACCGTTCTCTATAATACACCGTTCTATATAATACACTGTTCTATATTTAAGCACCATTCTATATTACACACTGTGCTATATAATACAGCGTTGTATATTACACACCGTTCTAATATAATGCACTGTTCTATATAAAGCGCTGTTCTATATTGCACACCGTTCTCTAAAATACACCATTCTATATATTACACTGTTCTATATTACACACCATTCTATATAATACACTGTTCTGTATAATACACCATTCTTCATAAAGCATTGTTCTATATTACACACCTTTCTATATAATACACTGTTCTATATAATACACCATTCTATATTACACTCCGTTCTTTACAATACACCATTCTGTATAATACACTCTTCTATATAATACACCATTCTATATTACACACCGTTCTATATAATACACCATTCTTTATAATGCATTGTTCTATATTACACACCGTTCTATTTAATACACTGTTCTATATAATACACCATTCTATATTACACACTGTTCTATATAATACACTATTCTATATTACACACTGTTCTATATAATTCACTATTCTATATAATGCGCTCTTCCATATTACACACCATTCTATATAATACTCTTTTCTATATAACATACTGTTCTATATTGAACCCTGTTCTATATAATACACCGCTCTATATAATACAATGTTCTATATAGTACACCGTTCTATATAATACACCTTTCTGTATAATACAATGTTGTATATAATACACTGTTCTATACGATACACCATTCTATATAATACACCATTCTTTATAATACACTGTTCTCTATAATACACTGTTCTAATTTACACACCATTCTATTTAATACTCTGTTCTATATAATATACTGTTCTATATTACACACTTCTAAATAATACACTGTTCTATATAATACACTGTTATATATAATACACCGTTCTATATAATACACTGTTCTGAATAACCCAGCGGTCTATATAATACACCGTTCTCTATAATACACTGTTCGATATTACACACCGTTCTATATAATACAATGTTCTATATAATACACTGTTTTATATAATACACCGTTCTATATAATACACTGTTTTATATTACATACCATTCTATATAATACACCTTTCTATATACTACACCTTTCTACATAATTCACTGTTCTATATTACACACCGCTCTATATAATACACCGTTCTACATAATGCACCGTTCTATATAATACATCTTTCTATATAATACACCATTCTATACAATGCACTGTTCTATATTACACAACGTTCTTTATAATACACTGTTGTATATAATACAGCATTCTATTATACACACCGTTCTGTATAATACACTATTCTATATAATACTGTTCTATATTACACAGCATTCTATATATTACACTATTCTCTTTTACGCACTGTTCTATATAATACACTATTCTATTTTACAAACCGTTTTATATAATACACCATTCTACACAATGCACTGTTCTATAAAATACACTTCTATATAATACACTGTTCTATACAATACATTGTTCTATATTACACACCGTTCTATATAATACACCGTTCTATATAACACACTGTTCTTTATTATGCACCGTTCTATATAATACAATGTTCTATATAATACACTGTTCTACATTAATCACAGTTCTATATAATACACGGTTCTATACGATACACTGTTCTATATAATACACCATTCTATATAATACACTGTTCTCTATAATACACTGTTCTATATTACACACCATTCTATTTAATACTCTGTTCTATATAATATACTGCTCTATATTACACATTTCTAAATAATACACCATTCTATATAATACACTGTTCTATATAATACACCGTTCTATATAATGCACTGTTCTAAATAACACAGCAGTCTATATAATAAACGGTTCTCTATAAACACGGTTCGTTATTACACACCATTCTATATAATACAATGTTCTATATAATACACTGTTCTATATAATACACCGTTCTATATAATACACTGTTTTATATTACACACCATTCTATATAATACACCGTTCTATATAGTACACCATTCTACATGATGCACTGTTCTATATTACACACTGCTCTATATAATACACCGCTCTATATAATTCACCGTTCTATATAATACACCTTTCTATATAATACACCATTCTATACAATGCACTGTTCTATATTACACAATGTTCTTTATAATACACTGTTGTACATAATACAGCATTCTATTATGCCGTTCTGTATAATACACTATTCTATATGATACACCGTTCTATATTACACAGCATTCTATATAATAGACTATTCTCTATTATGCACTGTTCTATATAATACACCATTCCATATAATACACTATTCTATATTACAAACCGTTTTATATAATACACCATTCTACATAATGCACTGTTCTATAAAATACACTTCTATATAATACACTGTTGTATATAATACCCTTTACTATATTACACACCGTTCTATATAATACACCGTTCTATATAATACACGGTTGTATATAATACACTGTTCTATATAATACACCTTTGATAAAATACACCATTCTATATAATACACCATTCCATATAATACACTGCTCTATATAATACACAGATCTATATAATACATTGTTCTATATTACACACAGTTCTATATAATACTCTGTTCTATATAATACACCATTCTATATTATACACTGTACTATAAAATACACTATCCTATATTACACACTGTTCTATATAATGCACTGTTCTAGATAATGCGCTCTTCTTTATTACACATTGTTCTATATAATACACTGTTCTATATAATGCACTGTTCCATATAATACACTGTTCTATATAATACACTGTTGTATATAATACACTCTTCTATATCACACACCACTCTATATAATACACTGTTCTATATATTACACTGTTCTATATTACACAACGTTCTATATAATGCACTGTTCTATATAATACACCATTCTATATTACACACTGTTCTATATAATTCAGTATTCTATATCACACACCGTTCTATATAATGCACAGTTCTATATAATGCACTCTTCTATATTACACACCGTGCTATATATTTCAATGTTCTATGTAATACACCATTCTATATTACACACTGTTCTATATAATTCACTATTCTTTATTACACACTGTTCTATATAATTCACTATTCTATATTACACACTGTTCTATATAAGGCACTGTTCTATATAATGCACTTTTCTATATTACACACTGTTCTATATAATACACCGTTGTACATAATACACTGTTCTATATTACACACCGTTCTATATAATACACCATTCTATATAATACAATGCTCTATATAATACAACATTCTATATTACACACTGTTCTATATAATGCAATGTTCTATATAATGCGGCGTTCTATATTACAAACCATTCTATATAATACACCTTTCTATATAATACTGTTCTATATTACACGCCATTCTATATGATAAACCGTTCTATATAATACACCATTCTATATAATGTACTTTTCTATATTGCACACCGTTCTAGATAATACACTTTTCTATATAATACAACATTCTATATTACACACTGTTCTATATAATACACTATTCTATATTACACACTGTACTATATAATACACTATTCTATATTACACACTGTTCTATATAATGCAATGTTCTATATTTTGCACTCTTCGATATTACACATTATTCTATGTAATACACCGTTCTATACAATGCACTGTTCCATATAATACACCTTTCTATATAATACACCATTCTATACAATGCACTGTTCTATATTACACAACGTTCTTTGTAATACACTGCTGTATATAATACAGCATTCTATTATACACACCGTTCTGTATAATACACTATTCTACATAATACTGTTCTATATTACACAGCATTCTATATAATACACTATTCTCTATTATGCACTGTTCTATATAATACACTGTTCTATATTACACACCGTTTTATATAATACACCATTCTACATAATGCACTGTTCTATAAAATACACTTCTATATAATACACTGTTGTATATAATACCCTGTTCTATATTACACACCGTTCTATATAATACACCATTCTATATAATACACGGTTATATATAATACATTGTTCAATATAATACACCTATGATAAAATACACCATTCTATATAATACACCATTCCATATAATACACTGTTCTATATATTACGCAGTTCTATATAATACACTGTTCTATATTACACACTGTTCTATATAATACTCTGTTCTATATAATACACCATTCTATATTATATACTGTACTATATAATACACTATCCGATATTACACACTGTTCTATATAATTTACTGTTCTATATAATGCGCTCTTCTATATTACACACTGTTCTATATAATACACTGTTCTATATAATGCACTGTTCTATATAATACACCGTTGTATATAATAGACTGTTCTTTATTACACACCGTTCTCTATAATACACCGTTCTATATAATACACTGTTCTATATTTAAGCACCATTCTATATTACACACTGTGCTATATAATACAGCGTTGTATATTACACACCGTTCTAATATAATGCACTGTTCTATATAAAGCGCTGTTCTATATTGCACACCGTTCTCTAAAATACACCATTCTATATATTACACTGTTCTATATTACACACCGTTCTATATAATACACTGTTCTGTATAATACACCATTCTTCATAAAGCATTGTTCTATATTACACACCTTTCTATATAATACACTGTTCTATATAATACACCATTCTATATTACACTCCGTTCTTTATAATACACCATTCTGTATAATACACTCTTCTATATAATACACCATTCTATATTACACGCCGTTCTATATAATACACCATTCTTTATAATGCATTGTTCTATATTACACACCGTTCTATTTAATACACTGTTCTATATAATACACCATTCTATATTACACACTGTTCTATATAATACACTATTCTATATTACACACTGTTCTATATAATTCACTATTCTATATAATGCGCTCTTCCATATTACACACCATTCTATATAATACACCATTCTATATAATACACTCTTCTATATTACACATCGTTCTATATAATACACCGTTCTATATAATAATCCATTCTATATAATACACGGTTCTATATTACCCAGCGTTCTATATAATACACCGTTTTATATAAGAGACCATTCTATATAATGCACTGTTCTATATTACACACCGTTCTATATAATACACTGTTCTATATAATGCGCCGTGCTATATAATACTCCGTTCTATAAAATACACTGTTCTATATTAAACGCTATTCTATATAATACACCGTTCTATATAATACACTGTTCTATGTTACACACTGTTCTATATAATACACTGCTCTATATAATACACCATTCTATTTTACACAATGTTCTATATAATACACTGTTCTATATAATACACTGTTCTATATTACACACCATTCTATATAATACTCTTTACTATATAACATACTGTTCTATATTGAACCCTGTTCTATATAATACACCGCTCTATATAATACAATGTTCTATATAGTACACCTTTCTATATAATACACCTTTCTGTATAATACAATGTTCTATATAATACACTGTTCTATACGATACACCGTTCTATATAATACACCATTCTTTATAATACACAGTTCTCTATAATACACTGTTCTATATTACACACCATTCTATTTAATACTCTGTTCTATATAATATACTGTGCTATATTACACACTTCTAAATAATACACCGTTCTATATAACACACTGTTCTATATAATACACCGTTCTATATAATACACTGTTCTGAATAACCCAGCGGTCTATATAATACACCGTTCTCTATAATACACTGTTCGATATTACAGACCGTTCTATATAATACAATGTTCTATATAATACACTGTTTTATATAATACACCGTTCTGTATAATACACTGTTTTATATTACACACCTTTCTATATACTACACCTTTCTACATAATTCCCTGTTCTATATTACACACCGCTCTATATAATACACCGTTCTACATAATGCACCGTTCTATATAATACATCTTTCTATATAATACACCATTCTATACAATGCACTGTTCTATATTACACAACGTTCTTTATAATACACTGTTGTATATAATACAGCATTCTATTATACACACCGTTCTGTATAATACACTATTCTATATAATACACTATTCTCTATTACGTACTGTTCTATATAATACACCATTCCATATAAAACACTATTCTATATTACAAACCGTTTTATATAATACACCATTCTACATAATGCACTGTTCTATAAAATACACTTCTATACAATACACTGTTGTATATAATACACTGTTCTATATTACACACTGTTCTATATAATACACCGTTCTATATAATATACGGTTGTATATAATACACTGTTCTATATAATACACCTTCGATATAAAACACCGTTCTATATAATACACTTTCCATATAATACACTGTCCTATATAATACACAGTTCTATATAATACACTGTTCTATATTACACACTGTTCTATATAATTCACTATTCTATATTACACACTGTTTTATATAAGGCACAGTTCTATATAATGCACTTTTCTATATAACACAGTGTTCTATATAATACACCGTTGTATGTAATACACTGTTCTACATTACGCACCATTCTATATAATACACTGCTCTATATAATACAACATTCTATATTACACACTGTTCCATATAATGCAATTTTCTATATAATGCAGCATTCTATATTACACACCGTTCTCTATAATACACCGTTCTATATAATACTGTTCAATATTACACACCGTTCTATATGATACACCGTTCTATATAATACACCCTTCTATATAATGTACTGTTCTATATTGCACACCGTTCTAGATAATACACTTTTCTATATAATACACCATTCTATATTACACACTGTTCTATATAATACACTATTCTATATTACACACTGTTCTATAAAATGCAATGTTTCTATATTTTGCACTCTTCTATATTACACATTATTCTATGTAATAAACCGTTCTATATAATGCACTGTTCCTTATAATACACTGTTCTATATAATACACCATTGTATATAATACACTGTTCTATATTACACACCATTCTATATAATACACCGTTCTATATAATACACTGTTCTATATAATACACCATTGTATATTACACACTGTTCTATATAATGCACCATTCTATATTACACACCATTCTATATTACACACTCGTGTATGTAATGCACTGTTCTACATAATGCAATGTTCTATATTACACACCATTCTTTATAATACACCGATCAGTATAATAAAATGTTCTATATAATACAGCGTTCTATATAATACACCGTTCTATACAATACATCAACATATACAATACACTGTTCTATATAATACACCATTTTATATAATACACTGTTCTATATAATACACCATATATATTACGCACTGTTCTATATACTGTACAGTTCTATATAATATGTTGTTCTATATAATACACTGTTCTGTATAATGCACCATTCTATTTAATACACCCTTCTATATAATACACCGCTCTATATAATACATCGTTCAATATAATACACTGTTATATATAATACACTGTTCTATATTACACACCCTTCTATATAATACACCGCTCTATATCATACACCATTCTACATAATACAACGCTCTATATAATACACCATTCTATATAATACACTGTTCTATATAATACACCATTCTATATAATACACTGTTCTATATAATACACCATTCTATATTACACACCATTCTATATAATACACCATTCCATATTACACACCGCACTATATAATACACCGCTCTTTATAATAAACCATTCTATATAAAACACTGCTCTATATAGTACACCATTCTATATAATACACCGCTCTATATTACACACCATTCTATATAATGCACTGTACTATATAATACACCATTCTATATAATACACCGTTCTATACAATACATCAGCATATACAATACACTGTTCTATATAATACACCATTCTATATAATACACCGTTCTATAAAATACACCATTCTATACAATACACTGTTCTATAAAGTACACTTTTCTATATTACACACCATTCTATATAATACTCTGTTTTATATAACACACTCTTCTTTATTACACACAGTTCTATATAATACACCTTTATATATCATACACTGTTCTATATAATGCACCATTCTATATAATACACCGTTCTATACAATACATCAGCATATACAATACACTGTTCTATATAATACACCATTCTATATAATACACCGTTCTATAAAATACACCATTCTATACAATACACTGTTCTATAAAGTACACTTTTCTATATTACACACCATTCTATATAATACTCTGTTTTATATAACACACTCTTCTTTATTACACACAGTTCTATATAATACACCGTTATATATAATACACTGTTCTGTATAATGCACCATTCTATATAATACACTGTTCTATATAACAAAACGTTCTATATAATAAAATGTTCCATATAATGCACTGTTCTATATAATACACCGTTCTATACCATACATTGTTCTATATTACACACCGTTCTCTAAAATACATGGTTCTATATAATACACTGTTCTATATTACACACTGTTCTAAATAATACACCGTTGTATATAATGCACAGTTCTATATAATACACTGTTCTATATAATACACAGTTCTATATAATAAACTGTTCTATATTACCCACCGTTCTATATAATACTCTGTTCTATATAATACACAATTCTCTATAATACTCTGTTCTATATAATACACCATTCTATATAATGCACCGTTCTATATAATACATTGTTCTATAATACACACCGTCCTATATAATGCAATGTTCTATATAATACAACTTTTATATTACACACTGTGCTATGTAATACACCATCCTATATTAAACACTGTTCTATGTAATGCACTGTTCTATATATTGCGCTCTTCCATATTACACAATCTTCCATATAATACACCATTCTATTTAATGCATTGTTCTATATTACACACCATTCTATATAATACACTGTTCCATATAATACACTGTTCTATGTAATACACCGTTGTATATAATACACTGTTCTATAATACACACCATTCTAAATAATACACCGTTCTATATAATACATTGTTCTATATTTAAACACCATTCTATATTACACACTGTTCTATATATTACACTGTTCTATATTACACACCGTTCTATATAATACACTCTTCTATATAATGCACCATTCTTTATAATGCATTGTTCTATATTACACACCGTTCTATATAATACACTCTTCTATATAATGCACCATTCTTTATAATGCATTGTTCTATATTACACACCGTTCTATATAATACACTCTTCTATATAATGCACCATTCTTTATAATGCATTGTTCTATATTACACACAATTCTATAAAATATACTGTTCTATATAATACACCATTCTATATTACACACCATTCTATATAACACACCGTTCTATATATTACACTGTTCTATATTACACACCGTTCTATATAATACACTCTTCTATAT
Source organism: Carcharodon carcharias (assembly GCF_017639515.1). NCBI lineage: Eukaryota > Metazoa > Chordata > Chondrichthyes > Lamniformes > Lamnidae > Carcharodon > Carcharodon carcharias. Next base: position 191,214,100 of record NC_054472.1, read on the forward strand.
AATGCACCATTCTTTATAATGCATTGTTCTATATTACACACAATTCTATAAAATATACTGTTCTATATAATACACCATTCTACATTACACTCCGTTCTATGTAATACACCATTCTAGAAAATACACCATTCTTTATAATACTCTATTCTATATTACACACTGTTCTATATAATGCACTGTTCTATATAATGCACTCTTCCATATTACACACCATTCTATATAATACACCGTTCTATATAATACACTCTTCTATATTACACACCGTTCTATATAATACACAGTTCTATATAATACTATATTCTATATAATACACTGTTCTATATTACACAGCGGTCTATATAATACACTGTTCTATATAATACACCATTCTATATTACACACTGTTCTATATAATGCACTGTTCTATATAATGCGCTCTTCCATATTACACACCATTCTATATAATACACCGTTCTATATAATACACTCTTCTATATTACACACCGTTCTATATAATACACAGTTCTATATAATACTATATTCTATATAATACACTGTTCTATATTACACAGCGGTCTATATAATACACTGTTCTATATAATACACCATTCTATATTACACACCATTCTGTATAATGCACCTTCCTATTTAATACATCATTCTTTATTACACACAGTTCTATATAATAAACCGTTCTATATAATACACTGTTTTATATAGTACGCCATTCTATATAATACACTGTTCTATATTACACACTGTTCTCTATACTGTACCATTCTATATAATATGTTGCTCTATATAATACACTGTTCTGTATAATGCACCATTCTATATAATACACCATTCTATTTAATACATTGTTCTATATAATACATCGTTCTATATAATACACTGTTCTACATAATACACTGTTCTATATTACACACCATTCTATATAATACACCGCTCTACATAATACACCATTCTATATAATACACCGCTCTCTATAATGCATCGTTCTATATAATACACTGTCCTATATTATACACTGCACTATATTAAACACCCTTCTATATAATACAACACTCTATATAATACACCGTTCTATATAATGTACCATTCGATATAATACACCACTCTCTATAATACATCGTTCTATATAATACACTGTTCTATACAATAAACTGTTCTATATCACACACCATTCTATATAATAGTCTGTTCTATATAACATTCTGTTCCATATTAAACACTGTTCTATATAATACACCGCGCTATATAATACTGTTCTATATAATACACCGTTCTATATAATACACTGTTCTCTATAATACACTGTTCTATATTACACACCATTCTATTTAATACTCTGTTCTATATAATATACAGTTCTATATTACACACTTCTAAATAATACACCGTTCTATATAATACACTGTTATATATAATATACCGTTCAATATATTATACTGTTCTAAATAACACAGCGGTCTATATAATACACAGTTCTCTATTATACACTTTTCTATATTACACACCGTTCTATATAATACATTGTTCTATATAATACACTGTTCTATATTACACACCATTCTATATAATAGTCTGTTCTATATGACATACTGTTCCATATTAAACACTGTTCTATATAATACACCACTCTATATAATACACTGTTCTATATAATACACCGTTCTATATAATACACTGTTCTATATAATACACTGCTCTATATTAAACACAATTCTATATAAAACTCTGTTCTATACAATACATTGTTCTATATTAAACACAGTTATATATAACACACCGTTCTATATTATACACTGTTCTATATAATACACCCTTCTATATAATACAATGATCTATATAATACACTGTTCTTTTTTGCACACAGTTCTATATGATACACTGTTCTGTACGATACACCGTTCTATATAATACACCATTCTATATTACACACTGTTCTATGTAATACACCGTTCTATATAATAGTGTTTTATATAGTACACCATTCTATATAATATACCGTTCTATATTACGCACTGTTCTATATACTCTACAGTTCTATATATGTTGTTCTATATAATTCACTGTGCTGTATAATGCACCATTATATTTAATACACCTTTCTATATAATACATTGCTCTATCTAATACATCGTTCTTTATAATTCACTGTTCTATATAATACATTGTTCTTTATTACACACCCTCCTATATAAGAAACCATTCTATATAATACACCATTCTATATAATACACCGCACTCTATAATACATCGTTCTATATAATACACTGTTCTATATAATACACTGTTCTATTTTACACACCCTTCTATATAATACACCACTTTATATAATGCACCATTCTATATAATACACTGTTCTGTATAATACACCATTCTATACAATACACCATTCTATATAATACACCGCTCTGTATAATACATCCTTCTATATAATACACTGTTCTATATAATACACTGTTCTATATTACACACCCTTCTATATAATACACTGCTCTATATAATACATCGTTCTAAATAATACACTGTTCTATGCTACACACCCTTCTATATAAAACACCGTTCTATATAATACTGTTTTATATAGTACACCATACTATATAATACACCATTCTATATTACACACTGTTCCATATAATGCACCATTCTATATAATATGTTGTTCTATATAATAGTGTTCTGTATAATGCAGCATTCTATTTAATACACCATTCTATATAATACACCGCTCTATATAATACATCGTTCTATATATTACATTTTTCTATATTACACACCGTTCTATATAATACACCGTTCTATATAATACACCATTCTTTATAATGCATTGTTCTATATTACACACCATCCTATATAATACACTGTTCTATATAATACACCATTCTGTATTACACACCGTTCTATATAATACACTGTTCTATATAATACACCATTCTTTATAATGCATTGTTCTATATTACACACCGCTCTATATAATACACTGTTCTATAGAAAACACCATTCTATATTACACACTGTTCTATATAATACTCTATTCTATTTTACACTCTGTTCTGTATAATGCACTGTTCTATATAATGCGCTCTTCCATATTACACACCATTCTATATAATACACCATTCTATATTATACATTCTTCTATATTACACACCATTCCAAATAATACACCGTTCAATATAATGCACCATTCTATATAATTCACTGTTCTATATTACACACCATTCTATATAATACATCATTCTATATAATACACCGTTCTATATAATGCGCTGTTCTATATTACCCACCATTCTATATAATACACTATTGTATATAATACACCATTCTATATTACACACTGTTCTATATAATATACCATTATATATTACACGCCATTCTGTATAATACAACGTCCTATATAATACACCATTCCATATGACACACCGTTCTATATAATGCGCTGTTCTATATTACCCACCATTCTATATAATACACTGTTGTATATAATACACCATTCTATATTTCACGCCGTTCTGTATAATACACCGTCCTATATAATACACCTTTCTATATTACACACTGTTCTACGTAATACACCGTTCTATATAATACAGTGTTTTATATAGTACACCATTCTATATAAAACACCGTTCTATATTACGCACTGTTCTATATACTGTACAGTTCTATATAATATGTTGTTCTATATAATAAACTGTTCTGTATAATGCACCATTCAATATAATACACCATTCTATATAATACATTGCTCTATCTAATACATCGTTCTTTATAATTCACTGTTCTATATAATACATTGTTCTTTATTACACACCCTCCTATATAAGAAACCATTCTATATAATACACCATTCTATATAATACACCGCACTCTATAATACATCGTTCTATATAATACACTGTTCTATTTTACACACCCTTCTATATAATACACCGCTTTATATAATGCACCATTCTATATAATACACTGTTCTGTATAATACACCATTCTATACAATACACCATTCTATATAATACACCACTCTATATAATACATCGTTCTATATAATACACTGTTCTATGCTACACACCCTTCTATATAATACACCGCTTTATATAATGCACCATTCTATATAATACACTGTTCTGTATAATACACCATTCTATACAATACACCATTCTATATAATACACCGCTCTATATAATACATCGTTCTATGTAATACACAGTTCTATATAATACACTGTTCTATATTACACACCCTTCTATATAATACACCGCTCTATGTAATACATCGTTCTGTATAATACACTGTTCTATGCTACACACCCTTCTATATAAAACACCGTTCTATATAATACACTGTTTTATATAGTACACCATACTATATAATACACCATTCTATATTACACACTGTTCCATATAATGCACCATTCTATATAATATGTTGTTCTATATAATACACTGTTCTGTATAATGCACCATTCTATTTAATACACCATTCTATATAATACACCGCTCTATATAATACACCGCTCTATATAATACATCGTTCTATATAATACACTGATCTATGCTACACACCCTTCTATATAATACACCGTTCTATATAATACACTGTTTTATATAGTACACCATACTATATAATACACCATTCTATATTACACACTGTTCCATATAATGTACCATTCTATATAATATGTTGTTCTATATAATACACTGTTCTATATAATGCACCATTCTATTTAATACACCATTCTATTTAATACACCGCTCTACATAATACATTGTTCTATATAATATACTGTTCTATATTACACACCCTTCTATATAATACACCGCTCTATATAATACATCGTTCAATATAATACACTGTTCTATATAATACACTGTTCTATATTACACACCCTTCTATATAATTCACCGCTCTATATCATACACCATTCTACATAATACAACGCTCTATATAATACACCATTCTATATAATACACTGTTCTATATAATACACCATTCTATATAATACACTGTTCTATATAATACACCATTCTATATTACACACCATTCTATATAATACACCATTCTATATTAAACACCGTTCTATATAATACACCGCTCTATATAATACACCATTCTATATAATACACTGCTCTATATAATACACCATTCTATATAATACACCGCTCTATATTACACACCATTCTATAAAATGCACTGTTCTATATAATACACCATTCTATATAGTACAACACTCGATATTACACACCAATCTATATAATGCACTGATGTATATAACACCCCATTCTATATAATACACTGTTCTATATAATAAACTGTTCTATTTTACACACCCTTCTCTATAATACACCGCTTGTATAATGCACTATTCTATATAATACACTGTTCTGTATAATACACCATTCTATACAATACATCATTCTATATAATACACAGCTCTATATAATACATCGTTCTATATAATACACTGTTCTATATAATACACTGTTCTCTATTACACACCCTTCTATATAATACACCGCTCTATATAATACATCGTTCTATATAATACACTGTTCTATGCTACACACCCTTCTATATAATACACCGTTCTATATAATACACTGTTTTATATAGTACACCATACTATATAATACACCATTCTATATAATACACCACTCTATTTAATACATCGTTCTATATAATACACTGTTCTATATAATACACTGTTCTATATTACACACCCTTCTATATAATACACCGCTCTATATAATACATCGTTCTATATAATACACTGTTCTATGCTACACACCCTTCTATATAAAACACCGTTCTATATAATACACTGTTTTATATAGTACACCATAATATATAATACACCATTCTATATTACACACTGTTCCATATAATGCACCATTCTATATAATATGTTGTTCTATATAATACACTGTTCTGTATAATGCACCATTCTATTTAATACACCATTCTATATAATACACCGCTCAATATAATACATCGTTCTATATAATACACTGTTCTATGCTACACACCCTTCTATATAATACACCGTTCTATATAATACACTGTTTTATATAGTACACCATACTATATAATACACCATTCTATATTACACACTGTTCCATATAATGCACCATTCTATATAATATGTTGTTCTGTATAATACACTGTTCTGTTTAATGCACCATTCTATTTAATACACCATTCTATTTAATACACCGCTCAATATAATACATCGTTCTATATAATACACAGTTCTATATTACACACCCTGCTATATAATACACCGCTCTGCACTGTTCTATATTACACACCCTTCTATATAATACACCGCTCTATATAATACATCGTTCAATATAATGCACTGTTATATATAATACACTGTTCTATATTACACACCCTTCTATATAATACACCGCTCTATATCATACACCATTCTACATAATACAACGCTCTATATAATACACCATTCTATATAATACACTGTTCTATATAATACACCGTTCTATATAATACACTGTTCTATATAATACACCATTCTATATTACACACCATTCTATATAATACACCATTCCATATTACACACCGTTCTATATAATACACCGCTCTTTATAATACACCATTCTATATAAAACACTGCTCTATATAATACACCATTCTATATAATACACCGCTCTATTATACACACCATTCTATATAATGCACTGTACTATATAATACACCATTCTATATAATACAACAACCGATATTACACACCAATGTATATAATGCACTGATGTATATAACACCCCATTCGATATAATACACTGTTCTATATAATACACCATTCTATATTACAAACCGTTTTATATAAGACACCATTCTATATTACACACCGTTCTATATAATACAACATTCTATATTACACACCCTTCTATATTACACACCGTTCTTTATAATACACCATTCTATATAATACTGTTCTATATTTCACACCGTTCTATATGATACACCGTTCTATAAATACACCATTCTATATAATGTACTGTTCTATAGTGCACTCCGTTCTAGATAATACACTTTTCTATATAATGCACCATTCTATATTACACACTGTTATATATAATACATTATTCTATATTACACATGTACTATATAATACAATGTTCTATATTTTGCACTCTTCTATATGACACATTATTCTATGTAATACACCGTTCTATATAATGCACTGTTCCATATAATACACTGTTCTATATAATACACCATTGTATATAATGCACTGTTCTATATTACACACCGTTCTATATAATACACCATTCTATATAATACACTGTTCTATATAATACACCATTCTTTATTACAAACCGTTTTAGATAATACACCATTCTATATTACACACCGTTCTATATAATACAACATTCTATATTACACACCCTTCTATATAATACACCGCTCTATATAATACACCATTCTATATTACACACCGTTCTTTATAATACACCATTCTATATAATAATGTTCTATATTTCACACCGTTCTATATGATACACCGTTCTATATAATACACCATTCTATATAATGTACTGTTCTATATTGCACTCCGTTCTAGATAATACACTTTTCTATATAATGCACCATTCTATATTAAACACTGTTATATATAATACATTATTCTATATTACACATGTACTATATAATACAATGTTCTATATTTTGCACTCTTCTATATGACACATTATTCTATGTAATACACCGTTCTATACAATGCACTGTTCCATATAATACACTGTTCTATATAATACACCATTGTATATAATGCACCGTTCTATATTACACACCGTTCTATATAATACACCATTCTATATAATACACTGTTCTATATAATACACTGTTCTATATAATATAGCATTCTATATAATACACCGTTCTATACAATACACCAACCTATATAATACACTGGTCTATATAATACACCATTCTATATAATACACCGTTCAATAAAATACACCATTCTATACAATACACTGTTATATATAATACACTATTCTATATTACACACCATTCTATATAATACTCTGTTCTATATAACACACTGTTCTTTATTACACACAGTTCTATATAATACACCGTTATATATAAAACACTGTGCTATATAATGCACCATTCTATATAATACACGGTTCTATATTACACAACGTTCTATATAATAAAATGTTGTATATAATGCACTGTCTATATAATACACCGTTCTATATCACACACTGTTCTATATTACACACCGTTCTCTATAATACATTGTTCTATATAATACACTGTTCTATATTACACACTGTTCTTTATAATACACTGTTGTATATAATACACTGTTCTACATAATACACTGTTCTGTATAATACACCGTTCTATATAATGCACAGTTCTATATAATACACTGTTCTATATGATACACAATTCTCTATAATACACCGTTCTGTATAGTGCACTGTTCTATATAATACACCATTCTATATTACACACCATTCTATATAATACACCGTTCTATATAATACAACATTCTTTATAATGCATTGTTCTATATTACACACCGTTCTATTTAATACACTGTTCTATATAATACACCATTCTATATTACACACTGTTCTATATAATACACCATTCTATATTACACACTGTTCTTTATAATTCACTTTTCTATATAATGCGCACTTCCATATTACACACCATTCTATATAATACACCATTCTAAATAATACACTCTTCTATATTACACACCGTGCTATATAATACACCGTTCTGTATAATTATCCATTCTATATAATACACTGTTCTATATTACCCAGCGTTCTATATAATACACCGTTTTATATAATAGACCATTCTATCTAATGCACTGTTCTATATTACACACCGTTCTATATAATACACTGCTATATATAATGCGCCGTGCTATATAATACTCCGTTCTATAAAATACACTGTTCTATATTACACACTGTTCTATATAATACACTGTTCTGTATAATACACTGTTCTATGTTACACACTGTTCTATATAATACACTGCTCTGTATAATACACCATTCTATTTTACACAATGTTCTATATAATACACTGTTCTATATAACACACTGTTCTATATTACACACCATTCTATATAATACTATTTTCTATATAACATACTGTTCTATATTGAACCCTGTTCTATATAATACACCGCTCTATATAATACAATGTTCTATATAGTACACCGTTCTATATAATACACCTTTCTGTATAATACAAAGTTCTATATAATACACTGTTCTATACGATACACCATTCTATATAATACACCATTCTTTATAATACACTGTTCTCTATAATACACTGTTCTATATTACACAGCATTCTATTTAATACTCTGTTCTATATAATATACTGTTCTATACTACACACTTCTAAATAATACACCGTTCTATATAATACACTGTTCTATATATTACACCGTTCTATATAATACACTGTTCTGAATAACCCAGCGGTCTATATAATACACCGTTCTCTATAATACACTGTTCGATATTACACACCATTCTATATAATACAATGTTCTATATAATACACTGTTTCATATAATACACCGTTCTGTATAATACTGTTTTATATTACACACCATTCTATATAATACACCTTTCTATATACTACACCTTTCTACATAATGCACTGTTCTATATTACACACCGCTCTATATAATACACCGTTCTATATAATGCATGGTTCTATATAATACATCTTTCTATATAATACACCATTCTATACAATGCACTGTTCTATATTACACAAAGTTATATATAATACAGCATTCTATTATACCCACCGTTCTGTATAATACACTATTCTATATAATACACCGTTCTATATTACACAGCGTTCTATATAATACACTATTCTCTATTACGCACTGTTATATATAATACACCATTCCATATAAAACATTATTCTATATTACAAACCGTTTTATATAATACACCATTCTACATAATGCACTGTTCTATAAAATACACTTCTATATAATACACTGTTGTATATAATACACTGTTCTATATTACAAACTGTCTATAAAATACACCGTTCTATATAATATACGGTTGTATATAATACACTGTTCATTATAATACACCTTCGATATAAAACACCGTTCTATATAATACACTTTCCATATAATACACTGTCCTATATAATACACAGTTCTAAATAATACACTGTTCTATATTACACACCATTCTATACAATAATCTGTTCTAATTAATATACCATGCTATATTACAAAATGTACTATATAATACACTATCCTATATTACACACTGTTCTATATAATTCACTATTCTATATTACACACTGTTTTATATAAGGCACTGTTCTATATAATGCACTTTTCTATATTACACAGTGTTCTATATAATGCAATGTTCTATATAATGCGGCATTCTATATTACACACCGTTCTATATAATACACCGTTCTATATAATACTGTTCAATGTTACCCACCATTCTATATGATACACCGTTCTATATAATACACCCTTCTATATAATGTACTGTTCTATATTGCACACCGTTCTAGATAATACACTTTTCTATATAATACACCATTCTATATTACACATTGTTCTATATAATACACTATTCTATATTACACAATGTTCTATATTTTGCACTCTTCTATATTACACATTATTCTGTTTAATACACCGTTCTATATAATGCACTGTTCCATATAATACACTGTTCCATATAATACACCATTGTATATAATACACTGTTCTATATTACACACCGTTCTATATAATACACCGTTCTATATAATACACTGTTCTATATAATACACCATTGTATATTACACACTGTTCTATATAATACACCATTCTATATTACACACCGTTCTATAATACACACTCGTGTATGTAATGCACTGTTCTACATAATGCAATGTTCTATATTACACACCATTCTTTATAATACTCCGATCTGTATAATACACTGTTCTATATAATACACTGCTCTATATAATACAGCGTTCTATATAATAAACCGTTCTATAAAATCCATCAACATATATAATACACTGTTCTATATAATACACCATTCTATATAATACACCGTTCTATAAAATACACCATTCTATACAATACACTGTTCTATAAAGTACACTTTTCTATATTACACACTATTCTATATAATACTTTGTTCTATATAACACACTCTTCTTTATTACACACAGTTCTATATAATACACCGTTATATATAATACACTGTTCTATATAATGCACCATTCTATATAATACACTGTTCTATATAACAAAACGTTCTATATAATAAAATGTTCTATATAATGCACTGTTCTATATAATACACCGTTCTATACCATACACTGTTCTATATTACACACCGTTCTCTAAAATACATGGTTCTATATAATACACTGTTCAATATGATACACAATTCTCTATAATACACCGTTCTATATAATACACCGTTCTATATATTACAGCGTTCTATATAATACACTGTTCTATATTACACACCGTTCTATATAATACAATGTTCTATATAATACACCTTTTATATTACACACGGTGCTATGTAATACACCATCCTATATTAAACACTGTTCTATGTAATGCACTGTTCTATATATTGCGCTCTTCTATATTACACACTCTTCCATATAATACACCATTCTATTTAATGCATTGTTCTATATTGCACACCATTCTATATAATACACTGTTCCATATAATACACTGTTCTATATAATACACCGTTGTATATAATACACTGTTCTATAATACATACCATTCTATATTACACACTTTTCCATATAATACAGTGTTGTATATTACACACCGTTCTATATAATACACTCTTCTATATAATACAGCATTCTTTATAATGCATTGTTCTATATTACACACAATTCTATAAAATATACTGTTCGATATAATACACCAGTCTATATTACACACCGTTCTATATGATACACCGTTCTATATAATACACCATTCTTTATAATGCATTGTTCTATATTATACATCATTCTATTTAATACACTGTTCTATATAATACACCATTCTATATAACACACTGTTCTATATAATACACTATTCTATATTACACACTGTTCTATATAATGCACTGTTCTATATAATGAGCTCTTCCATATTACACGCCATTCTATATAATACACCGTTCTATATAATACACACTTCTATATTACACACCGTTCTATATAATACACAGTTCTATATAATACTATATTCTATATAATACACTATTCTATAATACACAGCGATCTAAATAATACACAGTTTTATATAATACACCATTCTATATAATGCACTGTTCTATATTACACACCGTTCTATATAATACACTGTTGTATATAATACTCCATTCTCTATTACACACTGTTCTAGATAATACACCATACTATATTACACACCGTTCTGTATAATGCACCTTCCAATTTAATACACCATTCTTTATTACACACTGTTCTATATAATACACCGTTCTATATAATACACTGTTTTATATAGTACGCCATTCTATATAATACACCATTCTATTTAATACATTGCTCTATATAATACATCGTTCTATATAATACACTGTTCTATATAATACACTGTTCTATATTACACACCATTCTATATAATACACCGCTCTATATAAAACAACATTCTATATAATACACCACTCTATATAATACATCGTTCTATATAATACACTGTCCTATATTATACACTGCAGTATATTACACACGCTTCTATAAAATACAACACTCTATATAATACACCATTCTATATAATATACCATTCTATATAATACACCGCTCTCTATAATACATCGTTCTATATAATACACTGTTCTATACAATAAACTGTTCTAAATTACACACCATTCTATATAATAGTCTGTTCTATATAACATTCTGTTCCATATTAAACACTGTTCTATATAATACACCGCTCTATATAATACTGTTCTATATAATACACGGTTCTATATAATACACTATTCTACATAATACACTGCTCTATATTACACACAATTCTATATAAAACTCTGTTCTATACAATACACTGTTCTATATTACACACAGTTCTATATAATACAGCATTCTATATAATACACAGTTCTATATAATACACCGTTCCATATAATACAATGTTCTCTATAATTAACTGTTCTATATTACACACCGTTCTATATAAAAACACTGTTCTGTACGATACGCCATTATATATAATACACCATTCTATATAATACACTGTTCTCTATATTAACCTGTTCTATATTACACACCATTCTATTTAATACTCTGTTCTATATAATATACTGTTCTATATTACACACTTCTAAATAATACACCGTTCTATATAATACACTGTTATATATAATATACCGTTCAATATAATATACTGTTCTAAATAACACAGCAGTCTATATAATACACCGTTCTCTATTACACACTTTACTATATTACACACCGTTCTATATAATACATTGTTATATATAATACACTGTTCTATATTACACACCATTCTATATAATAGTCTGTTCTATATGACATACTGTCCCATACTAAACACTGTTCGATATAATACACCGCTCTATATAATACACTGTTCTATATAATACACCGTTCTATATAATACACTGTTCTATATAATACACTGCTCTATATTACACACAATTCTATATAACACTCTGTTCTATACAATACATTGTTCTATATTAAACACAGTTATATATAACACACCGTTCTATATAATACACTGTTCTATATAGTACACCGTTCTATATAATACAATGTTCTATATAATACATTGTTCTTTTTTGCACACAGTTCTATATGATACACTGTTCTGTATGATACACCGTTCTATATAATACACCATTCTATATAATACACTGTTCTCTATATTACACTGTTCTATATTACACACCATTCTATTTAATACTCTGTTCTATATAATATACTGTTCTATATTACACACTTCTAAATAATACACCGTTCTATATAATACACTGTTCTAAATAACACAGCGGTCTATATAATACGCAGTTCTCTATTATACACTTTTCTATATTACACACCGTTCTGTATAATACACTGTTCTATATAATACATCGTTCTATATAATACACCATTCTATATAAAACACTGTTCTGTATATTACACCGTTCCATATAATACAATGTTCTATATTACACACAGTTCAATATAATACACTGTTCTGTACGATACTCCATTCTATATAACACGCCATTCTATATAATACACTGTTCTCTATATTCCACTGTTCTATATTACACACCATTCTGTTTAATACTCTATTCTATATAATATACTGTTCTATATTACACACTTCTAAATAATACACCATTCTATATAATACACTGTTCTATATAATACACTGTTCTATATAATACACTGTTCTAAATAACACAGCAGTCTATATAATACACCGTTCTCTATAATACACTGTTCTATATTACACACCGTTCTATATAATACAAAGTTCTATATAATACACTGTTCTATATAATACACCGTTCTCTATAATACACCATTCTATTTTCCACAATGTTCTATATAATACATTGTTCTATATTACACACCATTCTATACAATACAACGTTCTATATGATACACTGTTCTATATTACACAACGTTCTATATAATACACTGTTCTATATTACACACCATTCTATATAATACACTTTTCTATATAACATACTGTTCTATATTGAACACCGTTCTATATAATACACCGCTCTATATAATACAACGTTCTATATAATACACCGTTCTATATAATAAACTGTTCTATATAATACACTGCTCTATATTACACACAATTCTATATAAAACTCTGTTCTATGCAATACATTGTTCTATATTACACAAAGTTCTATATAATACACCGTTCTATATAATACACTGTTCTATATAATACACCATTCTATATAATACAATGTTCTATATAATACACTGTTCTATATTACACACAGTTCTTTATAATACACTGTTCTATACGATGCACCGTTCTATATAATACACCATTCTATATAATACACTGTTCTCTCTAATACACTGTTCTATATTACGCACCATTCTATTTAATACTTTGTTCTATATAATATACTGTCCTATATTACACACTTCTAAATAATACACCGTTATATATAATACGCTGTTCTATATAATACACCGTACTATATAATACACTGTTGTAAATAACACAGCGGTCTATATAATACACCGCTCTCTATAATACACTGTTCGATATTACACACCGTTCTATATAATACAATGTTCTGTATAATACACTGTTCTATATAATACACCGTTCTATATAATACACTGTTTTATATTGCACTCCATTCTATATAATACACCGTTCTATATACTACACCATTCTACATGATGTACTGTTCTATATTACACACCGCTCTATATAATACACCGTTCTATATAATTCACCGTTCTATATAATACACCTTTCTATAAAATAGACCATTCTATACAATGCACTGTTCTATATTACACAACGTTCTTTAAAATACACTGTTGTATATAATACAGCATTCTATTATACACACCCTTCTGTATAATACACTATTCTATATAATACACTGTTCTATATCACACAGCATTCTATATAATACACTATTCTCTATTACGCACTGTTCTATATAATACACCCTTCCATATAAAACGCTATTCTATATTACAAACCGTTTTATATAATACACCATTCTACACAATGCACTGTTCTTTAAAATACACTTCTATATAATACACTGTTGTATATAATACACTGTTCTATATTACACACTGTTCAATATAATACACCGCTCTATATAATACACCGTTCTATATAATATACGGTTGTATATAATACACTGTTCTATATAATACACCTTTGATATAATACACTGTTCTATATAATACACCGTTGTATATAATACACTGTTCTATAATACACACCATTCTATATAATACACCGTTCTATATAATACATTGTTCTATATAATACACCGTTGTATATAATACACTGTTCTATAATACACACCATTCTATATAATACACCGTTCTATATAATACATTGTTCTATATAATACACCGTTGTATATAATACACTGTTCTATAATACACACCATTCTATATAATACACCGTTCTATATAATACATTGTTCTATATAATACACCGTTGTATATAATACACTGTTCTATAATACACACCATTCTATATAATACACCGTTGTATATAATACATTGTTCTATATTTAAACACCATTCTATATTACACACTTTTCTATATAATAGTGTTGTATATTACACACCGTTCCATATAATACACTGTTCTATATTACACACCGCTCTATATAATACACCATTCTATATAATACACTGTTCTATATAATACACCATTCTATATTACACACTGTTCTATATAATGCACCGTTCTTCATTACACTCCGTTCTATATTACACACTCATGTATGCAATGCACTGTTCTACATAATGCAATGTTTTATATTACACACCATTCTATATAATACACCGTTCTATATTATGCACTGTTCTATATACTGTACAGTTCTATATAATATGTTGTTCTATATAATACACTGTTCTGTATAATGCACCATTCTATATAATACACCATTCTATATATTACATTGCTCTATCTAATACATCGTTCTTTATAATTCACTGTTTTATATAATACATTGTTCTTTATTACACACCCTCCTATATAAGAAACCATTCTATATAATACACCATTCTATATAATACACCGCACTGTATAATACATTGTTCTATATAATACACTGTTCTATATAATACACCGTTCTATATAATACAATGTTCTATATAATACACTGTTCTATATTACACACAGTTCTTTATAATACACTGTTCTATAAGTTTCACCGTTCTATATAATTCACCATTCTATATAATACACTGTTCTCTCTAATACACTGTTCTATATTACACACCATTCTATTTAATACTTTGTTCTATATAATATACTGTTCTATATTGCACACTTCTAAATAATACACCATTCTATATAATACGCTGTTCTATATAATACACCGTTCTATATAATACAATGTTGTATAAAACACAGCGGTCTATATAATACACCACTCTCTATAATACACTGTTCGATATTACACACCGTTCTATATAATACAATGTTCTATCTAATACACTGTTCTATATAATACACCGTTCTATATAATACACTGTTTTATATTACACTCCATTCTATATAATACACCGTTCTATATACTACACCATTCTACATAATGCACAGTTCTATATTACACACCGCTCTATATAATACACCGTTCTATATAATTCACCGTTCTATATAATACACCTTTCTATATAATACACCACTCTATACAATGCACTGTTCTATATTACACAACCTTCTTTAAAATACACTGTTGTATATAATACAGCATTCTATTATACACACCCTTCTGTATAATACACTATTCTATATAATACACCGTTCTATATTACACAGAATTCTATATAATACACTATTCTATATAATACACCGTTCTATATTACACAGAATTCTATATAATACACTATTCTCTATTACTCACTGTTCTATATAATACACCGTTCCATAAAAAACGCTATTCTATATTACAAACCGTTTTATATAATACACCATTCTACACAATGCACTGTTCTATAAAATACACTTCTATATAATACACTGTTGTATATAATACACTGTTCTATATTACACACGCTTCTATATAATACACCGCTCTATATCATGCACCATTCTACATAATACAACGCTCTATGTAATACACCATTCTATATAATACACTGTGGTATATAATACACCATTCTATATTTCACACCGTTCTGTATAATATACTGTCCTATATAATACACCATTCTATATTACACACTGTTCTATGTAATGCACCGTTCTATATAATGCAATGTTTTATATAGTACACCATTCTATATAATACAATTTTCTATATTACGCACTGTTCTATATACTGTACAGTTCTATATAATATGTTGTTCTATATAATACACTATTCTGTATAATGCACCATTCTATATAATACACCATTCAATATAATACATTGCTCTATCTAATACATCGTTCTTTATAATTCACTGTTCTATATAATATATTGTTCTTTATTACACACCCTCCTATATAAGAAACCATTCTATATAATGCACCATTCTATATAATACACTGTTCTATATAATACACTGTTCTATTTTACACACCCTTCTACATAATACACCGCTTTATATAATGCACCGTTCTATATAATACACTGTTCTGTATAATACACCATTCTATACAATACACCATTCTATATAATACACCATTCTATATAATACACCGCTCCCTATAATACATCGTTCTATATAATACACTCTTCTATATAATACACCATTCTTTATAATGCATTGTTCTATATTACACACAATTCTATAAAATATACTGTTCGATATAATACACCATTCTATATTACACACCGTTCTATATGATACACCGTTCTATATAATACACCATTCTTTATAATGCATTGCTCTATATTACACACCATTCTAGTTAATACACTGTTCTATATAATACACCATTCTATATTACACACTGTTCTATCTAATACACTATTCTATATTACACACTGTTCTATATAATGCACTGTTCTATATGATGCGCTCTTCCATATTACACACCATTCTATATAATACACCGTTCTATATAATACACTCTTCTATATTACACACCGTTCTATATAATACACAGTTCTATATAATACTATATTCTATATAATACACTGTTCTATATAACACAGCGATCTATATAATACACCGTTTTATATAATACACCATTCTATATAATGCACTGTTCTATATTACACACCATTCTATATAATACACTGTTGTATATAATACTCCATTCTATATTACACACTGTTCCAAATAATACACCATTCTATATTACACACCGTTCTGTATAATGCACCTTCCTATTAAATACACCATTCTTTATTACACACTGTTCTATATAATACACCGTTCTATATAATACACTGTTTTATATAGTACGCCTTTCTATATAATACACCATTCTATATTACACACTGTTCTCTATACTGTACCATTCTATATAATATGTTGCTCTATATAATACACTGTTCTGTATAATGCACCATTCTATATAATACACCATTCTATTTAATACATTGCTCTATATAATACATCGTTCTATATAATACACTGTTCTATATAATACACTGTTCTATATTACACACCATTCTATATAATACACCGCTCTATATAATACACCATTCTATATAATACACCACTCTATATAATACATCGTTCTATATAATACACTGTCCTATATTGTACACTGCACTATATTACACACCCTTCTATATAATACAACACTCTATATAATACACCATTTTATATAATATACAATTCGATATAATACACCGCTATCTATAATACATCGTTCTATATAATACACTGTTCTATACAATAAACTGTTCTATATTACACACCATTCTATATAATAGTCTGTTCTATATAACATTCTGTTCGATATTAAACACTGTTCTATATAATACACCGCTCAATATAATACTGTTCTATATAATACACCGTTCTATATAATACACTATTCTATATAATACACTGCTCTATATTACACACAATTCTATATAAAACTCTGTTCCATACAATGCACTGTTCTATATTACACAAAGTTCTATATAATACACCGTTCTATATAATACATTGTTCTATATAATACACCGTTTCATATAATACAATGTTCTCTATAATTAACTGTTCTATATTACACACCGTTCTATATAATACAATGTTCTATATAATACACGGTTCCATATTACACACCATTCTATATAATAGTCTGTTCTATATGACATACTGTTCCATATTAAATACTGTTCTATATAATACACCGCTCTATATAATACATTGTTCTATATAATACACCGTTCTATATAATACACTGTTCTATATAATACATTGCTCTATATTACACACAGTTCTATATAAAACTCTGTTCTATACAATACATTGTTCTATGTTAAACAAAGTTATATATAACACACCGTTCTATATAATACACAGTTCTATATAATACACCGTTCTATATAATACAATGTTCTATATAATACACTGTTCTTTTTTGCACACAGTTCTATATGATACACTGTTCTGTACGATACACCGTTCTATATAATACACCATTCTATGTAATACACTGTTCTCTATATTGCACTGTTCTATATTACCCACCATTCTATTTAATACTCTGTTCTATATAATATACTGTTCTATATTACACACTTCTAAATAATACACCGTTCTATATAATACACTGTTCTATATAATACACTGTTCTAAATAACACAGAGGTCTATTAAATACGCCGTTCTCTATTATACACTTCTCTATATTACACACCGTTCTATATAATACACTGTTCTATATAATACACCGTTCTATATAATACAGCATTCTATATAATACACTGTTCTGTATAATACACAGTTCCATATAATACAATGTTCTATATAATGCACTGTTCTATATTACACACAGTGCTATATAATACACTGTTCTGTACGATACTCCATTCTATATAACACACCATTCTATATAATACACTGTTCTCTATATTACACTGTTCTATATTACAAACCATTCTGTTTAATACTCTGTTCTATATAATATACTGTTCTATATTACACTCTTCTAAATAATACACCGTTCTATATAATACACTGTTCTATATAATACACCGTTCTATATAATACACTGTTCTAAATAACACAGCGGTCTATATAATACGCCGTTCTCTATTAGACACTTTTCTATATTACACACCGATCTATATAATACACTGTTCTATATAATACACCGTTCTATATAATGCACCATTCTATATAATACACTGTTCTCTATATTACACTGTTCTATATTACACACCATTCTGTTTAATACTCTATTCTATATAATATACTGTTCTATATTACACACATCTAAATAATACACCGTTCTATATAATACACTTTTCTATATAATACGTTTTTCTATATAATACTGTTCTAAATAACACAGCAGTCTATATAATACACCGTTCTCTATAATACACCATTCTATTTTCCACAATGTTCTATATAATACATTGCTCTAAATAACACAGCATTCTATACAATACAACGTTCTATATGATACACTGTTCTATATTACACACCGTTCTATATAATACATTGTTCTATATTACACACCATTCTATATAATACACTTTTCTATATAACATACTGTTCTATATTAAACACTGTTCTATATAATACACCGCTCTATATAATACAATGTTCTATATAATACACCATTCTATATAATACACTCTTATATAAAATACACTGCTCTATATTACACACAATTCTATATAAAACTCAGTTCTATACAATACACTGTTCTATATTACACACAGTTCTATATAATACACCATTCTATATAATACACCATTCTATATAATACACCGCACTCTATAATACATCGTTCTATATAATACACTGTTCTATATAATACCCTGTTCTATTTTACATGCCCTTCTATATAATACACCACTTTATATAATGCACCATTCTATATAATACACTGTTCTGTATAATACAACATTCTATACAATACACCATTCTATATAATACACCGCTGTATATAATACATCGTTCTATATAATACACTGTTCTATGTAATACACTGTTCTATATTACACACCCTTCTATATAATACACCGCTCTATATAATACATCGTTCTATGTAATACACTGTTCTATGCTACACACCCTTCTATATAAAACACCGTTCTATATAATACACTGTCTTATATAGTACACCATACTATATAATACACCATTCTATATTACACACTGTTCCACATAATGCACCATTCTATATAATATGTTGTTCAATATAATACACTGTTCTGTATAATGCACCATTCTATTTAATACACCATTCTATATAATACACCGCTCTACATAATACACTGCTCTATATAATACATCGTTCTATATAATACACTGTTCTAAATAACACAGCAGTCTATATAATACTCCATTCTCTATAATACACTGTTCGATATTACACACCGTTATATATAATATATTACACACAGTTCTATATAATACACCGTTCTATATAATACAATGTTCTATATAATACATCATTCTATATAATACAATGTTCTATATAATACACTGTTCTATATTACACACAGTTCTTTATAATACACTGTTCTATACGATACACCTTTCTATATAATACACCATTCTATATAATACACTGTTCTCTCTAATACACTGTTCTATATTACACACCATTCTATTTAATACTTTGTTCTATATAATATATTGCTCTATATTACACACTTCTAAATAATACACCGTTCTATATAATACGCTGTTCTATATAATACACCGTTCTATATAATACACTGTTGTAAATAACACAGCGGTCTATATAATACACCACTCTCTATAATACACTGTTCGATATTACACACCGTTCTATATAATACAATGTTCTATATAATACACTGTTCTATATAATACACCGTTCTATATAATACACTGTTTTATATTACCCTCCATTCTATATAATACACCGTTCTATATACTACACCATTCTACATAAGCACTGTTCTATATTACACACTGCTCTATATAATACACCATTCTATATAATTCACCGTTTTTTATAATACACCTTTCTATATAATACACCATTCTATATTACACAACGTTCTTTAAAATACACTGTTGTATATAATACAGCATTCTATTATACACACCCTTCTGTATAATACACTATTCTATATAATACACCGTTCTATATTACACAGAATTCTATATAATACACTATTCTCTATTACTCACTGTTCTATATAATACACCGTTCCATATAAAACGCTATTCTATATTACAAAACCGTTTCATATAATACACCATTCTACACAATGCACTGTTCTATAAAATACACTTCTATATAATACACTGCTGTTTATAATACACTGTTCTATATTACGCACCTTTGATATAATACACCGTTCTATATAATACACCATTCCATATAATACACTGTTCTATATAATACACAGTTCTATATAATACACTGTTCTATATTATACACTGTTGTATATAATACTCTGTTCTATATAATACACCATTCTATATTATACACTGCACTATATAATACACTATCCTATATTACACACTGTTCTATATAATGCACTGTTCTAGATAATGTGCTCTTCTATATTACACAACGTTCTATATAATACACAATTCTTTTAATGCATTGCTCTATATAAAACACTGTTCTAAAAATACAATATTCTATATTACACACTGTTCTATATAATGCAATGTTCTATATTTTGCACTCTTCTATATGACACATTATTCTATGTAATACACCGTTCTATATAATGCACTGTTCCATATAATACACTGTTCTATATAATATACCATTGTATATAATACACTGTTCTATATTACACACCGTTCTATATAATACACCATTCTATATAATACACTGTTCTATATAATACACCATTCTATATTACACACTGTTCTATATAATACATCATTCTATATTACACTCCATTCTATATTACACACTCGTGTATGTAATGCACTGTTCTACATAATGCAATGTTTTATATTACACACCATTCTATATACTACACCGATCTGTATAATACACTGTTCTATATAATACACTGTTCTATATAATACAGTGTTCTATATAATATACCGATGTATATAATACACTGTTCTATATAATACACTGTTCTATATAATACAGCGTCCTATATAATACACCGTTCTAAATAACACACCAAGCTATATAATACACCGTTCTATATAATACACCGTTCTATAAAATAGACCATTCTAGACAATACACTGTTCTATATAATACACTTTTCTATATTACACACCATTCTATATAATACTCTGTTCTATAAAACACACTTTTCTTTATAGACACAGTTCTATATAATACACCGTTATATATAATACATTGTTCTATATAATGCACCATTCTATATAATGCACCGTTCTATATAATAAACTGTTCTATATTAAACGCTTTTATATATAATACACCGTTGTATATAATACACTGTTCTATATTATACACTGTTGTATATAACACACCGTTCTATATAATGCACAGTTCTATATAATACACTCTTCTATATAATACACAGTTCTATATAATAAACTGTTCTTTATTACACATCGTTCTATATAATTCTCTGTTCTATATAATACACTGTTCTATATAATACACCGTTCTATATAATACACTTTTCTATATAATACACTGTTCTATATAATACAATGTTCTATATAATACACCATTCTATATTACACACTGTGCTATATAATACACCATCCTATATTAAACAATGTTCTATGCAATGCACTGATCTATATATTGCACTCTTCTATATTACACACTCTTCTATATAATGCACCATTCTATTTAATGCATTGTTTTATATTACACACCATTCTATATAATACACTGTTCCATATAATACACTGTTCTATATAATACACCGTTGTATATAATACACTGTTCTATATTACACACCATTCTCTATAATACACCGTTCTATATAATACACTGTTCTATATTTAAGCAACATTCTATATTACACAATGTTCTATATAATACAGCGTTGTATATTACACACCGTTCTATATAATGCACTGTTCTATATAAAGCGCTGTTCTATATTGCACACCGTTCTATATAATACACCATTCTATATATTACACTGTTCTATATTATACACCGTTCTATATAATACACCATTCTTTATAAAGCATTGTTCTATATTACACACTTTTCTATATAATACACTGTTCGATATAATACACCATTCTATATTACACACCGTTCGATATAATACACCGTTCTATATAATACACCATTCTTTATAATGTATTGTTATATATTACACACCGTTCTATTTAATACACTGTTCTATATAATACACCATTCTATATTACACACTGTTCTATATAATACACTATTCTATATTACACACTGTTCTATATAATTCACTATTCTATATAATGCGCTCTTCCATATTACACACCATTCTATATAATACACCATTCTATATAATACACTCTTCTATATTACACACCGTTCTATATAATACACCGTTCTATATAATAATCCATTCTATATAATACACGGTTCTATAATACCCAACGTTCTATATAATACACCGTTTTATATAATAGACCATTCTATATAATGCACTGTTCTATATAACACACTGTTCTATATAATGCGCCGTGCTATATAATACTCCGTTCTATAAAATACATTGTTCTATATTACACACTGTTCTATATAATACACCATTCTATATAATACACTGTTCCATATTACACACTGTTCTATATAATACACTGCTCTATATAATACACCATTCTATTTTACACAATGTTCTATATAATACACTGTTCTATATAATACACTGTCCTATATTACACACCATTCTATATAATACTATTTTCTATATAACATACTGTTCAATATTGAACCCTGTTCTATATAATACATTGCTCTATATAATACAATGTTCTATATAGTACACCGTTCTATATAATACACCTTTCTGTATAATACAATGTTCTATATAATACACTGTTCTATACGATACACCTTTCTATATAATACACCATTCTTTACAATACACTGTTCTCTATAATACACTGTTCTATATTACACACCATTCTATTTAATACTCTGTTCTATATAATATACTGTTCTATATTACACACTTCTAAATAATACACCGTTCTATATAATACACTGTTCTGAATAACCCAGCGGTCTATATAGTACACCGTTCTCTATAATACACTGTTCGATATTACACACCGTTATATATAATACACCATTCTATATAATACACTGCTCTATATAATACACCATTCAATATAATACACTGCTCTATATTACACACCATTCTATATAATGCACTGTTCTATATAATACACCATTCTATATAATACAACACTAGATATTACACACCAATCTATATAATGCACTGATGTATATAACCCCCCATTCTATATAATACACGGTTCTATATAATACCCTGTTCTATATTACACACCCTTCTATATAATACACCGATTTATATAATGCACCATTCTCTATAATACACTGCTCTGTGTAATACACCATTCTATACAATACACCATTCTATATAATACACCGCTCTATATAATACATCGTTCTATATAACACACTGTTCTATATAATACACTGTTCTATATTACACACCCTTCTATATAATACACTGCTCTATATAATACATCGTTGTATATAATACTCTGTTCTATGCTACACACCCTTCTATATAATACACCGTTCTATATAATACACTGTTTTATATAGTACTCCATACTATATAATACACCATTCTATATTACACACTGTTCCATATATTGCACCATTCTATATAATATGTTCTATATAATACAATGTTCTGTATAATGCACCATTCTATTTAATACACCATTCTATATAATACACTGCTCTATATAATACACCGCTCTATATAATACATCGTTCTATATAATACACTGTTCTATGCTACACACCCTTCTATATAATACACCGTTCTATATAATACACTGTTTTATATAGTACACCATATTATATAATACACCATTCTATATTACACACTGTTCCATATAATGCACCATTCTATATAATATGTTGTTCTATATAATACACTGTTCTGTATAATGCACCATTCTATTTAATACACCATTCTATTTAATACACCGCTCTATATAATACATCGTTCTATATAATACACTGTTCTATATTACACACCCTTCTATATAATACACCGCTCTTTATAATACATCGTTCAATATAATACTCTGTTCTATATAATACACGATTCTATATTACACACACTTGTATATAATACACCGCTCTATATCATACACCATTCTACATAATACAACGCTCTATATAATACACCATTCTATATAATACACTGTTCTATATAATACACCATTCTATATAATACACTGTTCTATATAATACACCATTCTATATTACACACCATTCTATATAATACACCATTCTATATTACACACCGTTCTATATAATACAATGCTCTATATAATACACCATCTATATAAAACACTGCTCTATATAATACACCATTCTATATAATACACCGCTCTATATTACACACCATTCTATATAATGCACTGTCTATATAATACACCATTCTATATAATACAACACTCGATATTACACACCAATCTATATAATGCACTGATGTATATAACACCCCATTCTATATAATACACCGTTCTATATAATACAACATTCTATATTACACAACCTTCTATATAATACACCGCTCTATATAATACACCATTCTATATTACACACCGTTCTATATAATACACCATTCTATATAATACTGTTCTATATTTCACACCGTTCTATGTGATACACCGTTCTATATAATACACCATTCTATATAATGTCCTGTTCTATATTGCACACCGTTCTAGATAATACACTTTTCTATATAATACACCATTCTAAATTACACACCGTTCTATATAATACACCATTCTATATAATACTGTTCTATATTTCACACCGTTCTATATAATACACCGTTCTATATAATACACCATTCTATATAATGTACTGTTCTATATTGCACACCGTTCTAGATAATACACTTTTCTATATAATACACCATTCTATATTACACACTGTTCTATATATTATACACTATTCTATATTACACATGTTCTATATTTTGCACTCTTCTATATTACACATTATTCTATGTAATACACCGTTCTATATAATGCACTGTTCCATATAATACACTGTTCTATATAATACACCATTGTATATAATGCACTGTTCTATATTACACACCGTTCTATATAATACACGATTCTATATAATACACTGTTCTATATAATACACTGTTCTACATAATACAGCATTCTATATAATACACCGTTCTATACAATACACTGGTCTATATAATACACCATTCTATATAATACACCGTTCAATAAAATACACCATTCTATACAATACACTGTTCTATTTAATACACTATTCTATATTACACACCATTCTATATAATACTCTGTTCTATATAACACACTGGTCTTTATTACACACAGTTCTATATAATACACCGTTATATATAAAACACTGTTCTATATAATGCTCCATTCTATTTAATACACTGTTCTATATTACACAACGTTCTATTTCATAAAATGTTCTAGATAATACACTGTTCTATATAATACACCGTTCTATATCACACACTGTTCTATATTACACAACGTTCTATTTCATAAAATGTTCTAGATAATACACTGTTCTATATAATACACCGTTCTATATCACACACTGTTCTATATTACACACCGTTCTCTACAATACATTGTTCTATATAATACACTGTTCTATATTACACACTGTTCTATATAATACACCGTTGTATATAATACTCTGTTCTATATAATACACTGTTCTATATAATACACCGTTCTATATAATGCACAGTTCTATATAATACACGGTTCTATATAATACACAGTTCTATATAATAAACTGTTCTATATTACACACCGTTCTATATAATACTCTGTTCTATATAATACACCATTCTATATGATACACAATTCTCTATAATACACCGTTCTATATAATACACCGTTCTATATGATATACTTTTCTATATAATACACTGTTCTATATAATACACTGTTCTATATAATACACCGTTGTATATAATACACTGTTCTATATTACACACCGTTCTCTATAATACACCGTTCTATATAATACACTGTTCTATATTTAAGCACCATTCTATATTACACACTGTTCTATATAATACAGCGTTGTATATTACACACCGTTCTATATAATGCACAGTTCTAAATAAAGCGCTGTTCTATATTGCACACCGTCCTATATAATACACCATTCTATATAATACACTGTTCTATATAATACACCATTCTTTATAAAGTATTGTTCTATATTACACACTTTTCTATATAATACACTGTTCTATATAATACACCATTCTATATTACACTCCGTTCTATATAATACACCGTTCTATATAATACACCATTCTTTATAATGCATTGTTCTATATTACACACCGTTCTATTTAATACACTGTTCTATATAATACACCATTCTATATTACACACTGTTCTATATAATACACTATGCTATATTACACACTGTTCTATATAATTCACTATTCTATATAATGCGCTCTTCCATATTACACATCATTCTATATAATACACTCTTCTATATTACACACCGTTCTATATAATACACCGTTCTATATAATAATCCATTCTATATAATACACTGTTCTATATTACCCAGCGTTCTATATAATACACCGTTTTATATAATAGACCATTCTATATAATGCACGGTTCTATATTACTCACCGTTCTATATAATACACTGTTCTATATAATGCGCCGTGCTATATAATACACCGTTCTATAAAATACATTGTTCTATGTTACACACTGTTCTATATAATACACCGCTCTATATAATACACTGTTCTATATAATACACCGTTCTATATAATACACAGATCTATATAATACACTGCTCTATATTACACACAATTCTATATAAAACTCTGTTCTATACAATACATTGTTCCATATTAAACACAGTTATATATAACACACCGTTCTATATAATACACTGTTCTATATAATACACCGTTCTATATAATACAATGTTATGTATAATACACTGTTCTTTTTTGCACACAGTTCTATATGATACACTGTTCTATACGATACACCATTCTATATAATACACCATTCCATATAATACACTGTTCTCTATATTACACTGTTCTATATTACACACCATTCTATTTAATACTCTGTTCTATATAATATACTGTTCTATATTACACACTTCTAAATAATACACCGTTCTATATAATACACTGTTCTATATTACACACCGTTCTATATAATACAATGTTCTAAATAATACACTGTTCTATATAATACACCGTTCTCTATAATACACCATTCTATTTTCCACAATGTTCTATATAATACATTGTTCTGTACAATGCACAATTCTATTTAATACACCATTCTATATAACACACCGCTCTATATAATACATCGTTCAATATAATACACTGTTCTATATCATACACTGTTCTATATTACACACCCTTGTATATAATACACCGCTCTATATCATACACCATTCTACATAATACAACGCTCTATATAATACACCATTCTATATAATACACTCTTCTATATAATACACCATTCTATATTACACACCATTCTATATAATACACCATTCTATATTACACACTGTGTTACATAATACACCATCCTATATTAAACAATGTTCTATGTAATGTACTGATCTATATTACACACTCTTCTATACAATACACCATTCTATTTAATGCATTGTTTTATATTACACACCATTCTATATAATACACTGTTCCATATAATACACTGTTCTATATAATACACCGTTGTATATAATACACTGTTCTATATTACACACCGTTCTCTATAATACACCGTTCTATATAATACACTGTTCTATATTTAAGCACCATTCTATATTACACACTGTTCTATATAATACAGCGTTGTATATTACACACCGTTCTATATAATGCACAGTTCTATATAAAGCGCTGTTCTATATTGCACACCGTCCTATATAATACACCATTCTATATAATACACTGTTCTATATAATACACCATTCTTTATAAAGTATTGTTCTATATTACACACTTTTCTATATAATACACTGTTCTATATAATACACCATTCTATATTACACTCCGTTCTATATAATACACCGTTCTATATAATACACCATTCTTTATAATGCATTGTTCTATATTACACACCGTTCTATTTAATACACTGTTCTATATAATACACCATTCTATATTACACACTGTTCTATATAATACACTATGCTATATTACACACTGTTCTGTATAATTCACTATTCTATATAATGCACTCTTCCATATTACACATCATTCTATATAATACACACTTCTATATTACACACCGTTCTATATAATACACCGTTCTATATAATAATCCATTCTATATAATACACTGTTCTATATTACCCAGCGTTCTATATAATACACCGTTTTATATAATAGACCATTCTATATAATGCACGGTTCTATATTACTCACCGTTCTATATAATACACTGTTCTATATAATGCGCCGTGCTATATAATACACCGTTCTATAAAATACATTGTTCTATGTTACACACTGTTCTATATAATACACCGTTCTATATAATACACTGTTCTATATTACACACTGTTCTATATAATACACTGCTCTATATAATACACCATTCTATTTTACACAATGTTCTATATAATACATCGTTCTATATAATACACTGTTCTATATTACACACCATTCTACATAATACTATTTTCTATATAACATACTGTTCTATATTGAACCCTGTTCTATATAATACACCGCTCTATATAATACAATGTTCTATACAATACACCGTTCTATATAATACACCTTTCTGTATAATACAATTTTCTATATAATAGACTGTTCTATACGATACACCGTTCGATATAATACACCATTCTTTATAATACACTGTTCTCTATAATACACTGTTCTATATTACACACCATTCTATTTAATACTCTGTTCTATATAATATACTGTTCTATATTACACACTTCTAAATAATACACCGTTCTATATAATACACTGTTTTTTATAATACACCGTTCTATATAATACACTGTTTTATATTACACACCATTCTATATAATACACTGTTTTATATTACACACCATTCTATATAATACACCTTTCTATATACTACACCTTTCTACATAATGCACTGTTCTATATTACACACCGTTCTATATAATACACCGTTCTATATAATGCACCGTCCTACATAATACATCTTTCTATATAATACACCATTCTATACAATGCACTGTTCTATATTACACAACGTTCTTTATAATACACTGTTGTATATAATACAGCATTCTATTATACACACCATTCTGTATAATACACTATTCTATATAATACACTGTTCCATATTACACAGCGTTCTGTATAATACACTATTCTATATTACAAACCGTTTTATATAATACACCATTCTACATAATGCACTGTTCTATAAAATACACTTCTGTATAATACACGGTTGTATATAATACACTGTTCTATATTACACACTGTTCCATATAATACACTATTCTATATTACACACTGTTCTATATAATGCAATGTTCTATATTTTGCACTCTTCTATATTACATATTATTCTATGTAATACACCGTTCTATATAATGCACTGTTCCATATAATACACTGTTCTATATAATACACCATTGTATATAATACACTGTTCTATATTACACACCGTTCTATATAATACACCATTCTATATAATACACTGTTCTGTATAATACACCATTCTATACAATACACCATTCTATATAATACACCGCTCTATATAATACATTGTTCTATATAATACACTGTTCTATATAATACACTGTTCTATATTACACTTCCTTCTATATAATACACTGCTCTATATAATACATCGTTCTATATAATACACTGTTCTATGCTACACAACTTTCTATATAATACACCGTTCTATATAATACACTATCATATAGTACACCATACTTTATAAAACACCATTCTATATTAAACACTGTTCCATATAATGCACCATTCTATATAATATGCTGTTCTATATAATACACTGTTCTGTATAATGCACCATTCTATTTAATACACCATTCTAAATAATACACTGCTCTATATAATACACCGCTCTATATAACACATCGTTCTATATAATACACTGTTCTATGCTACACACCCTTCTATATAATACACCGTTCTATATAATACACTGTTTTATAGAGTACACCATACTATATAATACACCATTCTATATTACACACTGTTCCATATAATGCACCATTCTATATAATATGTTGTTCTATATAATACACTGGTCTGTATAATGCACCATTCTATTTAATACACCATTCTATTTAATACACTGCTCTATATAATACATCGTTCTATATAATACACTGTTCTATATTACAAACCCTTCTATATAATGCACCGCTCTATATAATACATCGTTTAATATAATACACTGTTCTATATAATACACTGTTCTATATTACACACCCTTCTATATAATACACCGCTCTATATCATACACAATTCTACATAATACAACGCTCTATATAATAAACCATTCTATATAATACACTGTTCTATATAATACAACATTCTATATTACACACCATTCTATATAATACACCATTCGATATTACACACCATTCTATATAATACACCGCTCTATATAATACACCATTCTATATAAAACACTGCTCTATATAATACACCATTCTATACAATACAACGCTCTATATTACACACCATTCTATATAATGCACTGTTCTATATAATACACCATTCTATATAATACAACACTCGATATTACACACCAATCTATATAATGCAATGATGTATATAACACCCCATTCTATATAATACACTGTTCTATATAATACACCATTCTATATTACGCACCGTTCTATATAATACAACATTCTATATTACACACCCTTCTATATAAAACACCGCTCTGTATAATACACCATTCTATATTACACACCGTTCTATATAATACACCATTCTATATAATACTGTTCTATATTTCACACTGTTCTATATGATACACCATTCTATATAATGCACCATTCTATATAATGTACTGTTCTATATTGCACACCTTTCTAGATAATACACTTTTCTATATAATACACCATTCTATATTACCCACTGTTCTATATAATACACTATTCTATATTACACATGTTCTATATAATGCAATGTACTATATTTTGCACTCTTCTATATTACACATTATTATATGTAATACACCGTTCTATATAATGCACTGTTCCATATAATACACTGTTCTATATAATACACCATTGTATATAATGCACTGTTCTATATTACACACCCTTTTATATAATACACCATTCTATATAATACACGGTTTTATATAATACACCATTCTATATTACACGCCGTTCTGTATAATACACCGTCCTATATAATACACCACTCTATATTACACACTGTTCTATGTAATACACCGTTCTATATAATACATTGTTTAATATAGTACACCATTCTATATAATACACCGTTCTATATTACGCACTGTTCTATATACTGTACAGTTCTATATAATATGTTGTTCTATATAATACACTGTTCTGTATAATGCACCATTCTATATAATTCACCATTCTATATAATACATTGCTCTATCTAATACATCGTTCTTTATAATTCACTGTTCTATATAATACATTGTTCTTTATTACACACCCTCCTATATAAGAAACCATTCTATATAATACACCATTCTATATAATACACTGCACTCTATAATACATCGTTCTATATAATACGCTGTTCTATATAATGCACTGTTCTATTTTACACACCCTTCTATATAATACACCGCTTTATATAATGCACCATTCTATATAATACACTGTTCTGTATAATACACCATTCTATACAATACACCATTCTATACAATACACCGCTCTATATAATACATCGTTCTATATAATACACTGTTCTATATAATACACTGTTCTATATTACACACCCTGCTATATAATACACCGCTCTATATAATACATCGTTCTATATAATACACTGTTCTATGCTACACACCCTTCTATATAATGCACCGTTCTATATAATACGCTGTTTTATATAGTACACCATACTATATAATACACCATTCTATATTACACACTGCTCCATATAATGCACCATTCTATATAACATGTTGTTCTATATAATACACTGTTCTGTATAATGCACCATTCTATTTAATACACCATTCTATATAATACACCGCTCTATATAATACATCGTTCTATATAATGCACTGTTCTATATTACACACCGTTCTATATAATACACCATTCTATATAATACACGGTTTTATATAATACACCATTCTATATTACACGCCGTTCTGTATAATATACCGTCCTATATAATACACCATTCTATATTACACACTGTTCTATGTAATGCACCGTTCTATATAATAGTGTTTTATATAGTACACCATTCTATATAATACAACGTTCTATATTACGCACTGTTCTATATAATATATTGTTCTTTATTACACACCCTCCTATATAAGAAACCATTCTATATAATACACCATTCTATATAATACACTGCACTCTATAATACATCGTTCTATATAATACGCTGTTCTATATAATACACTCTTCTATTTTACACACCCTTCTATATAATACACCGCTTTATATAATGCACCATTGTATATAATACACTCTTCTGTATAATACACCATTCTATACAATACACCTTTCTATATAATACACCACTCTATATAATACATCGTTCTATATAATACACTGATCTATGCTACACACCCTTCTATATAATACACCGTTCTATATAATACGCTGTTTAATATAGTACACCATAATATAAAATACACCATTCTATATTACACACTGTTCCATATAATGCACCAATCTATATAATATGTTGTTCTATCTAATACACTGTTCTGTATAATGCACCATTCTATTTAATACACCATTCTATATAATACACCGCTCTATATAATACATCGTTCTATATAATACACTGTTCTATATTACACACCCTTCTATATAATACACCGCTCTATATAATACATCGTTCAATATAATACACTGTTCTATATAATACACTGTTCTATATTACACACCCTTCTATATAATACACTGCTCTATATCATACACCATTCTACATAATAAAACGCTCTATATAATATACCATTCTATATAATACACTGTTCTATATAATACACCATTCTATATAATACACTGTTCTATATAATACACCATTCTATATTACACACCATTCTATATAATACACCATTCTATATTACACACCGTTCTATATAATACACCGCTCTATATAATATACCATTCTATATAATACACTGCTCTATATAATTCACCATTCTTTATAATACTGTTCTATATTTCACACCGTTCTATATGATACACCGTTCTATATAATACACTGTTCTATATTACACACAGTTCTTTATAATACACTGTTCTATACGTTTCACCGTTCTATATAATTCACCATTCTATATAATACACTGTTCTCTCTAATACACTGTTCTATATTACACACCATTCTATTTAATACTTTGTTCTATATAATATACTGTTCTATATTGCACACTTCTAAATAATACACCATTCTATATAATACGCTGTTCTATATAATACATCATTGTATATAATGCCCTGTTCTATATTACACACCGTTCTATATAATACACCATTCTATATAATACACTGTTCTATATAATACACCATTCTATATTACACACTGTTCTATATAATGCACCATTCTTCATTACACTCCGTTCTATATTACACACTCATGTATGCAATGCACTGTTCTACATAATGCAATGTTTTATATTACACACCATTCTATATAATACACCGTTCTATATTATGCACTGTTCTATATACTGTACAGTTCTATATAATATGTTGTTCTATATAATACACTGTTCTGTATAATACATCATTGTATATAATGCCCTGTTCTATATTACACACCGTTCTATATAATACACCATTCTATATAATACACTGTTCTATATAATACACCATTCTATATTACACACTGTTCTATATAATACACCATTCTTCATTACACTCCGTTCTATATTACACACTCATGTATGCAATGCACTTTTCTACATAATGCAATGTTTTATATTACACAGCATTCTATATAATACACCGTTCTATATTATGCACTGTTCTATATACTGTACAGTTCTATATAATATGTTGTTCTATATAATACACTGTTCTGTATAATGCACCATTCTATATAATACACCATTCTATATATTACATTGCTCTATCTAATACATCGTTCTTTATAATTCACTGTTTTATATAATACATTGTTCTTTATTACACACCCTCCTATATCAGAAACCATTCTATATAATACACCATTCTATATAATACACCGCACTGTATAATACATTGTTCTATATAATACACGGTTCTATATAATACACCGTTATATATAATACAATGTTCTATATAATACACTGTTCTATATTACACACAGTTCTTTATAATACACTGTTCTATACGTTTCACCGTTCTATATAATTCACCATTCTATATAATACACTGTTCTCTCTAATACACTGTTCTATATTACACACCATTCTATTTAATACTTTGTTCTATATAATATACCGCTCTATATTGCACACTTCTAAATAATACACCATTCTATATAATACGCTGTTCTATATAATACACCGTTCTATATAATACAATGTTGTATAAAACACAGCGGTCTATATAATACACCACTCTCTATAATACACTGTTCGATATTACACACCGTTCTATATAATACAATGTTCTATATAATACACTGTTCTATATAATACACCGTTCTATATAATACACTGTTTTATATTACACTCCATTCTATATAATACTCCGTTCTATATACTACACCATTCTACATAATGCACAGTTCTATATTACACACCGCTCTATATAATACACCGTTCTATATAATTCACCGTTCTATATAATACACCTTTCTATATAATACACTGTTCTATATTACACAACCTTCTTTAAAATACACTGTTGTATATAATACAGCATTCTATTATACACACCCTTCTGTATAATACACTATTCTATATAATACACCGTTCTATATTACACAGAATTCTATATAATACACTATTCTCTATTACTCACTGTTCTATATAATACACTGTTCCATAAAAAACGCTATTCTATATTACAAACCGTTTTATATAATACACCATTCTACACAATGCACTGTTCTATAAAATACACTTCTATATAATACACTGTTGTATATAATACACTGTTCTATATTACACACGCTTCTATATAATACACCGCTCTATAGCATGCACCATTCTACATAATACAACGCTCTATATAATACACCATTCTATATAATACACTGTGGTATATAATACACCATTCTATATTTCACACCGTCCTGTATAATATACTGTCCTATATAATACACCATTCTATATTACACACTGTTCTATGTAATGCACCGTTCTATATAATGCTCTGTTTTATATAGTACACCATTCTATATAATACAATTTTCTATATTACGCACTGTTCTATATACTGTACAGTTCTATATAATATGTTGTTCTATATAATACACTATTCTGTATAATGCACCATTCTATATAATACACCATTCAATATAATACATTGCTCTATCTAATACATCGTTCTTTATAATTCACTGTTCTATATAATATATTGTTCTTTATTACACACCCTCCTATATAAGAAACCATTCTATATAATGCACCATTCTATATAATACACCACACTCTATAATACATCGTTCTATATAATACACTGTTCTATATAATACACTGTTCTATTTTACACACCCTTCTACATAATACACCGCTTTATATAATGCACCGTTCTATATAATACACTGTTCTGTATAATACACCATTCTATACAATACACCATTCTATATAATACACCATTCTGTATAATACACCGCTCTCTATAATACATCGTTCTATATAATACACTTTTCT
This sequence comes from Carcharodon carcharias, assembly GCF_017639515.1. NCBI lineage: Eukaryota > Metazoa > Chordata > Chondrichthyes > Lamniformes > Lamnidae > Carcharodon > Carcharodon carcharias. Next base: position 191,253,150 of record NC_054472.1, read on the forward strand.
ATATCACACACCCTTCTATATAATACACCGCTCGATACAATACATCGTTCAATATAATACACCATTCTATATTACACACTGTTCTATATAATGCACCATTCTATATAATATGTTGTTCTATATAATACATGCTTCTGTATAATGCACCATTCTATATAATATACCATTCTGTATAATACACCGTTCTATATAATACATCGTTCTATATAATACACTTTTCTATATAGTACACTGTTCTATATTACACACCCTTCTATATAATACACCGCTCTATATAATACATCGTTCTATATAATACACTGTTTTATATAGTACACCATACTATATAATACACCATTCTATATTACACACTGTTCCATATAATGCACCATTATATATAATATGTAGTTCTATATAATAAACTGTTCTGTATAATGCACCATTCTATTTAATACACCATTCTATATAATACACTGCTCTCTATAATACATCGTTCTATATAATACTCTGTTCTATATTACACACCCTTCTGTATAATACACCGCTCTATATAATACATCATTCAATATAATACACTGTTCTATATAATATACTGTTCTATATTACACACCCTTCTATATAATACACCGCTCTATATCATACACAATTCTACACAATACAAAGCTCTATATAATACACCATTCTATATAATACATTGTTCTATATAATACACCATTCTATATAATACACTGTTTTATATAATACACCATTCTATATTACACACCATTCTATATTATACACCATTCTATATTACACACTGTTCTATATAATACACCGCTCTATATAATACACCATTCTATATAATACACTGCACTATATAATACACCATTCTATATAATACACCGCTCTATATTACACACCATTCTATATAATGCACTGTCCTATATAATACACCATTCTATATAATACAACACTCGATATTACACACCAATGTATATAATGTACTGATCTATATAACACACCATTCTATATAATACACTGTTCTATATAATACACAATTCTATATTACACACCGGTCTATATAATGCACCATTCTATATTACACACCGTTCTATATAATACACCATTCTATATTACACACCCTTGTATATAATACACAGCTCTATATAATACACCATTCTATATTACACACCGTTCTATATAATACACCGTTCTATATAATACTGTTCTATATTACACACCGTTCTATGTGATACACCGTTCTATATAATACACTATTCTATATTACACACTGTTCTATATAATGCAATGTTCTATAATTTGCACTCTTATATATTACACATTATTCTATGTAATACACCGTTCTATATAATGCATTGTTCCATATAATACACTGTTCTATATAATACACCATTGTATATAATGCACTGTTCTAAATTACACACCGTTCTATATAATACACCATTCTATATAATACACTCTTCTATATAGTACACCATTCTATATTACACACTGTTCTATATAATACACCATTCTATATTACACTCTCTTCTATATTACACACTCGTGTATGTAATGCACTGTTCTCCATAATGCAATGTTTTATATTACACACCATTCTACATAATACACCGATCTATATAATACACTGTTCTATATAATACACTGTTCTATATAATACAGCGTTCTATATAATAGACCATTCTATATAACACACCAACCTATATAATACACTGTTCTATATAATACACCGTTCTATATAATACACTATACTATATAATAGACCATTCTATATTACACACTGTTCTATATAATACACCATTCTTAATTACACACCGTTCTGTATAATGCACCTTCCAATATAATACATTGTTCCTTATTACACACTGTTCTATGTAATACACCGTTCTATATATTACTCTGTTTGATATAGCACACTATTCTATTTAATACACCGTTTATATTACACACTGTTCTATATACTGTACCGCTCTATATAATATGTTGTTCTATATTATACACTGTTCTGTATAATGCACCATTCTATATAATAACCATTCTATATAATACATTGCTCTATGTAATACACCCTCCTATATAAGACACCGCTCTATATAATATGTTGTTCTATATGATACACTGCTCTATATAATACATTGTTCTATATTACACACCCTCCTATATAAGACACCATTCTATATAATACACCATTCTATATAATACACCGCTCTCTATAATACATCGTTCTTTATAATACACTGTTCTATATAATACACTGTTCTATATTACACACCCTTCTATATAATACACCGCTTTATATAATGCACCATTCTATATAATACAATGTTCTGTATAATACACCATTCTATATAATACACCATTCTATATAATACACCGCTCTCTATAATACATTGTTCTATATAATACACTTTTCTATATCACACACCCTTCTCTATAATACACCGCTCGATATAATGCATCGTTCAATATAATACACCATTCTATATTACACACTGTTCTACATAATGCACCATTCTATGTAATATGTTGTTCTATATAATACACGCTTCTGTATAATGCACTATTCTATATAATATACCATTCTATATAATACACCGTTCTATATAATACATCGTTCTATATAATACAAAGTTCTATATTACACACACTTTTATATAATACACCGCTCTATATAATACATTGTTCTATAAAATACACTGTTCTATATAATACACTGTTCTATATTACACACCCTTCTATATAATACACCGCTCTATATAATACACCATTCTATATAATACACTGCTCTATATAATAGACCATTCTATATAATACATCGTTCTATATAATACGCCATTCTATATAATACACCACTCAATATTACACACCGTTCTATATAATGCACTGTTCTATATAACACAACATTCTATATAATAACTGTTCTATATAATACACCATTCTATATTACACACCGTTCTATATAATACACCGCTCTATATAATACACCCTTCTATATAATACACAGCTCTATATAATACACAATTCTATATAATACACCGTGCTATCTTACACACCATTCTATATAATGCACTGTTCTATATAACACACCATTCTATATAATACTGTTCTATATAATACACCATTCTATATAATACACCACTCGATATTAAACACCATTCAATATAATGCACTGATCTATATAACACACCATTCTATATAATACACTGTTCTATATAATACACCATTCTATATTACACATCGGTCTATATAATGCACCATTCTATATTACACACCGTGCTATATAATACACCATTCTATATTACATAACCTTCTATATAATACACCGCTCTATATAATACACCGTTCTATATTACACACTGTTCTATATAATACACCGTTCTATATAATACACTGTTCTATATAATACACCAGTCTATATTACACACCGTTCTATATAATACACCATTCTATATTACGCACCATTCAATATAATACACCATTCTATATTACACACCCTTCTATATAATACACTGCTCTATATAATACACTGTTCTATATTGCACATAGTTCTATATAATACACCGTTCTATATCATGCAACATTCCATATTACACACCGTTCTATATAATACACCATTCTATATTACACACTGTTCTATATAATACACTATTCTATATTACTTACTGTTCTATATAATGCACTGTTCTATATAATGAGCTCTTCCATATTAGAAACCATTCTATATAATGCACCATTCTATATAATACACTCTTCTATATTACACACCATTCTATATAATACACCGTTCTATATAATACACCGTTCTATATAATACGCCATTCTATATAATTCACTGATCTATATTACACACCATTCTATATAAAACATCGTTCTATATAATACTCCGTTCTACATAATACACTGTTCTATATTACACACCCTTCTATATAATACACCGCTTTATATAATACACCTTTCTATACAATGCACTGTTCTATATTACACACTGCTCTATATAATACACTGTTGCATATAATACACCATTCTATATTACACACTGTTCTATATAATACACCATTCTATATTACACACCGTTCTGTATAATACAACTTCCAATATAATATATCGTTCTATATTACACACTGTTCTATGTAATACACCGTTCTATATAATACTCTGTTTGATATAGCACACTATTCTATTTAATACACCATTTAATACACACATAATACACACTGTTCTATATACTGTACCGCTCTATATAATATGTTGTTCTATATAATACACTGTTCTGTATAATGAACCATTCTATCTAATAACCATTCTATATAATACATGGCTCTATGTAATACACCCTCCTATATAAGACACCGCTCTATATAATATGTTGTTCTATATAATACACTGATCTATATAATACATTGTTCTATATTACACACCCTCCTATATAAGACACCATTCTATATAATACACCATTCTATATAATACACCGCTCTCTATAATACATCATTCTATATAATACACTGTTCTATATTACACACCCTTCTATATAATACACCGCTTTATATAATGCACCATTCTATATAATACAATGTTCTGTATAATACACCATTCTATATAATACACCATTCTATATAATACACCGCTCTCTATAATACATCGTTCTATATCATACACTTTTCTATATCACACACCCTTCTATATAATACACCGCTCGATATAATACACCATTCAATATAATACACCATTCTATATTACACACTGTTCTATCTAATGCACCATTCTATATAATATGTTGTTCTATATAATACACGCTTCTGTATAATGCATCATTCTATATAATATACCATTCTATATAATACACCGTTCTATATAATACATCGTTCTATATAATACACTGTTCTATATTACACACACTTTTATATAATACACCGCTCTATATAATACATCGTTCTATATAATACACTGTTCTATATAATACACTGTTCTATGTTACAGACCCTTCTATATAATACACCGCTCTATATAATACACTGCTCTATATAATAGACCATTCTATATAATACATCGTTCTATATAATACGCCATTCTATATAATACACCACTCAATATTACACACCGTTCTATATAATGCACTGTTCTATATAACACAACATTCTATATAATACACTGTTCTATATAATACACCATTCTATATTACACACCGTTCTATATAATACACTGTTCTATATAATACACTTTTCTATATAATACACAGCTCTATATAATACACAATTCTATATAAAACACCGTGCTATCTTACACACCATTCTATATAATGCACTGTTCTATATAACACACCATTCTATATAATACTGTTCTATATAATACACCATTCTATATAATACACCACTCGATATTAAACACCATTCAATATAATGCACTGATCTATATAACACACCATTTTATATAATACACTGTTCTATATAATACACCATTCTATATTACACAACGGTCTATATAATGCACCATTCTATATTACACACCGTGCTATATAATACACCATTCTATATTACATAACCTTCTATATAATACACCGCTCTATATAATACACCGTTCTATATTACACACTGTTCTATATAATACACCGTTCTATATAATACACTGTTCTATATAATACACCATTCTATATTACACACCGTTCTAAATAATACACCATTCTATATTACGCACCATTCAATATAATACACTATTCTATATTACACACCGTTCTATATAATACACTGCTCTATATAATACACTGTTCTATAATGCACACAGTTCTATATAATACACCGTTCTATATCATGCACCATTCCATATTACACACCGTTCTATATAATACACCATTCTATATTACACACCGTTCTATATAATACTCTGTTCTATATAATACACCATTCTATATTACACACTGTTCTATATAATACACTATTCTATATTACTTACTGTTCTATATAATGCACTGTTCTATATAGTGCGCTCTTCCATATTACAAACCATTCTATATAATGCACCATTCTATATAATACACTCTTCTATATTACACACCATTCTATATAATACACAGTTCTATATAATACACCGTTCTATATAATACACCATTCTATATAATTCACTGATCTATATTACACACCATTCTATATAAAACATCGTTCTATATAATACTCCGTTCTATATAATACACTGTTCTATATTACACACCGTTCTATATAATACACCGCTTTATTTAATGCACCATTCTATATAATGCACTGTTCTATATTACACACTGTTCTATATAATACACTGTTGCATATAATACACCATTCTTTATTACACACTGTTCTATATAATACACCATTCTATATTACACACCGTTCTGTATAATACACCTTCCAATATAATACATCGTTCTTTATTACACACTGTTCTATGTAATACACCGTTCTATATTTTACTCTGTTTGATATAGTACACTATTCTATTTAATACACCATTTATATTACACACTGTTCTATATACTGTACCGCTCTATATAATATGTTGTTCTATATTATACACTGTTCTGTATAATGCACCATTCTATATAATACACCATTCCATATAATACATTGCTCTATGTAATACGCCCTCCTATATAAGACACCGCTCTATATAATATGTTGTTCTATATGATACACTGTTCTATATAATACACTGTTCTTATATAATACACTGTTCTATATTACACACCCTTCTATATAATACAACATTCTATATAATGCACTGTTCTATATTACACACTGTTCTATGTAATACAATGTTGCATATAATACACATTCTATATAACACACTGTTCTATTTTATACACCATTCTATATTACACGCCGTTCAGTATAATACCTTCCAATATAATACATCGTTCTATATTACACACTGTTCTATGTAATACACCGTTCTATATAATGCTCCTTTTGATATAGCACACTATTCTATTTAATACACCGTTTATATTACACACTGTTCTATATACTGTACCGCTCTATATAATACGATGTTCTATATAATACACTGTTCTGTATAATGCACCATTCTATATAATACACCATTCTATATTACACGCCGTTCTGTATAATACACCGTCCTATATAATACACCACTCTATATTACACACTGTTCTATGTAATACACCGTTCTATATAATACATTGTTTAATATAGTACACCATTCTATATAATACACCGTTCTATATTACGCACTGTTCTATATACTGTACAGTTCTATATAATATGTTGTTCTATATAATACACTGTTCTGTATAATGCACCATTCTATATAATTCACCATTCTATATAATACATTGTTCTATCTAATACATCGTTCTTTATAATTCACTGTTCTATATAATACATTGTTCTTTATTACACACCCTCCTATATAAGAAACCATTCTATATAATACACCATTCTATATAATACACTGCACTCTATAATACATCGTTCTATATAATACGCTGTTCTATATAATGCACTGTTCTATTTTACACACCCTTCTATATAATACACCGCTTTATATAATGCACCATTCTATATAATACACTGTTCTGTATAATACACCATTCTATACAATACACCATTCTATACAATACACCGCTCTATATAATACATCGTTCTATATAATACACTGTTCTATATAATACACTGTTCTATATTACACACCCTGCTATATAATACACCGCTCTATATAATACATCGTTCTATATAATACACTGTTCTATGCTACACACCCTTCTATATAATGCACCGTTCTATATAATACGCTGTTTTATATAGTACACCATACTATATAATACACCATTCTATATTACACACTGCTCCATATAATGCACCATTCTATATAACATGTTGTTCTATATAATACACTGTTCTGTATAATGCACCATTCTATTTAATACACCATTCTATATAATACACCGCTCTATATAATACATCGTTCTATATAATGCACTGTTCTATATTACACACCGTTCTATATAATACACCATTCTATATAATACACGGTTTTATATAATACACCATTCTATATTACACGCCGTTCTGTATAATATACCGTCCTATATAATACACCATTCTATATTACACACTGTTCTATGTAATGCACCGTTCTATATAATAGTGTTTTATATAGTACACCATTCTATATAATACAACGTTCTATATTACGCACTGTTCTATATAATATATTGTTCTTTATTACACACCCTCCTATATAAGAAACCATTCTATATAATACACCATTCTATATAATACACTGCACTCTATAATACATCGTTCTATATAATACGCTGTTCTATATAATACACTCTTCTATTTTACACACCCTTCTATATAATACACCGCTTTATATAATGCACCATTGTATATAATACACTCTTCTGTATAATACACCATTCTATACAATACACCTTTCTATATAATACACCACTCTATATAATACATCGTTCTATATAATACACTGATCTATGCTACACACCCTTCTATATAATACACCGTTCTATATAATACGCTGTTTAATATAGTACACCATAATATAAAATACACCATTCTATATTACACACTGTTCCATATAATGCACCAATCTATATAATATGTTGTTCTATCTAATACACTGTTCTGTATAATGCACCATTCTATTTAATACACCATTCTATATAATACACCGCTCTATATAATACATCGTTCTATATAATACACTGTTCTATATTACACACCCTTCTATATAATACACCGCTCTATATAATACATCGTTCAATATAATACACTGTTCTATATAATACACTGTTCTATATTACACACCCTTCTATATAATACACTGCTCTATATCATACACCATTCTACATAATAAAACGCTCTATATAATATACCATTCTATATAATACACTGTTCTATATAATACACCATTCTATATAATACACTGTTCTATATAATACACCATTCTATATTACACACCATTCTATATAATACACCATTCTATATTACACACCGTTCTATATAATACACCGCTCTATATAATATACCATTCTATATAATACACTGCTCTATATAATTCACCATTCTTTATAATACTGTTCTATATTTCACACCGTTCTATATGATACACCGTTCTTTATAATACACTGTTCTATACGTTTCACCGTTCTATATAATTCACCATTCTATATAATACACTGTTCTCTCTAATACACTGTTCTATATTACACACCATTCTATTTAATACTTTGTTCTATATAATATACTGTTCTATATTGCACACTTCTAAATAATACACCATTCTATATAATACGCTGTTCTATATAATACATCATTGTATATAATGCCCTGTTCTATATTACACACCGTTCTATATAATACACCATTCTATATAATACACTGTTCTATATAATACACCATTCTATATTACACACTGTTCTATATAATGCACCATTCTTCATTACACTCCGTTCTATATTACACACTCATGTATGCAATGCACTGTTCTACATAATGCAATGTTTTATATTACACACCATTCTATATAATACACCGTTCTATATTATGCACTGTTCTATATACTGTACAGTTCTATATAATATGTTGTTCTATATAATACACTGTTCTGTATAATACATCATTGTATATAATGCCCTGTTCTATATTACACACCGTTCTATATAATACACCATTCTATATAATACACTGTTCTATATAATACACCATTCTATATTACACACTGTTCTATATAATACACCATTCTTCATTACACTCCGTTCTATATTACACACTCATGTATGCAATGCACTGTTCTACATAATGCAATGTTTTATATTACACAGCATTCTATATAATACACCGTTCTATATTATGCACTGTTCTATATACTGTACAGTTCTATATAATATGTTGTTCTATATAATACACTGTTCTGTATAATGCACCATTCTATATAATACACCATTCTATATATTACATTGCTCTATCTAATACATCGTTCTTTATAATTCACTGTTTTATATAATACATTGTTCTTTATTACACACCCTCCTATATCAGAAACCATTCTATATAATACACCATTCTATATAATACACCGCACTGTATAATACATTGTTCTATATAATACACGGTTCTATATAATACACCGTTATATATAATACAATGTTCTATATAATACACTGTTCTATATTACACACAGTTCTTTATAATACACTGTTCTATACGTTTCACCGTTCTATATAATTCACCATTCTATATAATACACTGTTCTCTCTAATACACTGTTCTATATTACACACCATTCTATTTAATACTTTGTTCTATATAATATACTGCTCTATATTGCACACTTCTAAATAATACACCATTCTATATAATACGCTGTTCTATATAATACACCGTTCTATATAATACAATGTTGTATAAAACACAGCGGTCTATATAATACACCACTCTCTATAATACACTGTTCGATATTACACACCGTTCTATATAATACAATGTTCTATATAATACACTGTTCTATATAATACACCGTTCTATATAATACACTGTTTTATATTACACTCCATTCTATATAATACTCCGTTCTATATACTACACCATTCTACATAATGCACAGTTCTATATTACACACCGCTCTATATAATACACCGTTCTATATAATTCACCGTTCTATATAATACACCTTTCTATATAATACACCATTCTATACAATGCACTGTTCTATATTACACAACCTTCTTTAAAATACACTGTTGTATATAATACAGCATTCTATTATACACACCCTTCTGTATAATACACTATTCTATATAATACACCGTTCTATATTACACAGAATTCTATATAATACACTATTCTCTATTACTCACTGTTCTATATAATACACTGTTCCATAAAAAACGCTATTCTATATTACAAACCGTTTTATATAATACACCATTCTACACAATGCACTGTTCTATAAAATACACTTCTATATAATACACTGTTGTATATAATACACTGTTCTATATTACACACGCTTCTATATAATACACCGCTCTATAGCATGCACCATTCTACATAATACAACGCTCTATATAATACACCATTCTATATAATACACTGTGGTATATAATACACCATTCTATATTTCACACCGTTCTGTATAATATACTGTCCTATATAATACACCATTCTATATTACACACTGTTCTATGTAATGCACCGTTCTATATAATGCTCTGTTTTATATAGTACACCATTCTATATAATACAATTTTCTATATTACGCACTGTTCTATATACTGTACAGTTCTATATAATATGTTGTTCTATATAATACACTATTCTGTATAATGCACCATTCTATATAATACACCATTCAATATAATACATTGCTCTATCTAATACATCGTTCTTTATAATTCACTGTTCTATATAATATATTGTTCTTTATTACACACCCTCCTATATAAGAAACCATTCTATATAATGCACCATTCTATATAATACACCACACTCTATAATACATCGTTCTATATAATACACTGTTCTATATAATACACTGTTCTATTTTACACACCCTTCTACATAATACACCGCTTTATATAATGCACCGTTCTATATAATACACTGTTCTGTATAATACACCATTCTATACAATACACCATTCTATATAATACACCATTCTGTATAATACACCGCTCTCTATAATACATCGTTCTATATAATACACTTTTCTATATCACACACCCTTCTATATAATACACCGCTCGATACAATACATCGTTCAATATAATACACCATTCTATATTACACACTGTTCTATATAATGCACCATTCTATATAATATGTTGTTCTATATAATACATGCTTCTGTATAATGCACCATTCTATATAATATACCATTCTATATAATACACCGTTCTATATAATACATCGTTCTATATAATACACTTTTCTATATAGTACACTGTTCTATATTACACACCCTTCTATATAATACACCGCTCTATATAATACATCGTTCTATATAATACACTGTTTTATATAGTACACCATACTATATAATACACCATTCTATATTACACACTGTTCCATATAATGCACCATTCTATATATTATGTAGTTCTATATAATAAACTGTTCTGTATAATGCACCATTCTATTTAATACACCATTCTATATAATACACTGCTCTCTATAATACATCGTTCTATATAATACTCTGTTCTATATTACACACCCTTCTGTATAATACACCGCTCTATATAATACATCATTCAATATAATACACTGTTCTATATAATATACTGTTCTATATTACACACCCTTCTATATAATACACCGCTCTATATCATACACAATTCTACACAATACAAAGCTCTATATAATACACCATTCTATATAATACATTGTTCTATATAATACACCATTCTATATAATACACTGTTTTATATAATACACCATTCTATATTACACACCATTCTATATTATACACCATTCTATATTACACACTGTTCTATATAATACACCGCTCTATATAATACACCATTCTATATAATACACTGCACTATATAATACACCATTCTATATAATACACCGCTCTATATTACACACCATTCTATATAATGCACTGTCCTATATAATACACCATTCTATATAATACAACACTCGATATTACACACCAATGTATATAATGTACTGATCTATATAACACACCATTCTATATAATACACTGTTCTATATAATACACAATTCTATATTACACACCGGTCTATATAATGCACCATTCTATATTACACACCGTTCTATATAATACACCATTCTATATTACACACCCTTGTATATAATACACAGCTCTATATAATACACCATTCTATATTACACACCGTTCTATATAATACACCGTTCTATATAATACTGTTCTATATTACACACCGTTCTATGTGATACACCGTTCTATATAATACACTATTCTATATTACACACTGTTCTATATAATGCAATGTTCTATAATTTGCACTCTTATATATTACACATTATTCTATGTAATACACCGTTCTATATAATGCATTGTTCCATATAATACACTGTTCTATATAATACACCATTGTATATAATGCACTGTTCTATATTACACACCGTTCTATATAATACACCATTCTATATAATACACTCTTCTATATAGTACACCATTCTATATTACACACTGTTCTATATAATACACCATTCTATATTACACTCTCTTCTATATTACACACTCGTGTATGTAATGCACTGTTCTCCATAATGCAATGTTTTATATTACACACCATTCTACATAATACACCGATCTATATAATACACTGTTCTATATAATACACTGTTCTATATAATACAGCGTTCTATATAATAGACCATTCTATATAACACACCAACCTATATAATACACTGTTCTATATAATACACCGTTCTATATAATACACTATACTATATAATAGACCATTCTATATTACACACTGTTCTATATAATACACCATTCTTAATTACACACCGTTCTGTATAATGCACCTTCCAATATAATACATTGTTCCTTATTACACACTGTTCTATGTAATACACCGTTCTATATATTACTCTGTTTGATATAGCACACTATTCTATTTAATACACCGTTTATATTACACACTGTTCTATATACTGTACCGCTCTATATAATATGTTGTTCTATATTATACACTGTTCTGTATAATGCACCATTCTATATAATAACCATTCTATATAATACATTGCTCTATGTAATACACCCTCCTATATAAGACACCGCTCTATATAATATGTTGTTCTATATGATACACTGCTCTATATAATACATTGTTCTATATTACACACCCTCCTATATAAGACACCATTCTATATAATACACCATTCTATATAATACACCGCTCTCTATAATACATCGTTCTTTATAATACACTGTTCTATATAATACACTGTTCTATATTACACACCCTTCTATATAATACACCGCTTTATATAATGCACCATTCTATATAATACAATGTTCTGTATAATACACCATTCTATATAATACACCATTCTATATAATACACCGCTCTCTATAATACATTGTTCTATATAATACACTTTTCTATATCACACACCCTTCTCTATAATACACCGCTCGATATAATGCATCGTTCAATATAATACACCATTCTATATTACACACTGTTCTACATAATGCACCATTCTATGTAATATGTTGTTCTATATAATACATGCTTCTGTATAATACACTATTCTATATTACACACCGTTCTATATAATACACTGCTCTATATAATACACTGTTCTATAATGCACACAGTTCTATATAATACACCGTTCTATATCATGCACCATTCCATATTACACACCGTTCTATATAATACACCATTCTATATTACACACCGTTCTATATAATACTCTGTTCTATATAATACACCATTCTATATTACACACTGTTCTATATAATACACTATTCTATATTACTTACTGTTCTATATAATGCACTGTTCTATATAGTGCGCTCTTCCATATTACAAACCATTCTATATAATGCACCATTCTATATAATACACTCTTCTATATTACACACCATTCTATATAATACACAGTTCTATATAATACACCGTTCTATATAATACACCATTCTATATAATTCACTGATCTATATTACACACCATTCTATATAAAACATCGTTCTATATAATACTCCGTTCTATATAATACACTGTTCTATATTACACACCGTTCTATATAATACACCGCTTTATTTAATGCACCATTCTATATAATGCACTGTTCTATATTACACACTGTTCTATATAATACACTGTTGCATATAATACACCATTCTTTATTACACACTGTTCTATATAATACACCATTCTATATTACACACCGTTCTGTATAATACACCTTCCAATATAATACATCGTTCTTTTACACACTGTTCTATGTAATACACCGTTCTATATTTTACTCTGTTTGATATAGTACACTATTCTATTTAATACACCATTTATATTACACACTGTTCTATATACTGTACCGCTCTATATAATATGTTGTTCTATATTATACACTGTTCTGTATAATGCACCATTCTATATAATACACCATTCCATATAATACATTGCTCTATGTAATACACCCTCCTATATAAGACACCGCTCTATATAATATGTTGTTCTATATGATACACTGTTCTATATAATACACTGTTCTTATATAATACACTGTTCTATATTACACACCCTTCTATATAATACAACATTCTATATAATGCACTGTTCTATATTACACACTGTTCTATGTAATACAATGTTGCATATAATACACATTCTATATAACACACTGTTCTATTTTATACACCATTCTATATTACACGCCGTTCAGTATAATACCTTCCAATATAATACATCGTTCTATATTACACACTGTTCTATGTAATACACCGTTCTATATAATGCTCCTTTTGATATAGCACACTATTCTATTTAATACACCGTTTATATTACACACTGTTCTATATACTGTACCGCTCTATATAATACGATGTTCTATATAATACACTGTTCTGTATAATGCACCATTCTATATAATACACCATTCTATATAATACATTGCTCTATGTAATACACCCTCCTATATAAGACCCCGCTCTATATAATATTTTGTTCTATATGATACACTGTTCTATATAATACATTGTTCTATATTACACACCCTCATATATAAGACACCATTCTATATAATACACCATTCTAAATAATACACCGCTCTCTATAATACATCGTTCTATATAATACACTGTTCTATATAATACACTGTTCTATATTACACACCCTTCTATATAATACACCGCTTTATATAATGCACCATTCTATATAATACAATGTTCTGTATAATACACCATTCTATATTATACACCGCTCTCTATAATACATCGTTCTATATAATACACTGTTCTATATTACACACACTTGTATATAATACACCGCTCTATATAATACATCGCTCTATATAATACACTGTTCTATATAATACACTGTTCTATATTACACACCCTTCTATATAATACACCGCTCTATATAATACACCATTCTATATAATACACTGCTCTATATAATAGACCATTCTATATAATACATCGATCTATATAATACGCCATTCTATATAATACACCACTCGATATTACACACCGTTCTATATAATGCACTTTTCTATATAACACAACATTCTATATAATACACTGTTCTATATAATACACCATTCTATATTACAAACTGTTCTATATAATACACCGCTCTATATAATACACCTTTCTATATAATACACAGCTATATATAATACTCAATTCTATATAATACACCGCTCTCTCTTACACACCATTCTATATAATGCACTGTTCTATATAACACACCATTCTATATAATACTGTTCTATATAATACACCATTCTATATAATACACCACTCGATATTAAACACCATTCAATATAATGCACTGATCTATATAACACACCATTCTATATAATACACTGTTCTATATAATACACCATTCTATATTACACACCGGTCTATATAATGCACCATTCTATATTACACACCGTGCTATATAATACACCATTCTATATTACATAACCTTCTATATAATACACCGCTCTATATAATACACCGTTCTATATTACACACTGTTCTATATAATACACCGTTCTATATAATACACTGTTCTATATAATACACCATTCTATATTACACACCGTTCTATATAATACACCATTCTATATGACGCACCATTCAATATAATACACTATTCTATATTACACACCGTTCTATATAATACACTGCTCTATATAATACACTGTTCTATAATGCACACAGTTCTATATAATACACCGTTCTATATCATGCACCATTCCATATTACACACTGTTCTATATAATACACCATTCTATATTACACACCGTTCTATATAATACTCTGTTCTATATAATACACAATTCTATATTACACACTGTTCTATATAATACACTATTCTATATTACTTACTGTTCTATATAATGCACTGTTCTATATAGTGCGCTCTTCCATATTACAAACCATTCTATATAATGCACCATTCTATATAATGCACTCTTCTATATTACACACCATTCTATATAATACACAGTTCTATATAATACACCGTTCTATATAATACACCATTCTATATAATTCACTGATCTATATTACACACCATTCTATATAAAACATCGTTCTATATAATACTCCGTACTATATAATACACTGTTCTATATTACACACCGTTCTATATAGTACACCGCTTTATATAATGCACCATTCTATATAATGCACTGTTCTATATTACACACTGTTCTATATAATACTGTTGCATAAAATACACCATTCTTTATTACACACTGTTCTATATCATACACCATTCTATATTACACACCGTTCTGTATAATACACCTTCCAATATAATACATCGTTCTTTATTACACACTGTTCTATGTAATACACCGTTCTATATTTTACTCTGTTTGATATAGTACACTATTCTATTTAATACACCATTTATAATACACACTGCTCTATATACTGTACCGCTCTATATAATATGTTGTTCTATATTATACACTGTTCTGTATAATGCACCATTCTATATAATACACCATTCTATATAATACATTGCTCTATGTAATACACCCTCCTATATAAGACACCGCTCTATATAATATGTTGTTCTATATGACACACTGTTCTATATAATACACTGTTCTTATATAATACACTGTTCTATATTACACACCCTTCTATATAATACAACATTCTATATAATGCACTGTTCTATATTACACACTGTTCTATGTAATACACTGTTGCATATAATGCACCATTCTATATTACACACTGTTCTATATAATACACCATTCTATATTACACGCCGTTCTGAATAATACACCTTCCAATATAATACATCGTTCTATATTACACACTGTTCTGTGTAATACACCGTTCTATATAATACTCCGTTTGATATAGCACACTATTCTATTTAATACACCGTTTATATTACACACTGTTCTATATACTGTACCGCTCTATATAATATGTTGTTCTATATAATACACTGTTCTGTATAATGCACCATTCTATATAATACATTGCTCTATGTAATACACCCTCCTATATAAGACCCCGCTCTATATAATATTTTGTTCTATATGATACACTGTTCTATATAATACATTGTTCTATATTACACACCCTCATATATAAGACACCATTCTATATAATACACCATTCTATATAATACACCGCTCTCTATAATACATCGCTCTATATAATACACTGTTCTATATAATACACTGTTCTATATTACACACCCTTCTATATAATACACCGCTTTATATAATGCACCATTCTATATAAAACAATGTTCTGTATAATACACCATTCTATATAATACACCATTCTATATTATACACCGCTCTCTATAATACATCGTTCTATATAATACACTGTTCTATACAATACACTTTTCTATATTACACACCCTTCTATATAATACACCGCTCGATATAATACATCGTTTTATATAATACACTGCTCTATGTTACAAACCCTTCTATATAATACACCGTTCTATATAATACACTGTTTTATATAGTACACCATTCTATATAATACACCGTTCTATATTACACACTGTTCTATAAAATGCACCATTCTATATAATATGTTGTTCTATATAATACACACTTCTGTGTAATGCACCATTCTATATAATACACCATTCTATATAATACACTGTTCTTTATAATACATCGTTCTATATAATACACTGTTCTATATTACACACACTTCTATATAATACACCGCTCTAGATAATACATCGCTCTATATAATACACTGTTCTATATAATACACTGTTCTATATAATACACCATTCTATATTACACAACGGTCTATATAATGCACCATTCTATATTACACACCGTGCTATATAATACACCATTCTATATTACATAACCTTCTATATACTACACTGTTCTATATAATACACCATTCTATATAATACACTGTTCTATATAATACACCATTCTATATTACACACCGTTCTGTATAATACACCATTCTATATTACGCACCATTCAATATAATACACCATTCTATATTACACACCCTTCTATATAATACACCGCTCTATATAATACACTGTTCTATATTGCACACAGTTCTATATAATACACCGTTCTATATAATGCACCATTCCATATTACACACCGTTCTATATAATACACCATTCTGTTTAAAACACCGTTCTATATAATACTCTGTTCTATATAATACACCATTCTATATTACACACTGTACTATATAATACACTATCCTATATTACTTACTGTTCTATATAATGCACTGTTCTATATAATGCGCTCTTCCATATTACAAACCATTCTATATAATGCACCATTCTATATAATACACTCTTCTATATTACACACCATTCTATATAATACACCGTTCTATATAATACACCATTCTATATAATTCACTGATCTATATTACACACCATTCTATATAAAACATCGTTCTATATAATACTCCGTTCTATATAATACACTGTTCTATATTACACACCGTTATATATAATACACCGCTTTATATAATGCACCATTCTATATAATGCACTGTTCTATATTACACACTGTTCTATATAATACACTGTTGCTTATAATACACCATTCTATATTACACACTGTTCTATATAATACACCATTCTATATTACACACCGTTCTGTATAATACACCTTCCAATATAATAAATCATTCTTTATTACACACTGTTCTATGTAATACACCGTTCTATATATTACTCTGTTTGATATAGTACACTATTCTATTTAATACACCATTTATATTACACACTGTTCTATATACTGTACCGCTCTATATAATATGTTGTTCTATATAATACACTGTTCTGTATAATGCACCATTCTATATAATACACCATTCTATATAATACATTGCTCTATGTAATACACCCTCCTATATGAGACACCGCTCTATATAATATGTTGTTCTATATGATACACTGTTCTATATAATACATTGTTCTATATTACACACTCTCCTATATAAGACACCATTCTATATAATACACCATTCTATGTAATACACCGCTCTCTATAATACATCATTCTATATAATAAACTGTTCTATATAATACACTGTTCTATATTACACACCCTTCTATATAATACAGCGCTTTATATAATGCACCATTCTATATAATACAATGTTCTGTATAATACACCATTCTATATAATACACCATTCTATATTATACACCGCTCTCTATTCTACATCGTTCTATATAATACACTATTCTATATAATACACTTTTCTATATTACACACCCTTCTATATAATACACCACTCGATATAATACATCATTCTATATAATACACTGTTCTATGTTACAAACCCTTCTATATAATACACCGTTCTATATAATACACTGTTTTATATAGTACACCATTCTATATAATACACCGTTCTATATTACACACTGTTCTATATAATGCACCATTCTATATAATATTTTATTCTATATAATACACGCTTCTGTATAATGCACCATTCTATATAATACACCATTCTATATAATACACCGTTCTTTCTAATACATCGTTCTATATAATACACTGTTCTATATTACACACACTTCTATATAATACACCACTCTATATAATACATCGTTCTACATAATACACTGTTCTACATAATACACTGTTCTATATTACACACCCTTCTATATAATACACCGCTCTATATAATACACCATTCTATATAATACACTGCTCTATATAATAGACCATTCTATATAATACATCGTTCTATATAATACACCATTCTATATAATACACCATTCTATATAATACACAGCTCTATATAATACACAATTCTATATAATAAACCATTCTATATAATACACCACTCGATATTACACACCGTTCTATATAATGCACTGTTCTATATAACACAACATTGTATATAATACACTGTTCTATATAATACACCATTCTATATAATGCACTGTTCTATATAATACACCATTCTATATTACACACCGTTCTATATAATACACCGCTCTATATAATACACCATTCTATATAATACACAGCTCTATATAATACACAATTCTATATAATAAACCGCTCTATATTACACAGCATTCTATATAATGCACTGTTTTATATAACACACCATTCTATATAATACACTGCTCTATATAATACACCATTCTATATAATACACCACTCGATATTAAACACCATTCTATATAATGCAGTGATCTATATAACACATCATTCTATTTAATACACTGTTCTATATAATACACCATTCTATATTACACACCGTTCTATATAATACACCATTCTATATTACACTCCGTTCGATATAATACACCATTCTATATTACATAACCTTCTATATAATACACCGCTCTATATAATGCACAGTTCTATATTACACACTGTTCTATATAATACACCGTTCTATATAATACACTGTTCTATATAATACACCATTCTATATTACACACCGTTCTATATAATGCACCATTCTATATTACGCACCGTTCAATATAATACACCATTCTATATTACACGCCCTTCTATATAATACACCGCTCTATATAATACACTGTTCTATATTACACACAGTTCTATATAATACACCGTTTTATATAATGCACCATTCCATACTACACACCATTCTATATAATACACCATTCTATATTACACACCGTTCTATATAATACTCTGTTCTATATAATACACCATTCTATATTACACACTGTACTATATAATACACTATCCTATATTACACACTGTTCTATATAATGCACTGTTCTAGATAATGCGCTCTTCTATATTAGACACGGTTCTATATAATACACCATTCTATTTAATGCATTGTTCTATATAATACACTGTTGTATATAATACATTATTCTATATTACACACTGTTCTATATAATTCCCTATTCTATATTGCACACTGTTTTATATACTGTACTGTTCTATATAATGCGCTCTTCTATATTTCACACTGTTCTATATAATACACCGTTCTATATAATGCACTGTTCCATACAATACACTGTTCTATATAATACACTGTTGTATATAATACACTGTTCTATATTACACACCGTTCTATATAATGCACTTTTCTATATAATACACCATTCTATATTATATACTGTTCTATATAATTCAGTATTCTATATTACACACCGTTCCATATAATGCACGGTTCTATATAATGCACTCTTCTATATTACACACCGTTCTATATATTTCAATGTTCTATATAATACACCATTCTATATTACACACTGTTCTATATAATTCACTATTCTATATTACACACTGTTCTATATAATTCCCTATTCTATATTACACACTGTTCTATATAATGCACTGTTCTATATTACACACTCTTCTATATAATACACCGTTGTACATAATACACTGTTCTATATTACACACTGTTCTATATAATACACCATTCTATACAATACATTGCTCTATATAATACAACATTCTGTATTACACTCTGTTCTATATAATGCAATGTTCTATATAATGCGGCATCTATATTACACACCGTTCTATATAATACACCCTTCTACATAATACTGTTCTATATTACACACCGTTCTATATGATACACCATTCTATATAACACACCATTCTATATAATATACTGTTCTATATTGCACACCGTTCTAGATAATACACTTTTCTATATAAAACACCATTCTATATTACACACTGTTCCATATAATACACTATTCTATATTACACACTGTTCTATATAATGCAATGTTCTATATTTTGCGCTCTACTATATTACACATTATTCTATGTAATACACCGTTCTATATAATGCACTGTTCCATATAATACACTGTTCTATATAATACACCATTGTATATAATACACTGTTCTATATAATACACTGTTCTATATAATACACCATTCTATATTACACACTGTTCTATATAATACACCATACTATATTACACACTGTTCTATATAATACACCATTCTATATTACACACCGTTTTATATTACATACTCGTCAATATAATGCACTGTTCTACATAATGCAATGTTCTAAATTACACACCATTCTATATAATACACCGATCTATATAATACACTGTTCTATATAATACACTGTTCTATATAACACACCGTTCTCTATAATACACGGTTCTATATAATACTGTTCTATATTACACACTGTTCTATATAATACACCGTTGTATATAATACACTAATTCTATATAATACACTGTTACATATAATACACCGTTCTATATAATGCTCCGTTCTCTATAGTACACTGTTCTATATCATACACAGTTCTATATAATAAACTGTTCCATATTACTCACCGTTCTATATAATACTCTGTTCTATATAATACACTGTTCTATATGACACACAATTCTCTATAATACACCGTTCTATATAATACACCGTTCTATATAATTCACTGTTCTATGTAATACACTGATCTATATTACACACCTTTCTATATAATACAATGTTCTATATAATACACCATTCTATATTACACACTGTGCTATATAATACAATATCCTATATTAAACACCGTCCTATATAATGCACTGTTCTATATATTGTGCTCTTCTATATTACACACTGTTCTATATAATACACCATTCTATTTAATGCATTGTTCTATATTACACACCATTCTATATAATACACTGTTCCATATAATACACTGTTCTATATAATACACCGTTGTATATAATACACTGTTCTATATTACACACCGTTCTATATAATGCACCGTTGTATATAATACACTGTTCTAAATTTAAGCACCATTCTATATTACACACTGTTCAATATAATACACCGTTGTACATTACACACCGTTCTATATTACACACTGTTCTATATAATGCACTGTTCTATATAAAGCTTCGTTCTATATTACACACCGTTCTATATAATACATTGTTCTATATAATACACTGCTGTATATAATACACTGTTCTATATTACACACCGTTCTATATCGTACACCGTTCTATATAATACACTGTTCTAAATTTAAGCACCATTCTATATAATACATTGTTCTATATAATACACTCTTCTATATTACACACCATTCTATATAATACACCGTTCTAGATAATACAACATTCTAAATAATTCACTGTTGTATATTACACACCATTCTATATAATACACCGTTCTGTATAATGCTCCATTCTATATAATACACTGTTCAATATTACACAGCGTTCTATATAATACACCATTTTATAGAATACTCCATTCTATATAAAGCACTGTTCTATATTACACACCGTTCTATATAATGCGCTCTTGTATATAATACACCGTTCTATATTACACACTGTTCTATTAAATACACCATTCTATATTACACACCGTTCTGTAGAATACACCTACCTATATAATACACCATTCTATATTACACACTGTTCTATATAATACACCGTTCTGTATAATACACTGTTTTATATAGTACACGATTCTATATGATACATCGTTTTATATTACACACTGTTCTATATACTGTACCGTTCTATATAATATGTTGTTCTATATAATACACTGTTCTGTATAATGCACCATTCTATATAATACACCATTCTAATTAATACTTTGCTCTATAAAATACATCTTCTATATAATACACTGTTCTACATAATACTCTGTTCTATATTACACACCCTTCTGTAGAAGACACTGCTCTACATAATACACCATTCTATATAATACACCGCTCTATATAATACATCGTTCTATATAATACACTGTTCTATATAATACACTGCACTATATTACACACCCTTCTATATAATACAACACTCTATATAATACACCACTCTATGTAATACACCATTCTATATAATACACCGCTCTCTATAATACATCGTTCTATATAATACTCTGTTCTATATAATACACTGCACTATATTACACACCCTTCTATATAATACAACACTCTATATAATACACCACTCTATGTAATACACCATTCTATATAATACACCGCTCTCTATAATACATTGTTCTATATAATACACTGTTCTATATAATACACTGTTCTATATTACACACCGAAATATATAATAGACTGTTCTATATAATACACTGTTCTATATTACACAGCATTCTATATATCTATATAGCATACTGTTCCATATTAAACACTGTTCTATATAATACACCGCTCTATATAATACACTGTTCTATATAATACACCGTTCTATATAATACACTTCTCTATATTAAACACAATTCTATATAAAACTCTGTTCTATACAATACACTGTTCTATATTACACACTGTTCTATATAATACACCGTTCTGTATTATACACTGTTCTATATAATACACCGTACCATATAATACAATATTCCATATAATACACTGTTCTATATTACACACAGTTCTATATAAGACACTGTTCTGTACGATACACCGTTCTATATAATACACCATTCTATATAATACACTGTTCTCTATATTACAATGTTCTATATTACACACCATACTATTTAATACTCTGTTCTATATAATATACTGTTCTATATTACACACTTCTAAATAATACACCGTTCTATATAATACACTGTTCTAAATAACACAGCGTTCTATATAATACACCGTTCTCTATAATACACTGTTCTAAATAACACAGCGTTCTATATAATACACCGTTCTCTATAATACACTGTTCTATATTACACACCGTTCTATATAATACACTGTTCTAAATAACACAGCGTTCTATATAATACACCGTTCTCTATAATACACTGTTCTATATTACACACCATTGTATATAATACAAAGTTATATATAATTAACTGTTCTATATAATACACCGTTCTATACAATACACTGTTCTGTATTGCACACCATTCTATATAATACACCGGTCTATATACTACACCATTCTACATAATGCACTGTTCTATATTACACATTGCTCTATATAAAACACCGTTCTATATAATGCAGCGTGCTATTTAATACTCCGTTCTCTATAATACCCTGTTCTATATTACACACAGCTCTATATAATACTCCATCTATATTACACAATGTTCTATATAATTCACTGTTCTATATTACACACTTTTCTATACAATACAATGTTCTATATGATACACTGTTCTATATTACACACCGTTCTATATAATACACTGTTCTATATAATACACTGCTCTATATTAAACACAATTCTATATAAAACTCTGTTCTATACAATACACTGTTCTATATTACACACAGTTCTATATAATACACCGTTCTATATAATACACTGTTCTATATAATACACCGTACCATATTATACAATATTCCATATAATACACTGTTCTATATTACACACAGTTCTATATAATACACTGTTTTGTACGATACACCGTTCTATATAATACACCATTCTATATAATACACTGTTCTCTATATTACAAAGTTCTATATTACACACCATACTATTTAATACTCTGTTCTATATAATATACTGTTCTATATTACACACTTCTAAATAATACACCGTTCTAAATAATACACTGTTCTATATAATACACCGTTCTATATAATACACTGTTCTAAATAACACAGCGTTCTATATAATACACCGCTCTCTATAATACACTGTTCTATATTACACACCGTTGTATATAATACAAAGTTATATATAATTAACTGTTCTATATAATACACTGTTCTGTATTGCACACCATTCTATAAAATACACCGGTCTATATACTACACCATTGTACATAATGCACTGTTCTATATTACACATTGCTCTATATAAAACACCGTTCTATATAATGCACTGTGCTATTTAATACTCCGTTCTCAATAATACCCTGTTGTATATTACACACAGCTCTATATAATACTCCATTCTATATTACACAATGTTCTAGAAATTCACTGTTCTATATTACACACCATTCTATACAATACAACGTTCTACATGATACACTGTTCTATATTACACACCGTTCTATATAATACACTGTTCTATATAATACACTGTACTATATTACACACCATTCTATATTATACACTTTTTTATGTAACATACTGTTCTATACTGAACACTGTTCTATATAATACACCGCTCTATATAATACACTGTTCTATACAATACACCATTCTATATAACACACTGTTCTATATAATACACTGCTCTATATTACACACAATTCTATATAAAACTCTGTTCTATACAGTACATTGTTCTATATTAAACACAGTTATATATAATACTCCGTTCTTTATAATATACTGTTCTATATAATACACCGTTCTATATAATACAATGTTCTATATAATACACTTCTTTTTTATACACCGTTCTATATAATACACTGTTCTATACGATACACGGTTCTATATAATACACCATTCTATATAATACACTGTTCTCTATAATACACTGTTCTATATTACACACCATTCTATTTAATACCCTGTTCTATATAATATACTGCTCTATATTACACACTTCTAAATAATACACTTTTCTATATAATACACTGTTCTATATAGTACACCGTTCTATATAATACACTGTTCTAAATAACACAGCGGTCTATATAATACACCGTTCTCTATAATACACTGTTCTATATTACACACCGTTCTATATAATACAATGTTCTATATAATTCACTGTTCTATATAATACACCGTTCTACATAATACACTGTTTTATATTACACACCCTTCTATATAATACACCGCTCTATATAATACACCATTCTATATAATACACTGCTCTATATAATAGGCCATTCTATATAATACATTGTTCTATATAATACGCCATTCTATATAATACACCACTCGATATTACACACCGTTCTATATAATGCATTTTCTATATAACACAACATTCTATATAATACACTGATCTATATAATACACCATTCTATATTACAAACCGTTCTATATAATACACCGCTCTATATAATACAACTTTCTATATAATACACAGCTCTATATAATGCACAATTCTATATAATACACCGCTCTATCTTACACACCATTCTATATAATGCACTGTTCTATATAACACACCATTCTATATAATACTGTTCTATATAATACACCATTCTATATAATACACCACTCGATATTAAACACCATTCAATATAATGCACTGATCTATATAACACACCATTCTATTTAATACGCTGTTCTATATAATACACCATTCTATATTACACAACGGTCTATATAATGCACCATTCTATATT
Source organism: Carcharodon carcharias (assembly GCF_017639515.1). NCBI lineage: Eukaryota > Metazoa > Chordata > Chondrichthyes > Lamniformes > Lamnidae > Carcharodon > Carcharodon carcharias. The sequence continues at coordinate 191,281,522 of NC_054472.1, forward strand.
ACACACCGTGAAATATAATACACTATTCTATATTACATAACCTTCTATATACTACACCGCTCTATATAATACACCGTTCTATATTACACACTGTTCTATATAGTACACCTTTCTATATAATACACTGTTCTATATAATACACCATTCTATATTACACACCGTTCTATATAATACACCATTCTATATTACGCACCATTCAATATAATACACCATTCTATATTACACACCCTTCTATATAATACACCGCTCTATATAATACACTGTTCTATATTGCACACAGTTCTATATAATACACCGTTCTATATAATGCACCATTCCATATTACACACCGTTCTATATAATACACCATTCTGTATTACACACCGTTCTATATAATACTCTGTTCTATATAATACACCATTCTATATTACACACTGTACTATATAATACACTATCCTATATTACACACTGTTCTATATAATACACTATTCTATATTACTTACTGTTCTATATAATGCACTGTTCTATATAATGCGCTCTTCCATATTACAACCCATTCTATATAATGCACCATTCTTTATCATACACTCTTCTATATTACACACCATTCTATATAATACACCGTTCTATATAATACACCATTCTATATAATTCACTGATCTATATTACACACCATTCTATATAAAACATCGTTCTATATAATACTCCGTTCTATATAATACACTGTTCTATATTACACACCATTCTATATAATACACCGCTTTATATAATGCACCATTCTATATAATGCACTGTTCTATATTACACACTGTTCTATATAATACACTGTTGCATATAATACACCATTCTATATTACACACTGTTCTTTATAATACACCATTCTATATTACACACCGTTCTGTATAATGCACCTTCCAATATAATACATCGTTCCTTATTACACACTGTTCTATGTAATACACCGTTCTATATATTACTCTGTTTGATATAGTACACTATTCTATTTAATACACCATTTATATTACACACTGTTCTATATACTGTACCGCTCTATATAATATGTTGTTCTATATTATACACTGTTCTGTATAATGCACCATTCTATATAATACACCATTCTATATAATACATTGCTCTATGTAATACACCCTCCTATATAAGACACCGCTCTATATAATATGTTGTCCAAATGATACACTGTTCTATATAATACATTGTTCTATATTACACACCCTCCTATATAAGACACCATTCTATATAATACACCATTCTATATAATACACCGCTCTCTATAATACATCATTCTATATAATACACTGTTCTATATAATACAATGTTCTATATTACACACCCTTCTATATAATACACCGCTTTATATAATGCACCATTCTATATAATACAATGTTCTGTATAATACACCATTCTATATAATACACCATTCTATATTATACACCGCTCTCTATAATACATCGTTCTATATAATACACTATTCTATATAATACACTTTTCTATATTACACACCCTTCTATATAATACACCGCTCGATATAATACATCGTTCTATATAATACACTCTTCTATGTTACAAACCCTTCTATATAATACACCGTTTTATATAATACACTGTTTTATATAGTACACCATTCTATATAATACACCGTTCTATATCATACACTGTTCTATATAATGCACCATTCTATATAATATGTTGTTCTATATAATAAAAGCTTCTGTATAATGCACCATTCTATATAATACACCATTCTATATAATACACCGTTCTTTCTAATACATCGTTCTATATAATACACTGTTCTATATTACACACACTTCTATATAATACACTGCTCTATATATTACATCGTTCTATATAATACACTGTTCTATATAATACACTGTTCTATATTACACACCTTTCTATATAATACACCGCTCTATATAATACACCATACTATATAATACACTGCTCTATATAATAGACCATTCTATATAATACATCGTTCTATATAATACACCATTCTATATAATACACCACTCGATATTACACACCATTCTATATAATGCACTGTTCTATAAAACACAACATTGTATATAATACACTGTTCTATATAATACACCATTCTATATAATGCACTGTTCTATATAATACACCATTCTATATTACACACCGTTCTATATAATACACCGCTCTATCTAATACACCATTATATATAATACACAGCTCTATATAATACACAATTCTATATAATACACCGCTCTATATTACACAACATTCTATATAATGCACTGTTCTATATAAGACACCATTCTATATAAGACACTGTTCTATATAATACACCATTCTATATAATACACCACTCGATATTAAACACCATTCTATATAATGCAGTGATCTATATAACACACCATTCTATTTAATACACTGTTCTATATAATACACCATTCTATATTACACACCGTTCTATATAATACACCATTCTATATTACACTCCGTTCTATATAATACACCATTTGTTATTACATAACCTTCTATATAATACACAGTTCTATATTACACACTGTTCTATATAATACACCATTCAATATTACATAACCTTCTAGATAATACACAGTTCTATATTACACACTGTTCTATATAATACACCGTTCTATATAATACACTGTTCTATATAATACACCATTCTATATTACACAACATTCTATATAATGCACCATTCTATATTACGCGCCATTCAATATAATACACCATTCTATATTACACGCCCTTCTATATAATACACCGCTCTATATAATACACTGTTCTATATTACACACAGTTCTATATAATACACCGTTCTATATAATGCACCATTCCATATTACACACCGTTCTATATAATACACCATTCTATATTACACACCGTTCTATATAATACTCTGTTCTATATAATACACCATTCTATATTACACACTGTTCTTTATAATACACCATTCTATATTACACACCGTTCTGTATAATGCACCTTCCAATATAATACATCGTTCCTTATTACACACTGTTCTATGTAATACGCCGTTCTATATATTACTCTGTTTGATATAGTACACTATTCTATTTAATACACCATTTATATTACACACTGTTCTATATACTGTACCGCTCTATATAATATGTTGTTCTATATTATACACTGTTCTGTATAATGCACCATTCTATATAATACACCATTCTATATAATACATTGCTCTATGTAATACACCCTCCTATATAAGACACCGCTCAATATAATATGTTGTTCTATATGATACACTGTTCTATATAATACATTGTTCTATATTACACACCCTCCTATTTAAGACACCATTCTATATAATACACCATTCTATATAATACACCGCTCTCTATAATACATCATTCTATATAATACACTGTTCTATATAATACAATGTTCTATATTACACACCGTTCTATATAATACACCGCTTTATATAATGCACCATTCTATATAATACAATGTTCTGTATAATACACCATTCTATATTATACACCGCTCTCTATAATACATCGTTCTATATAATACACTATTCTATATAATACACTTTTCTATATTACACACCCTTCTATATAATACACCGCTCGATATAATACATCGTTCTATATAATACACTGTTCTATGTTACAAACCCTTCTATATAATACACCGTTTTATATAATACACTGTTTTATATAGTACACCATTCTATATAATACACCGTTCTATATTACACACTGTTCTATATAATGCACCATTCTATATAATATGTTGTTCTAAATAATAAAAGCTTCTGTATAATGCACCATTCTATATAATACACCATTCTATATAATACACCTTTCTTTCTAATACATCGTTCTATATAATACACTGTTCTATATTACACACACTTCTATATAATACACCGCTCTATATATTACATCGTTCTATATAATACACTGTTCTATATTACACACCTTTCTATATAATACACCGCTCTATATAATACACCATACTATATAATACACTGCTCTATATAATAGACGATTCTATATAATACATCGTTCTATATAATACACCATTCTATATAATACACCACTCGATATTACACACCATTCTATATAATGCACTGTTCTATAAAACACAACATTGTATATAATACACTGTTCTATATAATACACCATTCTATATAATGCACTGTTCTATATAATACACCATTCTATATTACACACCGTTCTATATAATACACCGCTCTATCTAATACACCATTCTATATAATACACAGCTCTATATAATACACAATTCTATATAATACACCGCTCTATATTACACAACATTCTATATAATGCACTGTTCTATACAAGACACCATTCTATATAAGACACTGTTCTATATAATACACCATTCTATATAATACACCACTCGATATTAAACACCATTCTATATAATGCAGTGATCTATATAACACACCATTCTATTTAATACACTGTTCTATATAATACACCATTCTATATTACACACCGTTCTATATAATACACCATTCTATATTACACTCCGTTCTATATAATACACCAGTCTATATTACATAACCTTCTATATAATACACAGTTCTATATTACACACTGTTCTATATAATACACCATTCTATATTACATAACCTTCTAGATAATACACAGTTCTATATTACACACTGTTCTATATAATACACCGTTCTATATAATACACTGTTCTATATAATACACCATTCTATATTACACAACGTTCTATATAATGCACCATTCTATATTACGCGCCATTCAATATAATACACCATTCTATATTACACGCCCTTCTATATAATACACCGCTCTATATAATACACTGTTCTATATTACACACAGTTCTATATAATACACCGTTCTATATAATGCACCATTCCATATTACACACCGTTCTATATAATACACCATTCTATATTACACACCGTTCTATATAATACTCTGTTCTATATAATACACCATTCTATATTACACACTGTACTATATAATACACTATCCTATATTACACACTGTTCTATATAATGCACTGTTCTAGATAATGCGCTCTTCTATATTACACACGGTTCTATATAATGCACCATTCTATTTAATGCATTGTTCTATATAATACACTGTTGTATATAATACATTATTCTATATTACACACTGTTCTATATAATTCCCTATTCTATATTGCACACTGTTTTATATACTGTACTGTTCTATATAATGCGCTCTTCTATATTTCATACTGTTCTATATAGTACACCGTTCTATATAATGCACTGTTCCATACAATACACTGTTCTATATAATACACTGTTGTATATAATACACTGTTCTATCTTACACACCGTTCTATATAATACACCGTACTATATATTACACTGTTCTATATTACACACCGTTCTATATAATGCACTTTTATAAATAATACACCATTCTATATTACACACTGTTCTATATAATTCAGTATTCTATATTACACACCGTTCCATATAATGCACAGTTCTATATAATGCACTCTTCTATATTACACACCGTTCTATATATTTCAATGTTCTATATAATACACCATTCTATATTACACACTGTTCTATATAATTCACTATACTATATTACACACTGTTCTATATAATTCCCTATTCTATATTACACACTGTTCTATATAATGCACTGTTCTATATAATGCACTTTTCTATATTACACACTCTTCTATATAATACACCGTTGTACATAATACACTGTTCTATATTACACACTGTTCTATATAATACACCATTCTATATAATACATTGCTCTATATAATACAACATTCTGTTTTACACTCTTTTCTATATAATGCAAAGTTCTATATAATGCGGCATCTATATTACACACCATTCTATATAATACACCCTTCTACATAATACTGTTCTATATTACACACCGTTCTATATGATACACCATTCTTTATAACACACCATTCTATATAATATACTGTTCTATATTGCACACCGTTCTAGATAATACACTTTTCTCTATAAAACACCATTCTATATTACACACTGTTCCATATAATACACTATTCTATATTACACACTGTTCTATATATTGCAATGTTCTATATTTTGCGCTCTACTATATTACATATTATTCTATGTAATACACTGTTCTATATAATGCACTGTTCCATATAATACACTGTTCTATATAATACACTGTTCCATATAATACACTGTTCTATATAATACACCATTGTATATAATACACCGTTCTATATAATACACTGTTCTATATAATACACCATTCTATATTACACACCGTTTTATATTACATACTCGTCAATATAATGCACTGTTCTACATAATGCAATGTTCTAAATTACACACCATTCTATATAATACACCGATCTATATAATACACTGTTCTATATAATACACTGTTCCATATAATACACCGTTCTATATAATGCTCCGTTCTCTATAGTACACTGTTCTATATCATACACAGTTCTATATAATAAACTGTTCTATATTACTCACCGTTCTATATAATACTCTGTTCTATATAATACACTGTTCTATATGACACACAATTCTCTATAATACACCGTTCTATATAATACACCGTTCTATATAATACACCATTCTACATAATACACTGATCTATATTACACACCTTTCTATATAATACAATGTTCTATATAATACACCATTCTATATTACACACTGTGCTATATAATACAATATCCTATATTAAACACCGTCCTATATAATGCACTGTTCTATATATTGTGATATTCTATATTACACACTTTTCTATATAATACACCATTCTATTTAATTCATTGTTCTATATTACACACCATTCTATACAATACACTGTTCCATATAATACACTGTTCTATATAATACACCGTTGTATATAATACACTGTTCTATATTACACACCGTTCTATATAATGCACCGTTGTATATAATACACTGTTCTAAATTTAAGCACCATTCAATATTACACACTGTTCAATATTATACACCGTTGTACATTACACACCGTTCTATATTACACACTGTTCTATATAATGCACTGTTCTATATAAAGCTTTGTTCTATATTACACACCGTTCTATATCATACATTGTTCTATATAATACACCGTTGTATATAATACACTGTTCTATATTACACACCATTCTATATAATACACTGTTCCATATAATACACCGTTGTACATAATACACTGTTCTATATTACACACTGTTCTATATAATACACCATTCTATATAATACATTGCTCTATATAATACGACATTCTGTATTACACTCTTTTCTATATAATGCAAAGTTCTATATGATGTGGCATCTATATTACACACCATTCTATATAATACACCCTTCTACATAATACTGTTCTATATTACACACCGTTCTATATGATACACCATTCTATATAATACACCATTCTATATAATATACTGTTCTATATTGCACACCGTTCTAGATAATACACCGTACTATATATTACACTGTTCTATATTACACACCGTTCTATATAATGCACTTTTATAAATAATACACCATTCTATATTACACACTGTTCTATATAATTCAGTATTCTATATTACACACCGTTCCATATAATGCACAGTTCTATATAATGCACTCTTCTATATTACACACCGTTCTATATATTTCAATGTTCTATATAATACACCATTCTATATTACACACTGTTCTATATAATTCACTATACTATATTACACACTGTTCTATATAATTCCCTATTCTATATTACACACTGTTCTATATAATGCACTGTTCTATATAATGCACTTTTCTATATTACACACTCTTCTATATAATACACCGTTGTACATAATACACTGTTCTATATTACACACTGTTCTATATAATACACCATTCTATATAATACATTGCTCTATATAATACAACATTCTGTTTTACACTCTTTTCTATATAATGCAAAGTTCTATATAATGCGGCATCTATATTACACACCATTCTATATAATACACCCTTCTACATAATACTGTTCTATATTACACACCGTTCTATATGATACACCATTCTTTATAACACACCATTCTATATAATATACTGTTCTATATTGCACACCGTTCTAGATAATACACTTTTCTCTATAAAACACCATTCTATATTACACACTGTTCCATATAATACACTATTCTATATTACACACTGTTCTATATATTGCAATGTTCTATATTTTGCGCTCTACTATATTACATATTATTCTATGTAATACACTGTTCTATATAATGCACTGTTCCATATAATACACTGTTCTATATAATACACTGTTCCATATAATACACTGTTCTATATAATACACCATTGTATATAATACACCGTTCTATATAATACACTGTTCTATATAATACACCATTCTATATTACACACCGTTTTATATTACATACTCGTCAATATAATGCACTGTTCTACATAATGCAATGTTCTAAATTACACACCATTCTATATAATACACCGATCTATATAATACACTGTTCTATATAATACACTGTTCCATATAATACACCGTTCTATATAATGCTCCGTTCTCTATAGTACACTGTTCTATATCATACACAGTTCTATATAATAAACTGTTCTATATTACTCACCGTTCTATATAATACTCTGTTCTATATAATACACTGTTCTATATGACACACAATTCTCTATAATACACCGTTCTATATAATACACCGTTCTATATAATACACCATTCTACATAATACACTGATCTATATTACACACCTTTCTATATAATACAATGTCCTATATAATACACCATTCTATATTACACACTGTGCTATATAATACAATATCCTATATTAAACACCGTCCTATATAATGCACTGTTCTATATATTGTGATATTCTATATTACACACTTTTCTATATAATACACCATTCTATTTAATTCATTGTTCTATATTACACACCATTCTATACAATACACTGTTCCATATAATACACTGTTCTATATAATACACCGTTGTATATAATACACTGTTCTATATTACACACCGTTCTATATAATGCACCGTTGTATATAATACACTGTTCTAAATTTAAGCACCATTCAATATTACACACTGTTCAATATTATACACCGTTGTACATTACACACCGTTCTATATTACACACTGTTCTATATAATGCACTGTTCTATATAAAGCTTTGTTCTATATTACACACCGTTCTATATCATACATTGTTCTATATAATACACCGTTGTATATAATACACTGTTCTATATTACACACCATTCTATATAATACACTGTTCCATATAATACACCGTTGTACATAATACACTGTTCTATATTACACACTGTTCTATATAATACACCATTCTATATAATACATTGCTCTATATAATACGACATTCTGTATTACACTCTTTTCTATATAATGCAAAGTTCTATATGATGTGGCATCTATATTACACACCATTCTATATAATACACCCTTCTACATAATACTGTTCTATATTACACACCGTTCTATATGATACACCATTCTATATAATACACCATTCTATATAATATACTGTTCTATATTGCACACCGTTCTAGATAATACACTTTTCTATATAAAACACCATTCTATATTACACACTGTTCCATATAATACACTATTCTATATTACACACTGTTCTATATAATGCAATGTTCTATATTTTGCGCTCTACTATATTACACATTATTCTATGTAATACACCGTTCTATATAATGCACTGTTCCATATAATACACTGTTCTATATAATACACCATTGTATATAATACACTGTTCTATATTACACACCGTTCTATATAATATACCAATCTATATAATACACTGTTCTATATAATACACCATTCTATATTACACACTGTTCTATATAATACACCATTCTATATTACACACCGTTTTATATTACATACTCGTCAATATAATGCACTGTTCTACATAATGCAATGTTCTAAATTACACACCATTCTATATAATGCACCGATCTATATAATACACTGTTCTATATAATACACTGTTCTATATTACACACCGTTCTCTATAATACACGGTTCTATATACTACTGTTCTATATTACACACTGTTCTATATAATACACCGATCTATATAATACACTGTTCTATATAATACACTGTTCCATATAATACACCGTTGTATATAATACACTGTTCTATATTACACACCATTCTATATAATACACTGTTCCATATAATACACTGTTCTATATAATACACTGTTGTATATAATACACTGTTCTATATTACACACCGTTCTATATTGTACACCGTTCTATATAATACACTGTTCTAAATTTAAGCACCATTCTATATTACACACTGTTCAATATAATACACCGTTGTATATTACACACCGTTCTATATTACACACTGTTCTATATAATGCACTGTTCTATATAAAGCTTTGTTCTATATTACACACCGTTCTATATAATACACAGTTCTATATAATACAGCATTCTTTATAATGCATTGTTCTTTATTACACACCATTCTATATAATACACTGTTCTATATAATACACCATTCTATATTACATACTGTTCTATATAATACACCGTTCTGTATAATACATCATTCTTTATAATGCATTGCTCTATATTACACACCGTTCTATATAATACACTGTTCTATATAATAAACCATTCTGTATTACACACTGTTCTATATAATACTCTATTCTATATTACACACTGTTCTATATAATGAACTGTTCTATATAATACACTGTTCCATATAATACACCGTTCTATATAATGCTCCGTTCTCTATAGTACACTGTTTTATATCATACACAGTTCTATATAATAAACTGTTCTATATTACTCACCGTTCTATATAATACTCTGTTCTATATAATACACTGTTCTATATGACACACAATTCTCTATAACACACCGTTCTATATAATACACCGTTCTATATAATACACCGTTCTATATAATACACTGATCTATATTACACACCTTTCTATATAATACAATGTCCTATATAATACACCATTCTATATTACACACTGTGCTATATAATACAATATCCTATATTAAACACCGTCCTATATAATGCACTGTTCTATATATTGTGATCTTCTATATTACACACTTTTCTATATAATACACCATTCTATTTAATGCATTGTTCTATATTACACACCATTCTATACAATACACTGTTCCATATAATACACTGTTCTATATAATACACCGTTGTATATAATACACTGTTCTATATTACACACCGTTCTATATAATGCACCGTTGTATATAATACACTGTTCTAAATTTAAGCACCATTCTATATTACACACTGTTCAATATAATACACCGTTGTACATTACACACCGTTCTATATTACACACTGTTCTATATAATGCGCTGTTCTATATAAAGCTTTGTTCTATATTACACACTGTTCTATATAATACATTGTTCTATATAATACACCGTTGTATATAATACACGGTTCTATATTACACACCATTCTATATAATACACTGTTCCATATAATACACTGTTCTATATAATACACCGTTGTATATAATACACTGTTCTATATTACACACCGTTCTATATAATGCACCGTTGTATATAATACACTGTTCTAAATTTAAGCACCATTCTATATTACACACTGTTCAATATAATACACCGTTGTACATTACACACCGTTCTATATTACACACTGTTCTATATAATGCGCTGTTCTATATAAAGCTTTGTTCTATATTACACACTGTTCTATATAATACATTGTTCTATATAATACACCGTTGTATATAATACACGGTTCTATATTACACACCATTCTATATAATACACTGTTCCATATAATACACTGTTCTATATAATACACCGTTGTATATAATACACTGTTCTATATTACACACCGTTCTATATAATGCACCGTTGTATATAATACACTGTTCTAAATTTAAGCACCATTCAATATTACACACTGTTCAATATAATACACCGTTGTACATTACACACCGTTCTATATTACACACTGTTCTATATAATGCACTGTTCTATATAAAGCTTTGTTCTATATTACACACCGTTCTATATCATACATTGGTCTATATAATACACCGTTGTATATAATACACTGTTCTATATTACACACCATTCTATATAATACACTGTTCCATATAATACACCGTTGTACATAATACACTGTTCTATATTACACACTGTTCTATATAATACACCATTCTATATAATACATTGCTCTATATAATACGACATTCTGTATTACACTCTTTTCTATATAATGCAAAGTTCTATATGATGTGGCATCTATATTACACACCATTCTATATAATACACCCTTCTACATAATACTGTTCTATATTACACACCGTTCTATATGATACACCATTCTATATAATACACCATTCTATATAATATACTGTTCTATATTGCACACCGTTCTAGATAATACACTTTTCTATATAAAACACCATTCTATATTACACACTGTTCCATATAATACACTATTCTATATTACACACTGTTCTATATAATGCAATGTTCTATATTTTGCGCTCTACTATATTACACATTATTCTATGTAATACACCGTTCTATATAATGCACTGTTCCATATAATACACTGTTCTATATAATACACCATTGTATATAATACACTGTTCTATATTACACACCGTTCTATATAATATACCAATCTATATAATACACTGTTCTATATAATACACCATTCTATATTACACACTGTTCTATATAATACACCATTCTATATTACACACCGTTTTATATTACATACTCGTCAATATAATGCACTGTTCTACATAATGCAATGTTCTAAATTACACACCATTCTATATAATGCACCGATCTATATAATACACTGTTCTATATAATACACTGTTCTATATTACACACCGTTCTCTATAATACACGGTTCTATATACTACTGTTCTATATTACACACTGTTCTATATAATACACCGATCTATATAATACACTGTTCTATATAATACACTGTTCCATATAATACACCGTTGTATATAATACACTGTTCTATATTACACACCATTCTATATAATACACTGTTCCATATAATACACTGTTCTATATAATACACTGTTGTATATAATACACTGTTCTATATTACACACCGTTCTATATTGTACACCGTTCTATATAATACACTGTTCTAAATTTAAGCACCATTCTATATTACACACTGTTCAATATAATACACCGTTGTATATTACACACCGTTCTATATTACACACTGTTCTATATAATGCACTGTTCTATATAAAGCTTTGTTCTATATTACACACCGTTCTATATAATACACAGTTCTATATAATACAGCATTCTTTATAATGCATTGTTCTTTATTACACACCATTCTATATAATACACTGTTCTATATAATACACCATTCTATATTACATACCGTTCTATATAATACACCGTTCTGTATAATACATCATTCTTTATAATGCATTGCTCTATATTACACACCGTTCTATATAATACACTGTTCTATATAATAAACCATTCTGTATTACACACTGTTCTATATAATACTCTATTCTATATTACACACTGTTCTATATAATGAACTGTTCTATATAATACACTGTTCCATATAATACACCGTTCTATATAATGCTCCGTTCTCTATAGTACACTGTTTTATATCATACACAGTTCTATATAATAAACTGTTCTATATTACTCACCGTTCTATATAATACTCTGTTCTATATAATACACTGTTCTATATGACACACAATTCTCTATAACACACCGTTCTATATAATACACCGTTCTATATAATACACCATTCTATATAATACACTGATCTATATTACACACCTTTCTATATAATACAATGTTCTATATAATACACCATTCTATATTACACACTGTGCTATATAATACAATATCCTATATTAAACACCGTCCTATATAATGCACTGTTCTATATATTGTGATATTCTATATTACACACTTTTCTATATAATACACCATTCTATTTAATGCATTGTTCTATATTACACACCATTCTATACAATACACTGTTCCATATAATACACTGTTCTATATAATACACCGTTGTATATAATACACTGTTCTATATTACACACCGTTCTATATAATGCACCGTTGTATATAATACACTGTTCTAAATTTAAGCACCATTCAATATTACACACTGTTCAATATAATACACCGTTGTACATTACACACCGTTCTATATTACACACTGTTCTATATAATGCACTGTTCTATATAAAGCTTTGTTCTATATTACACACCGTTCTATATCATACATTGGTCTATATAATACACCGTTGTATATAATACACTGTTCTATATTACACACCATTCTATATAATACACTGTTCCATATAATACACCGTTGTACATAATACACTGTTCTATATTACACACTGTTCTATATAATACACCATTCTATATAATACATTGCTCTATATAATACGACATTCTGTATTACACTCTTTTCTATATAATGCAAAGTTCTATATGATGTGGCATCTATATTACACACCATTCTATATAATACACCCTTCTACATAATACTGTTCTATATTACACACCGTTCTATATGATACACCATTCTATATAATACACCATTCTATATAATATACTGTTCTATATTGCACACCGTTCTAGATAATACACTTTTCTATATAAAACACCATTCTATATTACACACTGTTCCATATAATACACTATTCTATATTACACACTGTTCTATATAATGCAATGTTCTATATTTTGCGCTCTACTATATTACACATTATTCTATGTAATACACCGTTCTATATAATGCACTGTTCCATATAATACACTGTTCTATATAATACACCATTGTATATAATACACTGTTCTATATTACACACCGTTCTATATAATATACCAATCTATATAATACACTGTTCTATATAATACACCATTCTATATTACACACTGTTCTATATAATACACCATTCTATATTACACACCGTTTTATATTACATACTCGTCAATATAATGCACTGTTCTACATAATGCAATGTTCTAAATTACACACCATTCTATATAATGCACCGATCTATATAATACACTGTTCTATATAATACACTGTTCTATATTACACACCGTTCTCTATAATACACGGTTCTATATACTACTGTTCTATATTACACACTGTTCTATATAATACACCGATCTATATAATACACTGTTCTATATAATACACTGTTCCATATAATACACCGTTGTATATAATACACTGTTCTATATTACACACCATTCTATATAATACACTGTTCCATATAATACACTGTTCTATATAATACACTGTTGTATATAATACACTGTTCTATATTACACACCGTTCTATATTGTACACCGTTCTATATAATACACTGTTCTAAATTTAAGCACCATTCTATATTACACACTGTTCAATATAATACACCGTTGTATATTACACACCGTTCTATATTACACACTGTTCTATATAATGCACTGTTCTATATAAAGCTTTGTTCTATATTACACACCGTTCTATATAATACACAGTTCTATATAATACAGCATTCTTTATAATGCATTGTTCTTTATTACACACCATTCTATATAATACACTGTTCTATATAATACACCATTCTATATTACATACTGTTCTATATAATACACCGTTCTGTATAATACATCATTCTTTATAATGCATTGCTCTATATTACACACCGTTCTATATAATACACTGTTCTATATAATAAACCATTCTGTATTACACACTGTTCTATATAATACTCTATTCTATATTACACACTGTTCTATATAATGAACTGTTCTATATAATACACTGTTCCATATAATACACCGTTCTATATAATGCTCCGTTCTCTATAGTACACTGTTTTATATCATACACAGTTCTATATAATAAACTGTTCTATATTACTCACCGTTCTATATAATACTCTGTTCTATATAATACACTGTTCTATATGACACACAATTCTCTATAACACACCGTTCTATATAATACACCGTTCTATATAATACACCGTTCTATATAATACACTGATCTATATTACACACCTTTCTATATAATACAATGTCCTATATAATACACCATTCTATATTACACACTGTGCTATATAATACAATATCCTATATTAAACACCGTCCTATATAATGCACTGTTCTATATATTGTGATCTTCTATATTACACACTTTTCTATATAATACACCATTCTATTTAATGCATTGTTCTATATTACACACCATTCTATACAATACACTGTTCCATATAATACACTGTTCTATATAATACACCGTTGTATATAATACACTGTTCTATATTACACACCGTTCTATATAATGCACCGTTGTATATAATACACTGTTCTAAATTTAAGCACCATTCTATATTACACACTGTTCAATATAATACACCGTTGTACATTACACACCGTTCTATATTACACACTGTTCTATATAATGCGCTGTTCTATATAAAGCTTTGTTCTATATTACACACTGTTCTATATAATACATTGTTCTATATAATACACCGTTGTATATAATACACGGTTCTATATTACACACCATTCTATATAATACACTGTTCCATATAATACACTGTTCTATATAATACACCGTTGTACATAATACACTGTTCTATATTACACACTGTTCTATATAATACACCATTCTATATAATACATTGCTCTATATAATACAACATTCTGTATTACACTCTTTTCTATATAATGCAAAGTTCTATATAATGTGGCATCTATATTACACACCATTCTATATAATACACCCTTCTACATAATACTGTTCTATATTACACACCGTTCTATATGATACACCATTCTATATAACACACCATTCTATATAATATACTGTTCTATATTGCACACCGTTCTAGATAATACACTTTTCTATATAAAACACCATTCTATATTACACACTGTTCTATATAATGCAATGTTCTATATTTTGCGCTCTACTATATTACACGTTATTCTATGTAATACACCGTTCTATATAATGCACTGTTCCATATAATACACTGTTCTATATAATACACCATTGTATATAATACACTGTTCTATATTACACACCGTTCTATATTACACACTGTTCTATATAATACACCATTCTATATTACACACCGTTTTATATTACATACTCGTCACTATAATGCACTGCTCTACATAATGCAATGTTCTAAATTACACACCATTCTATATAATGCACCGATCTATATAATACACTGTTCTATATAATACACTGTTCTATATTACACACCGTTCTCTATAATACACGGTTCTATATAATACTGTTCTATATTACACACTGTTCTATATAATACACCGATCTATATAATACACTGTTCTATATAATACACTGTTCCATATAATACATCGTTGTATATAATACACTGTTCTATATTACACACCATTCTATATAATACACTGTTCCATATAATACACTGTTCTATATAATACACTGTTCTATATAATACACTGTTGTATATAATACACTGTTCTATATTACACACCGTTCTATATAATACACCAATCTATATAATACACTGTTGTATATAATACACTGTTCTATATTACACACCGTTCTATATCGTACACCGTTCTATATAATACACTGTTCTAAATTTAAGCACCATTCTATATTACACACTGTTCAATATAATACACCGTTGTATATTACACACCGTTCTATATTACACACTGTTCTATATAATGCACTGTTCTATATAAAGCTTTGTTCTATATTACACACCGTTCTATATAATACACAGTTCTATATAATACAGCATTCTTTATAATGCATTGTTCTTTATTACACACCATTCTATAAAATACACTGTTCTATATAATACACCATTCTATATTCCATACCGTTCTATATAATACACCGTTCTGTATAATACATCATTCTTTATAATGCATTGCTCTATATTACACACCGTTCTATATAATACACTGTTCTATATAATAAACCATTCTGTATTACACACTGTTCTATATAATACTCTATTCTATATTACACACTCTTCTATATAATGCACTGTTCCAGATAATACACTGTTCCATATAATACACCGTTCTATATAATGCTCCGTTCTCTATAGTACACTGTTCTATATCATACACAGTTCTATATAATAAACTGTTCTATATTACTCACCGTTCTATATTTTACTCTGTTCTATATAATACACTGTTCTATATGACACACAATTCTCTATAATACACCGTTCTATATAATACACCGTTCTATATAATTCACCGTTCTATATAATACACTGATCTATATTACACACCTTTCTATATAATACAATGTTCTATATAATACACCATTCTATATTACACACTGTGCTATATAATACAATATCCTATATTAAACACCGTCCTATATAATGCACTGTTCTATATATTTTGCTCTTCTATATTACACACTGTTCTATATAATACACCATTCTATTTAATGCATTGTTCTATATTACACACCATTCTATATAATACACTGTTCCATATAATACACTGTTCTATATAATACACCGTTGTATATGATACACTGTTCTATATTACACACCGTTCTATATAATGCACCATTCTATATAATACATTGCTCTATATAATACAACATTCTGTATTACACTCTTTTCTATATAATGCAAAGTTCTATATAATGTGGCATCTATATTACACACCATTCTATATAATACACCCTTCTACATAATACTGTTCTATATTACACACCGTTCTATATGATACACCATTCTATATAACACACCATTCTATATAATATACTGTTCTATATTGCACACCGTTCTAGATAATACTTTTCTATATAAAACACCATTCTATATTACACACTGTTCTATATAATGCAATGTTCTATATTTTGCGCTCTACTATATTACACGTTATTCTATGTAATACACCGTTCTATATAATGCACTGTTCCATATAATACACTGTTCTATATAATACACCATTGTATATAATACACTGTTCTATATTACACACCGTTCTATATTAAACACTGTTCTATATAATACACCATTCTATATTACACACCGTTTTATATTACATACTCGTCAATATAATGCACTGTTCTACATAATGCAATGTTCTAAATTACACACCATTCTATATAATGCACCGATCTATATAATACACTGTTCTATATAATACACTGTTCTATATTACACACCGTTCTCTATAATACACGGTTCTATATAATACTGTTCTATATTACACACTGTTCTATATAATGCACCGATCTATATAATACACTGTTCTATATAATACACTGTTCCATATAATACACTGTTCTATATAATACACTGTTGTATATAATACACTGTTCTATATTACACACCGTTCTATATCGTACACCGTTCTATATAATACACTGTTCTATATGTCAGCACCATTCTATATTACACACTGTTCAATATAATACACCGTTGTATATTACACACCGTTCTATATTACACACTGTTCTATATAATGCACTGTTCTATATAAAGCTTTGTTCTATATTACACACTGTTCTATATAATACACAGTTCTATATAATACAGCATTCTTTATAATGCATTGATCTTTATTACACACCATTCTATATAATACACTGTTCTATATAATACACCATTCTATATTACATACCGTTCTATATAATACACCGTTCTGTATAATACATCAATCTTTATAATGCATTGCTCTATATTACACACCGTTCTATATAATACACTGTTCTATATAATAAACCATTCTGTATTACACACTGTTCTATATAATACTCTATTCTATATTACACACTCTTCTATATAATGCACTGTTCCAGATAATACACTGTTCCATATAATACACCGTTCTATATAATGCTCCGTTCTCTATAGTACACTGTTCTATATCATACACAGTTCTATATAATAAACTGTTCTATATTACTCACCGTTCTATATTTTACTCTGTTCTATATAATACACTGTTCTATATGACACACAATTCTCTATAATACACCGTTCTATATAATACACCGTTCTATATAATTCACCGTTCTATATAATACACTGATCTATATTACACACCTTTCTATATAATACAATGTTCTATATAATACACCATTCTATATTACACACTGTGCTATATAATACAATATCCTATATTAAACACCGTCCTATATAATGCACTGTTCTATATATTTTGCTCTTCTATATTACACACTGTTCTATATAATACACCATTCTATTTAATGCATTGTTCTATATTACACACCATTCTATATAATACACTGTTCCATATAATACACTGTTCTATATAATACACCGTTGTATATAATACACTGTTCTATATTACACACCGTTCTATATAATGCACCATTCTATATAATACATTGCTCTATATAATACAACATTCTGTATTACACTCTTTTCTATATAATGCAAAGTTCTATATAATGTGGCATCTATATTACACACCATTCTATATAATACACCCTTCTACATAATACTGTTCGATATTACACACCGTTCTATATGATACACCATTCTATATAACACACCATTCTATATAATATACTGTTCTATATTGCACACCGTTCTAGATAATACACTTTTCTATATAAAACACCATTCTATATTACACACTGTTCTATATAATGCAATGTTCTATATTTTGCGCTCTACTATATTACACGTTATTCTATGTAATACACCGTTCTATATAATGCACTGTTCCATATAATACACTGTTCTATATAATACACCATTGTATATAATACACTGTTCTATATTACACACCGTTCTATATTACACACTGTTCTATATAATACACCATTCTATATTACACACCGTTTTATATTACATACTCGTCAATATAATGCACTGTTCTACATAATGCAATGTTCAAATTACACACCATTCTATATAATGCACCGATCTATATAATACACTGTTCTATATAATACACTGTTCTATATTACACACCGTTCTCTATAATACACGGTTCTATATAATACTGTTCTATATTACACACTGTTCTATATAATACACCGATCTATATAATACACTGTTCTATATAATACACTGTTCCATATAATACACCGTTGTATATAATACACTGTTCTATATTACACACCATTCTATATAATACACTGTTCCATATAATACACTGTTCTATATAATACACTGTTGTATATAATACACTGTTCTATATTACACACCGTTCTATATCGTACACCGTTCTATATAATACACTGTTCTATATGTCAGCACCATTCTATATTACACACTGTTCAATATAATACACCGTTGTATATTACACACCGTTCTATATTACACACTGTTCTATATAATGCACTGTTCTATATAAAGCTTTGTTCTATATTACACACTGTTCTATATAATACACAGTTCTATATAATACAGCATTCTTTATAATGCATTGATCTTTATTACACACCATTCTATATAATACACTGTTCTATATAATACACCATTCTATATTACATACCGTTCTATATAATACACCGTTCTGTATAATACATCATTCTTTATAATGCATTGCTCTATATTACACACCGTTCTATATAATACACTGTTCTATATAATAAACCATTCTGTATTACACACTGTTCTATATAATACTCTATTCTATATTACACACTGTTCTATATAATGCACTGTTCTATATAATACACTGTTCCATATAATACACCGTTCTATATAATGCTCCGTTCTCTATAGTACACTGTTCTATATCATACACAGTTCTATATAATAAACTGTTCTATATTACTCACCGTTCTATATAATACTCTGTTCTATATAATACACTGTTCTATATGACACACAATTCTCTATAATACACCGTTCTATATAATACACCGTTCTATATAATTCACCGTTCTATATAATACACTGATCTATATTACACACCTTTCTATATAATACAATGTTCTATATAATACACCATTCTATATTACACACTGTGCTATATAATACAATATCCTATATTAAACACCGTCCTATATAATGCACTGTTCTATATATTGTGCTCTTCTATATTACACACTGTTCTATATAATACACCATTCTATTTAATGCATTGTTCTATATTACACACCATTCTATATAATACACTGTTCCATATAATACACTGTTCTATATAATACACCGTTGTATATAATACACTGTTCTATATTACACACCGTTCTATATAATGCACCGTTGTATATAATACACTGTTCTAAATTTAAGCACCATTCTATATTACACACTGTTCAATATAATACACCGTTGTACATTACACACCGTTCTATATTACACACTGTTCTATATAGTGCACTGTTCTATATAAAGCTTCGTTCTATATTACACACCGTTCTATATAATACATTGTTCTATATAATACACCGTTGTATATAATACACTGTTCTATATTACAAACCATTCTATATAATACACTGTTCCATATAATACACTGTTCTATATAATACACTGTTGTATATAATACACTGTTCTATATTACACACCGTTCTATATAGTACACCGTTCTATATAATACACTGTTCTAAATTTAAGCACCATTCTATATTACACACTGATCAATATAATACACCGTTGTACATTACACACCGTTCTATATTACACACTGTTCTATATAATGCACTGTTCTATATAAAGCTTTGTTCTATATTACACATCGTTCTATATAATACATTGTTCTATATAATACACCGTTGTATATAATACACTGTTCTATATTACACACCATTCTATATAATACACTGTTCCATATAATACACTGTTCTATATAATACACGGTTGTACATAATACACTGTTCTATATTACACACTGTTCTATATAATACACCATTCTATATAATACATTGCTCTATATAATACAACATTCTGTATTACACTCTTTTCTATATAATGCAAAGTTCTATATAATGTGGCATCTATATTACACACCATTCTATATAATACACCCTTCTACATAATACTGTTCTATATTACACACAATTCTATATGATACACCATTCTATATAACACACCATTCTATATAATATACTGTTCTATATTGCACACCGTTCTAGATAATACACTTTTCTATATAAAACACCATTCTATATTACACACTGTTCTATATAATGCAATGTTCTATATTTTGCGCTCTACTATATTACACGTTATTCTATGTAATACACCGTTCTATATAATGCACTGTTCCATATAATACACTGTTCTATATAATACACCATTGTATATAATACACTGTTCTATATTACACACCGTTCTATATTACACACTGTTCTATATAATACACCATTCTATATTACACACCGTTTTATATTACATACTCGTCAATATAATGCACTGTTCTACATAATGCAATGTTCTAAATTACACACCATTCTATATAATGCACCGATCTATATAATACACTGTTCTATATAATACACTGTTCTATATTACACACCGTTCTCTATAATACACGGTTCTATATAATACTGTTCTATATTACACACTGTTCTATATAATACACCGATCTATATAATACACTGTTCTATATAATACACTGTTCCATATAATACACCGTTGTATATAATACACTGTTCTATATTACACACCTTTCCATATAATACACTGTTCCATATAATACACTGTTCTCTATAATACACTGTTGTATATAATACACTTTTCTATATTACACACCGTTCTATATCGTACACCGTTCTATATATTACACTGTTCTATATGTCAGCACCATTCTATATTACACACTGTTCAATATAATACACCGTTGTATATTACACACCGTTCTATATTACACACTGTTCTATATAAAGCTTTGTTCTATATTACACACTGTTCTATATAATACACAGTTCTATATAATACAGCATTATTTATAATGCATTGATCTTTATTACACACCATTCTATATAATACACTGTTCTATATAATACACCATTCTATATTATATACCGTTCTATATAATACACCGTTCTGTATAATACATCATTCTTTATAATGCATTGCTCTATATTACACACCGTTCTATATAATACAATGTTCTATATAATAAACCATTCTGTATTACACACTGTTCTATATAATACTCTATTCTACATTACACAGTGTTCTATATAATGCACTGTTCTATATAATACACTGTTCCATATAATACACCGTTCTATATAATGCTCTGTTCTCTATAGTACACTGTTCTATATCATACACAGTTCTATATAATAAACTGTTCTATATTACTCACCGTTCTATATAATACTCTGTTCTATATAATACACTGTTCTATATGACACACAATTCTCTATAATACACCGTTCTATATAATACACCGTTCTATATAATTCACCGTTCTATATAATACACTGATCTATATTACACACCTTTCTATATAATACAATGTTCTATATAATACACCATTCTATATTACACACTGTGCTATATAATACAATATCCTATATTAAACACCGTCCTATATAATGCACTGTTCTATATATTGTGCTCTTCTATATTACACACTGTTCTATATAATACACCATTCTATTTAATGCATTGTTCTATATTACACACCATTCTATATAATATACTGTTCCATATAATACACTGTTCTATATAATACACCGTTGTATATAATACACTGTTCTATATTACACACCGTTCTATATAATGCACCGTTGTATATAATACACTGTTCTAAATTTAAGCACCATTCTATATTACACACTGTTCAATATAATACACCGTTGTACATTACACACCGTTCTATATTACACACTGTTCTATATAGTGCACTTTTCTATATAAAGCTTCGTTCTATTTTACACACCGTTCTATATAATACATTGTTCTATATAATACACCGTTGTATATAATACACTGTTCTATATTACACACCATTCTATATAATACACTGTTCCATATAATACACTGTTCTATATAATACACTGCTGTATATAATACACTGTTCTATATTACACACCGTTCTATATCGTACACCGTTCTATATAATACACTGTTCTAAATTTAAGCACCATTCTATATTACACACTGTTCAATATAATACACCGTTGTATATTACACACCGTTCTATATTACACACTGTTCTATATAATGCACTGTTCTATATAAAGCTTTGTTCTATATTACACACCGTTCTATATAATACACAGTTCTATATAATACAGCATTATTTATAATGCATTGATCTTTATTACACACCATTCTATATAATACACTGTTCTATATAATACACCATTCTATATTACATACCGTTCTATATAATACACCGTTCTGTATAATACATCATTCTTTATAATGCATTGCTCTATATTACACACCATTCTATATAATACACTGTTCTATATAATAAACAATTCTGTATTACACACTGTTCTATATAATACTCTATTCTATATTACACACTGTTCTATATAATGCACTGTTCTATATAATACACTGTTCCATATAATACACCGTTCTATATAATGCTCTGTTCTCTATAGTACACTGTTCTATATCATACACAGTTCTATATAATAAACTGTTCTATATTACTCACCGTTCTATATAATACTCTGTTCTATATAATACACTGTTCTATATGACACACAATTCTCTATAACACACCGTTCTATATAATACACCATTCTATATAATTCACTGTTCTATATAATACACTGATCTATATTACACACCTTTCTATATAATACAATGTTCTATATAATACACCATTCTATATTACACACTGTGCTATATAATACAATATCCTATATTAAACACCGTCCTATATAATGCACTGTTCTATATATTGTGCTCTTCTATATTACACACTGTTCTATATAATACACCATTCTATTTAATGCATTGTTCTATATTACACACCATTCTATATAATACACTGTTCCATATAATACACTGTTCTATATAATACACCGTTGTATATAATACACTGTTCTATATTACACACCGTTCTATATAATGCACCGTTGTATATAATACACTGTTCTAAATTTAAGCACCATTCTATATTACACACTGTTCAATATAATACACCGTTGTACATTACACACCGTTCTATATTACACACTGTTCTATATAGTGCACTTTTCTATATAAAGCTTCGTTCTATATTACACACCGTTCTATATAATACATTGTTCTATATAATACACCGTTGTATATAATACACTGTTCTATATTACACACCATTCTATATAATACACTGTTCCATATAATACACTGTTCTATATAATACACTGCTGTATATAATACACTGTTCTATATTACACACCGTTCTATATCGTACACCGTTCTATATAATACACTGTTCTAAATTTAAGCACCATTCTATATTACACACTGTTCAATATAATACACCGTTGTATATTACACACCGTTCTATATTACACACTGTTCTATATAATGCACTGTTCTATATAAAGCTTTGTTCTATATTACACACCGTTCTATATAATACACAGTTCTATATAATACAGCATTCTTTATAATGCATTGTTCTTTATTACACACCATTCTATATAATACACTGTTCTATATAATACACCATTCTATATTACACACCGTTCTATATGATACACCATTCTAGATAATACACCATTCCATATAATGTACTGTTCTATTTTGCACACCGTTCTAGATAATACACTTTTCTATATAATACACCATTCTATATAATACACTATTCTATATTACACACTGTTCTATATAATGCAATGTTCTATATTTTTCACTCTTGTATAAACCACATGGTTCTATTTAATACACCGTTCTATATAATGCACTGTTCCATATAATACACTGTTCTATATAATACACCATTGTACATAATACTCTGTTCTGTATTACACACCGTTCTATATAATACACCATTCCATATAATACACTGTTCTATATAATACACCATTCTATGTTACACACCGTTCTATATTACACACTCGTCTATGTAATGCACAGTTCTACATAATGCAATGTTCTATATTACACACCATTCTATATAATATACTGATCTATATAATACACTGTTCTATATAATACAGCGTTCTATATAATACACCATTCTATATAATACACCAACCCATATAATACACTGTTCTATATAATACACTGTTGTTTATAATACACCGTTCTATAAAATACACCATTTTATACCATACACTGTTCTATATAATACAATTTTCTATATTACACACCATTCTATATAATACTCTGTTCTATATAACACACTGTTCTTTATTACACACAGTTCTATATAATACTCCGTTATATATAATACACTGGTCTGTATAATGCACCATTCTATAAAATACACTGTTCTATATTACACAACGTTCTATATAATAAAATGTTCTATATAATACACCGTTCTATATCATACACTGTTCTATATTACACACCGTTCTATATAATACACGGTTCTATGTAATACACTGTTCTATATTACACACTGTTCTATATAATACACCGTTATATATAATACACTGTTCTATATAATACACTGTTCTATATAATACACCGTTCTATATAATGCACCATTCTATATAATACACTGTTCTATATAATACACTGTTCTGTATTACACACCCTTCTATATAATACACCACTCTATATAATACACCATTCTATATAATACACTGTTCTATAATACACACCCTTCTATATAATACACAGTTCTATATAATTCACTGTTTTATATAGTACACCATTCCATATAATACACCGTTCTATATAATACACTGTTCCATATAATACACTGTTCTATATAATATACTGTTGTATATAATACACTGTTCTATATTACACACCGTTCTATATCGTACACCGTTCTATATAATACACTGTTCTAAATTTAAGCACCATTCTATATTACACACTGTTCAATATAATACACCATTGTATATTACACACCGTTCTATATTACACACTGTTCTATATAATACACAGTTCTATATAATACAGCATTCTTTATAATGCATTGTTCTTTATTACACACCATTCTATATAATACACTGTTCTATATAATACACCATTCTATATTACACACCGTTCTATATAATACACCGTTCTGTATAATACATCATTCTTTATAATGCATTGTTCTATATTACACACCGTTCTATATAATACACTGTTCTATATAATAAACCATTCTGTATTACACACTGTTCTATATAATACTCTATTCTATATTACACACTGTTCTATATAATGCACTGATCTATATAATGCGCTCTTTCATATTACACACCATTCTATATAATACATTGTTCTATATAATACACTCTTCTATATTACACACCATTCTATATAATACACCGTTCTAGATAATACAACATTCTAAATAATTCACTGTTGTATATTACACACCATTCTATATAATACACCGTTCTATATAATGCTCCATTCTATATAATACATTGTTCTATATTACACAGCGTTCTATATATTACACCGTTTTATAGAATACTCCATTCTATATAAAGAACTGTTCTATATTACACACCGTTCTATATAATGTGCTCTTGTATATAATACATCGTTCTATATTACACACTGTTCTATTAAGTACACCATTCTATATTACACACCGTTCTGTATAATACACCTACCTATATAATACACCATTCTATATTACACACTGTTCTATATAATACACCGTTCTGTATAATACACTGTTTTATATAGTACACGATTCTATATGATACATCGTTTTATATTACACACTGTTCTATATACTGTACCGTTCTATATAATATGTTGTTCTATATAATACACTGTTCTGTATAATGCACCATTCTATATAATACACCATTCTAATTAATACTTTGCTCTATAAAATACATCTTCTATATAATACACTGTTCTATATAATACTCTGTTCTATATTACACACCCTTCTGTAGAAGACACTGCTCTACATAATACACCATTCTATATAATACACCGCTCTATATAATACATTGTTCTATATAATACACTGTTCTATATAATACACTGCACTATATTACACACCCTTCTATATAATACAACACTCTATATAATACACCACTCTATGTAATACACCATTCTATATAATACACCGCTCTCTATAATACATTGTTCTATATAATACAGTGTTCTATCTAATACACTCTTCTATATTACACACCAAACTATATAATACACTCTTCTATATAATACACTGTTCTATATTACACACCATTCTATATAATAGTCTGTTCTATATAACATACTGTTCCATATTAAACACTGTTCTATATAATACACCGCTCTATATAATACACTGTTCTATATAATACACTGCTCTATATTTTACAACAATTCTATATAAAACTCTGTTCTATATAATACACTGTTCTATATTACGCACAGTTCTATATAATACACCGTGATGTATAATACACTGTTCTATATAATACACCGTACCATATAATACAATATTCTATATAATACACTGTTCTATATTACACACAGTTCTATATAATACACTGTTCTTTATGATACACCGTTCTATATAATACACCATTCTATATAATACACTGTTCTCTATATTACAATGTTCTATATTACACACCATTCTATTTAATACTCTGTTCCATATAATATACTGTTCTATATTACACACTTCTAAATAATACACCGTTCTATATAATACACTGTTCTATATAATACACCGTTCTATATAATACACTGTTCTAAATAACACAGCGTTCTATATAATACACCGTTCTCTATAATACACTGTTCTATATTACACACCGTTGTACATAATACAAAGTTATATATAATTAACTGTTCTATATAATACACCGTTCTATATAATACACTGTTCTGTATTGCACACCATTCTATATAATACACCGGTCTATATACTACACCATTGTACATAATGCACTGTTCTATATTACACACTGCTCTATATAAAACACCACACCTTACGTCACATCAACAATTTCCAGTTCCCTGGCCCCTACCGCTTCCTCTTCACCATGGACGTCCAATCCCTCTACACCTCCATCCCCCACCAGGATGGTCTGAGGGCCCTTAGCTTCTTCCTCGAACAGAGGCCCGAACAATCCCCATCCACCACTACTCTCCTCCGTCTGGCTGAACTTGTTCTCACGCTGAACAATTTCTCCTTCAACTCCTCTCACTTCCTCCAAATAAAAGGTGTGGCTATGGGTACCCGCATGGGCCCCAGCTATGCCTGTCTCTTTATGGGGTATGTGGAACATTCCTTGTTGCAGTCCTACTCCGGCCCCCTTCCACAACTCTTTCTCCGGTACATCGATGATTACTTTGGTGCTGCTTCATGCTCTCGTCAGGACTTGGAAAAATTTATTAATTTTGCTTCCAATCTCCACCCCTCCATCATTTTCATGTGGTCCATCTCTGACACTTCCCTTCCCTTCCTTGACCTCTCTGTCTCAATCTCTGGTGATAGACTGTCCACCAATATCCATTACAAACCCACCGACACCCACAGCTATCTCGACTACAGCTCCTCACACCCCACTTCCTGTAAGGACTCCATCCCATTCTCTCAGTTCCTTCGCCTCCGTCGCATCTGTTCCGATGATGCTACATTCAAAAACAGTTCCTCTGACATGTCCTCCTTCTTCCTTAACCGAGGTTTTCCACCCACGGTCGTTGACAGGGCCCTCAACCGTGTCCGGCCCATCTCCCGCGCATTCGCCCTCACTCCTTCTCCTCCCTCCCAGAAACATGATAGGGTCCCCCTTGTCCTCACTTATCACCCCACCAGCCTCCGCATTCAAAGGATCATCCTCCGCCATTTCCGCCAACTCCAGCATGATGCCACTACCAAACACATCTTCCCTTCACCCCCCCTTATCGGCATTCCGTAGGGATCGCTCCCTCCGGGACACCCTGGTCCACTCCTCCATCACCCCCTACTCCTCAACCCCCTCCTATGGCACAACCCCTTGCCCACGCAAAAGATGCAACACCTGCCCCTTCACTTCCTCTCTCCTCACCGTCCAAGGACCCAAACACTCCTTTCAAGTGAAGCAGCATTTCACTTGCATTTCCCCCAACTTAGTCTACTGCATTCGTTGCTCCCAATGTGGTCTCCTCTACATTGGAGAGACCAAACGTAAACTGGGCGACCGCTTTGCAGAACACCTGCGGTCTGTCCGCAAGAATGACCCAAACCTCCCTGTCGCTTGCCATTTTAACCCTCCACCCTGCTCTCTTGCCCACATGTCTGTCCTTGGCTTGCTGCATTGTTCCAGTGAAGCCCAACGCAAACTGGAGGAACAACACCTCATCTTCCGACTAGGGACTTTACAGCCTTCCGGACTGAATATTGAATTCAACAACTTTAGGTCGTGAGTCCCCTCCCCCATCCCCACCCCCTTTCTGTTTCCCCCTTCTTTTTTTTCCCAATAAATTATAAAGATTTTCCTTTTCCCACCTATTTCCATTATATAAAATAAAAAAAAAACCCACTAGAGCTATACCTTGAGTGCCCTACCATCCATTCTTAATTAGCACATTCGTTTAGATAATATCACCAACTTTAACTTTAACACCTATGTGTTCTATTGTACTATTGTTGTTGACATCTTTTGATGATCTGCTTCTATCACTGCTTGTTTGTCGCTACAACCACACCAACCCCCTCCACCTCTCTGTCTCTCTATCTCTCCGCCCCCCACACACACACCTTAAACCAGCTTATATTTCAGCTCTTTCCTGGACTCGAACTCAAGTTCTGTCGAAGGGTCATGAGGACTCGAAACGTCAACTCTTTTCTTCTCCGCCGATGCTGCCAGACCTGCTGAGTTTTTCCAGGTAATTCTGTTTTTGTTTTGGATTTCCAGCATCCGCAGTTTTTTTGTTTTTATCTCTGTGTTTAATTGACTGCCACTGCTCTTCAAGAAATGCCTACCTCCTTGAAGAAGTTCTGTTCCTCTCTGCGACAAGATTTCCGGATTTCTCTGTTGCCTTGTTCACCTTCATTGCTTTCCATTTCTCTCCTAGTGTTTGACAAGGTGTTTACTAAAACCCGCTTTCACAGCCATATCTCCTTTCTCAGTGACTGTCTCCGTCTCCGACTTACCCCACGTGGATTTCAACTGAAATTCCACCCCTCATGTTTCGAACCCACCCAGGATTACAGGTATCTCCGGGACATAAAACGTTTCTCGGACTGCTGTTCCCGTCACATTCTGAAATCCACTCTCAGTGCCATGCGCCGCCATATGAACACACTCGACCTCTCCCTCCAGCAGCACCGCCGTACCCTTTTTCAAAGCTGCGCGTGCCCCCAGTTTCATTTTATTCTTCGGCTCATCCGACGCCTCAACAAGAAACTTTTTCTCTTTCTCTCAAGTGCTAAGGAACGCAAGCTCCAACAACTCATCGACACCAACACCCATCTAGGACCCTCCACCCCTGCCTGTCCCTCCGTCCCCACCCCATCTTCCAATCCCAACCCCAGCCGTGTATTCACTATACCCCCTGACCTTCCCCTCTCCGATGCTGAACGTTCAGTGCTCAGCAAAGGACTTAGTTTCATACCCTTACGCCCTCACCTCAATGAATTTCGGGCTCGGCATGATGCTGAACTCTTCTTCCGCCGTCTTCGTCTCCGGGCTCACTTCTTTGGGCAGGAGTCCTCTCCCAGTTCAACGGATCCTTTTACCCATCTTCAATATTCTCCCTCCACCTGGACCCCTCCCTCTGGATTCTTACCTTCTCTCGATCTTTTCATTGAGAACTGTCGGCGCGACATTAGTCGTCTCAATTTCTCTGCTCCTCTCACCCATTCTAACCTGTCTCTCTCTGAACTTACTGCACTCCATTCTCTCAGGTCCAACCCTGACATTGTCATCAAACCTGCTGACAAGGGTGGTGCTGTTGTTGTCTGGCGCACTGACCTCTACCACGCAGATGCTGAGCGTCAACTCGCAGACACTTCCTCCTACCTCTCCCTGGACCATGACCCCACCACTGAACATCAAGCCACTGTTTCCAGGACTGTCACTGACCTCATCTCCTCTGGGGATCTCCCTCCCACAGCTTCCAACCTGATAGTTGCCCAACCTCGGACGGCCCGCTTCTATCTCCTACCCAAAATCCACAAACAGAACTGCCCCGGTAGACCGATCGTCTCAGCTTGCTCCTGCCCCACAGAACTCATTTCTCGTTATCTTGACTCCCTTCTCTCTCCCCTTGTCCAGTCCCTTCCCACCTACATCCGTGATTCCTCTGACACCTTACGTCACATCAACAATTTCCAGTTCCCTGGCCCCTACCGCTTCCTCTTCACCATGGACGTCCAATCCCTCTACACCTCCATCCCCCACCAGGATGGTCTGAGGGCCCTTAGCTTCTTCCTCGAACAGAGGCCCGAACAATCCCCATCCACCACTACTCTCCTCCGTCTGGCTGAACTTGTTCTCACGCTGAACAATTTCTCCTTCAACTCCTCTCACTTCCTCCAAATAAAAGGTGTGGCTATGGGTACCCGCATGGGCCCCAGCTATGCCTGTCTCTTTATGGGGTATGTGGAACATTCCTTGTTGCAGTCCTACTCCGGCCCCCTTCCACAACTCTTTCTCCGGTACATCGATGATTACTTTGGTGCTGCTTCATGCTCTCGTCAGGACTTGGAAAAATTTATTAATTTTGCTTCCAATCTCCACCCCTCCATCATTTTCACGTGGTCCATCTCTGACACTTCCCTTCCCTTCCTTGACCTCTCTGTCTCAATCTCTGGTGATAGACTGTCCACCAATATCCATTACAAACCCACCGACACCCACAGCTATCTCGACTACAGCTCCTCACACCCCACTTCCTGTAAGGACTCCATCCCATTCTCTCAGTTCCTTCGCCTCCGTCGCATCTGTTCCGATGATGCTACATTCAAAAACAGTTCCTCTGACATGTCCTCCTTCTTCCTTAACCGAGGTTTTCCACCCACGGTCGTTGACAGGGCCCTCAACCGTGTCCGGCCCATCTCCCGCGCATCCGCCCTCACTCCTTCTCCTCCCTCCCAGAAACATGATAGGGTCCCCCTTGTCCTCACTTATCACCCCACCAGCCTCCGCATTCAAAGGATCATCCTCCGCCATTTCCGCCAACTCCAGCATGATGCCACTACCAAACACATCTTCCCTTCACCCCCCTTATCGGCATTCCGTAGGGATCGCTCCCTCCGGGACACCCTGGTCCACTCCTCCATCACCCCCTACTCCTCAACCCCCTCCTATGGCACAACCCCTTGCCCACGCAAAAGATGCAACACCTGCCCCTTCACTTCCTCTCTCCTCACCGTCCAAGGACCCAAACACTCCTTTCAAGTGAAGCAGCATTTCACTTGCATTTCCCCCAACTTAGTCTACTGCATTCGTTGCTCCCAATGTGGTCTCCTCTACATTGGAGAGACCAAACGTAAACTGGGCGACCGCTTTGCAGAACACCTGCGGTCTGTCCGCAAGAATGACCCAAACCTCCCTGTCGCTTGCCATTTTAACACTCCACCCTGCTCTCTTGCCCACATGTCTGTCCTTGGCTTGCTGCATTGTTCCAGTGAAGCCCAACGCAAACTGGAGGAACAACACCTCATCTTCCGACTAGGGACTTTACAGCCTTCCGGACTGAATATTGAATTCAACAACTTTAGGTCGTGAGTCCCCTCCCCCATCCCCACCCCCTTTCTGTTTCCCCCTTCTTTTTTTTCCCAATAAATTATAAAGATTTTCCTTTTCCCACCTATTTCCATTATATAAAATAAAAAAAAACCCACTAGAGCTATACCTTGAGTGCCCTACCATCCATTCTTAATTAGCACATTCGTTTAGATAATATCACCAACTTTAACTTTAACACCTATGTGTTCTATTGTACTATTGTTGTTGACATCTTTTGATGATCTGCTTCTATCACTGCTTGTTTGTCGCTACAACCACACCAACCCCCTCCACCTCTCTGTCTCTCTATCTCTCCGCCCCCCACACACACACCTTAAACCAGCTTATATTTCAGCTCTTTCCTGGACTCGAACTCA
Organism: Carcharodon carcharias; assembly: GCF_017639515.1. NCBI lineage: Eukaryota > Metazoa > Chordata > Chondrichthyes > Lamniformes > Lamnidae > Carcharodon > Carcharodon carcharias. The sequence goes on from NC_054472.1 coordinate 191,316,698, forward strand.
AGTTCTGTCGAAGGGTCATGAGGACTCGAAACGTCAACTCTTTTCTTCTCCGCCGATGCTGCCAGACCTGCTGAGTTTTTCCAGGTAATTCTGTTTTTGTTTTTAATTCTATATAATGCACCGTGCTATTTAGTACTCCGTTCTCTATAATACCCTGTTCTATATTACACACCGTTCTATATAATACTCTGTTCTATATAATACACTGTCCTATATTACACACAATTCTCTATAATACACCGTTCTGTATAATACAATGTTCTATATAATACACTATTCTATATTACACACTGTTCTATATAATTCACTATTCTATATTGCAACTGTTCTACATAATGTACTGTTTAATATAATGCGCTCTTCTATATTACACACTGTTCTATATAATACACCGTTCTATATAATGAACTGTTCCATATAATACACTGTTCCATATAATACACTGTTCTATATAATACACGGTTCTATAATACACAGCGTTCTATATAATACACTATTCTATATTACGCACTGTTCTATATAATACACCATTCTATATATAACACTATTCTATATTACACAACGTTTTATATAATTCACCATTGTACATAATGCACTGTTCTATAAAATACACTTCTATATAATACACCATTGTATATAATACACTGTTCTATATTACCCACCGTTCTATATAATACACTGTTCTATATAATATACGGTTGTATATAATACACTGTTCTATATAATACACCTTTGATATAATACACCATTCCATATAATACACTGTTCTATATAATACACTTCTATATAATACACTGTTCGATATTACACACCGTTCTATATAATACTCTGTTCTATATAATACACCATTCTATATTATACACTATACTATATAATACAGTATCCTATATTACACACTGTTCTATATAATGCACTGTTCTAGATAATGCACTCTTCTATATTACACACTGTTCTATATAATACACCGTTCTATTTAATGCATTGTTCTATATAATACACTGTTCTATATAATACATTATTCTATATTACACACTGTTCTATATAATTCACTATTCTATATTGCACACTGTTTTATATAATGTACTGTTCTATATAATGCGCTCTTCTATATTACACACTGTTCTATATAATACACCGTTCTATATAATGCACTGTTCCATATAATACACTGTTCTATTTAATACACCATTCTATATGATACACTGCTCTATATAATACAACATTCCATATTACACACTTTTCTATATAAATGCAATGTTCTATATAATGCAGCGTTCTATATTACACACCGTTCTATATAATACTCCGTTCTATATAATACTGTTCTATAGTACACACTGTTCTATATGATACACCATTCTAGATAATACACCATTCCATATAATGTACTGTTCTATTTTGCACACCGTTCTAGATAATACACTTTTCTATATAATACACCATTCTATATAATACACTATTCTATATTACACACTGTTCTATATAATGCAATGTTCTATATTTTTCACTCTTGTATAAACCACATGGTTCTATTTAATACACCGTTCTATATAATGCACTGTTCCATATAATACACTGTTCTATATAATACACCATTGTACATAATACTCTGTTCTGTATTACACACCGTCCTATATAATACACCATTCCATATAATACACTGTTCTATATAATACACCATTCTATATTACACACCGTTCTATATTACACACTCGTCTATGTAATGCACAGTTCTACATAATGCAATGTTCTATATTACACACCATTCTATATAATATACTGATCTATATAATACACTGTTCTATATAATACAGCGTTCTATATAATACACCATTCTATATAATACACCAACCCATATAATACACTGTTCTATATAATACACTGTTGTTTATAATACACCGTTCTATAAAATACACCATTTTATACCATACACTGTTCTATATAATACAATTTTCTATATTACACACCATTCTATATAATACTCTGTTCTATATAACACACTGTTCTTTATTACACACAGTTCTATATAATACTCCGTTATATATAATACACTGGTCTGTATAATGCACCATTCTATAAAATACACTGTTCTATATTACACAACGTTCTATATAATAAAATGTTCTATATAATACACCGTTCTATATCATACACTGTTCTATATTACACACCGTTCTATATAATACACGGTTCTATATAATACACTGTTCTATATTACACACTGTTCTATATAATACACCGTTGTATATAATACACTGTTCTATATAATACACTGTTCTATATAATACACCGTTTTATATAATGCACCATTCTATATAATACACTGTTCTATATAATACACTGTTCTGTATTACACACCCTTCTATATAATACACCACTCTATATAATACACCATTCTATATAATACACTGTTCTATAATACACACCCTTCTATATAATACACCGTTCTATATAATTCACTGTTTTATATAGTACACCATTCCATATAATACACCGTTCTATATAATGCACTGTTCCATATAATACACTGTTCTGTTTAATACACCATTCTATATGATACACTGCTCTATATAATACAACATTCCATATTACACACTTTTCTATATAAATGCAATGTTCTATATAATGCAGCGTTCTATATTACACACCGTTCTATAAAATACTCCGTTCTATATAATACTGTTCTATATTACACACCGTTCTATATGATACACCATTCTAGATAATACACCATTCCATATAATGTACTGTTCTATTTTGCACACCGTTCTAGATAATACACTTTTCTATATAATACACCATCATATATAATACACTATTCTATATTACACACTGTTCTATATAATGCAATGTTCTATATTTTTCACTCTTGTATAAACCACATGGTTCTATTTAATACACCGTTCTATATAATGCACTGTTCCATATAATACATTGTTCTATATAATACACCATTGTACATAATACTCTGTTCTGTATTACACACCGTTCTATATAATAAACCATTCCATATAATACACTGTTCTATATAATACACCATTCTATATTACACACCGTTCTATATTACACACTCGTCTATGTAATGCACAGTTCTACATAATGCAATGTTCTATATTACACACCATTCTATATAATATCCTGATCTATATAATACACTGTTCTATATAATACAGCGTTCTATATAATACACCATTCTATATAATACACCAACCCATATAATACACTGTTCTATATAATACACTGTTGTTTATAATACACCGTTCTATAAAATACACCATTCTATACCATACACTGTTCTATATAATACACTTTTCTATATTACACACCATTCTATATAATACTCTGTTCTATATAACACACTGTTCTTTATTACACACAGTTCTATATAATACACCGTTATATATAATACACTGGTCTGTATAATGCACCATTCTATAAAATACACTGTTCTATATTACACAACGTTCTATATAATAAAATGTTCTATATAATACACCGTTCTATATCATACACTGTTCTATATTACACACCGTTCTCTATAATACACGGTTCTATATAATACACTGTTCTATATTACACACTGTTCTATATAATACACCGTTGTATATAATACACTGTTCTATATAATACACTGTTCTATATAATACACCGTTCTATATAATGCACCGTTCTATATAATACACCATTCTATATAATACCCCGTTCTATATAATACACAGTTCTATATAATAAACTGTTCTATATTACACACCGTTCTATATAATACTCTGTTCTATATAATACACTGTTGTATATGACACACAATTCTTTATAATACACCGTTCTATATAATACACTCTTCTATTTAATACACGTTCTATATAATACACTGTTCTATATTACACACCTTTCTATATAATACAATGTTCTATATAATACACCAATCTATATTACACACTGTACTATATAATACACTATCCTATATTAAACACTGTCCTATATAATGCACTGTTCTATATATTGCGCACTTCTACTTTACACACTCTTCTATATAATACACCATTCTATTTAATGCATTGTTCTATATTACACACCATTCTATATAATACACCGTTCCATATAATACACTGTTCTATATAATACACCATTGTATATAATACACTGTTCTTTATTACACACCGTTCTATATAATACACCGTTCAATATAATACACTGTTCTATATGTCAGCACCATTCTATATTACACACTGTTCTATATAATACAACGTTGTATATTACACACCGTTCTATATTACACACTGTTCTATATAATGCACTGTTCTATATAAAGCGCTGTTCTATATTACACACCGTTCTCTATGATACACTGTTCTATATATTACACTGTTCTATATTACACACCATTCTATATAATACACTGTTCTATATAATACACCATTCTTTATAATGCATTGTTCTATATTACACACCATTCTATATAATACACTGTTCTATATAATACACCATTCTATATTACACACCGTTCTATATAATACACCGTTCTATATAATACACCATTCTTTATAATACACTGTTCTATATTACACACTGTTCTATACAATACACTGTTCTATACAATACACCATTCTATATTACACACTGTTCTATATAATACACTATTCTATATTACACACTGTTCTATATAATGCACTGTTCTATATAATGCGCTCTTCCATATTACACACAATTCTATATAATACACCGTTCTATATAATACACCGTTCTATACAATACTCCATTCTATGTAATACACTGCTCTATATTACACAGCATTCTATATAATACACCATTTTATATAATACACAATTCTATATAATTAACTGTTCTATATTATTCTATATAATACACTGTTGTATATAATACACCGTTCTATATTACACACTGTTCTATATAATACACCATTCTATATTACACACTGCTCTGTATAAGACACCGTCCTATATATAACACCATTCTATATTACACACTGTTCTATATAATACACTGTTCTATATAATGCACTGTTTTATATAGCACACCATTCTATATAATACACCTTTCTATATTACACACTGTTCTATATACTGTACCGTTCTATATAATATGTTGTTCCATATAATACACTGTTCTGTATAATGCAACATTCTATATAATACACCATTCTATTTAATACATTGCTCTATATAATACATCGTTCTATATAATACACTGTTCTATATAATACACTGTTCTATATTACACACACTTCTGTATAAGACACCATTCTATTTAGACACCGCTCTATATAATACACCATTCTATATAATACACTGCTCTCTATAATACATCGTTCTATATAATACACTGTTCGATATTACACACCCTTCTATATAATACACCGCTTTATATAATGCACCATTCTATATAATACACTGTTCTGTATAATACATCATTCTATATAATACACCATTCTATATAATACACTGCTCTATATAATACATCGTTCTATATAATACACTGTTCTATATAATACACTGTTCTATATTACACACCCTTCTATATAATACACCGCTCTATATAATACATCATTCTATATAATACACTGTTTTATATTACACACCCTTCTATATAATACACCGTTCTATATAATACACTGTTTTATATAGTACACCATTCCATATAATACACCGTTCTATATTACACACTGTTCTATATAATGCAACATTCTATATAATACACCATTCTATATAATACACCGCTCTATATAATACATCGTTCTATATAATACACTGTTCTATATACTACACTGTTCAATATTACACACCCTTCTATATAATACACCGCTTTATATAATGCACCTTTCTATATAATACACCATTCTATATAATACACCATTCTATATAATACACTGCTCTATATAATACATTGTTCTATTTAATACACTGTTCTATATAATACACTGTTCTATATTACACACCCTTCTATATAATACACCGCTCTATATAGTACATCATTCTATATAATGCACTGTTCTATATTACACACCCTTCTATATAATACACCGTTCTATATAATACACTGTTTTATATAGTACACCATTCCATATAATACACCATTCTATATTACACACTGTTCTATATAATGCACCATTCTATATAATATGTTGTTCTATATAATGCAATGTTCTATATAATGTGGCATTCTATATTACACACCGTTCTATATTATACACCATTCTATATAATACACTGTTCTATATTACACACTGTTCTATATGATATACTGTTCTATATAATACACCATTCTATATAATGTACTGTTCTATATTGCACACCGTTCTAGATAATACACTTTTCTTTATAATACACCATTCTATATTACACACTGTTCTATATAATGCACTGTTCTATATAATGCGCTCTTCCATAGTACACACCATTCTATATAATACACTGTTCTATATAATACACTCTTCTATATTACACACCATTCTATATAATACACCGTTCTATATAAGACACCATTCTAAATAATTCACTGTTCTATATTACACACCGTTCTATATAATACACCATTCTATATAATACTCCATTCTATATAATACACTGTTCTATATTACACTGCGTTGTATATAATACACCATTTTATATAATACACAATTCTATATAATGCACTGTTCTATGTTATGCAGCGTTCTATATAATACACTGTTGTATATAATGCACCATTCTATAGTACACACTGTTCTATATAATACACCATTCTATATTACACACTGTTCTATATAATACACCATTCTATATAATACACTGTTTTATATAGTACACCATTATATATAATACACCGTTCTATATTACACACTGTTCTATATACTGTACTGTTCTATATAATATGTTGTTCTATATAATACACTGTTCTGTATAATGCACCTTTCTATATAATACACGATTCTATTTAATACTTTGCTCTATATAATACATCATTCAATATAATACACTGTTCTATATAATACACTGTCCTATATTACACACCCTTCTATATAATACACAGTTCTATATAAGACACCGCTCTTTATAATACATCGTTCTATATAATACACTGTTCTTTATAATACACTGCACTATATTACACACCCTTCTATATAATACACCACTCTATATAATACACCATTCTATATAATACACCATTCTATATAATACACCGCTCTATATAATACATTGTTCTATATAATACACTGTTCTATATAATACACTGTTCTGTATTACACACCCTTCTATATAATACACCACTCTATATAATACACCATTCTATATAATACACCATTCTATATAATACACCGCTCTCTATAATACATCGTTCTATATAATACACTGTTCTATATAATACACTGTTCTATATTACACACCCTTCTATATAATACACCACTCTATATAATACACCATTCTATATAATACACTGTTCTATATTACACACCCTTCTATATAATACACCGTTCTATATAATTCACTGTTTTATATAGTACACCATTCCATATAATACACCGTTCTATATTACACACTATTCTACATAATGCACCATTCTATATAATATGTTGTTCTATATAATGCACTGTTCTGTATAAAGCACCATTCTATATAATACACCATTCTATATAATACACTGCTCTATATATTACAACATTCTATATTACACACTGTTCTATATAATGCAATGTTCTATATAATGCGGCATTCTATATTACACACTGTTCTATATAATACTCCGTTCTATATAATACACTGTTCTATATTACACACCGTTCTATATGATACACTGTTCTATATAATACACCATTCTATATAATGTACTGTTTTATATTGCACACCGTTCTAGATAATACACTTTTCTATATAATACACCATTCTATATTACACACTGTTCTATATAATACACTATTCTATTATACACACTGTTCTATATAATACACTATTCTATATTACACACTGTTCTATATAATACACCATTCTATATTACACACTGTTCTATATAATACACCATTCTATTATACACACTGTTCTATATAATACACTATTCTATATTACACACTGTTCTATATAATACACCATTCTATATTACACACCCTTCTTTATAATACACCGCTCTATATAATACATCGTTCTACATTACACAGCATTCTATATAATACACTATTCTATTATACACACTGTTCTATATAATACACCATTCTATATTACACACTGTTCTATATAATACACCATTCTATTATACACACTGTTCTATATAATACACTATTCTATATTACACACTGTTCTATATAATACACCATTCTATATTACACACCCTTCTTTATAATACACCGCTCTATATAATACATCGTTCTACATTACACAGCATTCTATATAATACACTTTTCTATAATACACTGTTCTATATAATACACCATTCTATATTACACACCCTTCTATATAATACACCGCTCTATATTACACACTGTTCTATATAATACACCGTTCTATATTACACACCGTTCTGCCAGACAATGTGTTAAGAGGTTTGATGTTTCCACGCCTACAGCCAGTAAATGGAGCTAAGATACAGATCAGCTGGTGTCTAATTGAATGGCAGAAGGAGCTTAAGGTGCTGAATGGTCTCCTCCTGTCCCTATGCAGGTGTGATCTAGGATCCAAGTAGATTTGGTCGACTACTTCTTGTTCAGTGCTTCTGAACAAGCTATCGGGCATAAACCTTTTGCTGTAAAAAATATGCTGAATATTGGCCTTTCTAAAGAATGCTGCTTCTGAATGGGTTTTAAACCTGGTTATCGTTGACTGCATTATATTCTCATAGGTCAGACTCTGTCCTTATAGCCAATCAAATTCCATTATTAAATTGTTATTAAAAATACACCAAGCATCATATGTTGACCCAGTCAAATTACCCAACAGCATTCACCCACCAAAATTAATCACAACAAAATCTGTTTGTGACCCAAAATATCATAAATCTTCCAATATCTATTTGCCTGACACATGACAAGTACAGCACGGGGTTAGAGAGAGAGTAAATCTCCATCTACACTGTCCCCATCAAACAATCCCAGGACAGGTACAGCACGGGGTTAGATACAGAGTAAAGCTCCCTCTACACCGTCCCCATCAAGCACTCCCAGGACAGGTACAGCACGGGGTTAGATACAGAGTAAATCTCCCTCTACACTGTCCCCATCAAACACTTCCAGGACAGGTACAGCATGGGGTTAGATATTGTGCTGGATATTTTCTGAGTTTTTATTGTCCGGAGTAACGTTTCAGTTTCTGGTTTTTGAATGAATTTTCGAGTCACTGTGAAGATAAACATTGTTGGTGTTCGGAACAATCTTTCTCAACTGTCAGATCTTTAAACACTTTTGAACAAACTGCAATTGTCCAATCACTCACTGAAGTTTATGAAGTAGCTCTGACACCCAGTGTAACTGTTTTCTTTGACAAAGGGACATCAAACAGATGGTGATAGGTTTTGATGGACGAGAGGTGCCTGATGTGAATCTCTGAGCGTGTTAACCAGCAGTTTTGGAACCTAGTTTACGAGCTGGGTTTGGCTGTTTGCACAGTATGTGTGAGTGATTCATTCTCCCTCACACGCTTCTCAAAGCTGTTCTCCTGTGCGAGGCGCTCAGTTTTGGTATGGTTTCTGATCAGAGTGGTTGCTCGCCAATCCAGGCAGAGCAGGGAGACACCATCCACAGAGGAGCTGTCTCTGTTTAATTCAGTCTACCCAGCACTGACTGGCTGACCCAAACCCCATCAGAGGTAGGGCTACAGCCCCCTCTACCTGCACTGGACTTCCACGCAGCAAGTATTTCTCTAGTTCACTTTTGAAATTTACTATTGAATCTGCTTCCATCGCCCTTTCAGGCAGCACCTTCCAGATCACAACAACTCGCTGTGGAAATAAAATGTCTCCTTATCCTTGCTTCTTGTGCCAATTACCCTAAATCGATATCCCTCACGTTGTTGAGGAAACAGTTTCTCCATATTTACTCTATCAAAACCCTTCCTGATTTTGAATGCCTCGATTAAATCTCCCCTTAACTTTCTCTGCTCAAATGAGAACAATCCTGACTTCTCCAGTCTCTCCCTTTGACTTAAATCCTCCTCCCGCCCCATTATCATTCTGGTCAATCTCCTCTGCTCCCTGCCCAAGGCCTTGACATCATTCCTGAGGTGTTGGCCCCAGAATTGGACAGAGTCCTCCACCTGAGGTTTATCAACGCTTCCTGGATTTTAGGATCTAGGTCTCTATTATAAAACCCAGGAACAGGTATGATTTTTCTCACAGCTTCTCCAACTGTCCTTCCATTTTAAAGATTTGTGTACTGACACCCCCAGGTCTCAGACTCCTTGATTCATAGACGTTTACAGCACAGAAAGAGGCCAATCAGCCCATCGTGTCCACACCGGTCAACGAAGATCTGGCTACGCTAATCCCATTTTCCAGCACTTGGCCCATAGCCCTGGAGGCTGTGGCAACGCAAGTGAATATCTAAATACTTCTTAAATGTTATGAGAGTTTCTGACTCAACCACCCTTTCAGGCAGTGAGTTCCAGACTCCCACCACTCTCTGTGTGAAAAAAGGTCTCAACTCCCCTCTTAACCTTCTACCTTTTACCTTAAAATCTATGCCCCCTGGTTATTGGCCCTCTACTAATGGAAAAAGTGCCTTCCTATCCACCCTATCTATGTCCCTCATAATCTTATACACCTCTATCAGGTCCCCTCTCAACCTTCGCTGCTCCAAGGAAAACAACCCCAGCCTATCCAATCTTTCCTCATAGCTCAGACCCTCCAGCCCAGGCAGCATCCTGATAAATCTCCTCTGCACCCTCTCCAGTGCAATCACATCCTTCCTATAATGTGGTGACCAGAACTGCATGCAGTACTCTAGTTGTGGCCTAACCAGCATTTTATACAGTTCCAGCATAATCTCCCTGCTCTTGTATTCTACGCGTCCGCTAATAAAGGCAAGTATCCCATATGCCTTCTTAACCACCTTATCTACCTGTCCTGCTACCTTCAGGGATCTATGAATATGCACACCAAGGTCCCTCTGATCTTCAGTGCTTTCCTGAGTCCTACCATTCATAGTGTAATCCCTTGCCTTGTTAGCCCTCCTCAAGTGTATTACCAAACACTTTTCTGGGTTGAATCCATTTGCCACTGGTCTGCCCACCTGACCAGTCCATTGACATCTTCCTGCAGCTTACGGCTTTCCTCCTCACTATTTACCACCCTACCAATTTTTGTGTCATCTGCGAACTCCTTGATCATACCCCCCAAATCATTTATGTACACTACAAACAGCAAGGGACCCAGCACCGAGCCGTGCGGTGCCCCACTGGAAACAGATTTCTAGTCACAGAAACATCCCTCTATAATCACCCTCTGCTTCCTGCCTCTCAGCTAATTTTGGATCCAGTGTGCCACTTTGTCTTGGATCTCATGGGCTCTTACTTCCTTGGCCAGTGTGCCATGAGGGACCTTATCAAAAGCTATGCTAAAGGCTGTAGACCTCATCAAATGCCTTACACTCATCAACACACCTGGTCACCTCAAAAAATTCGATCAAATTCATCAAACATGACCTTCCCTTAACAAAAAGGAAAGGATAGAAAGTGGAAAGGTAAAAGAAAGATGGGTGTTCGGGGAAGAGGAGGAGCAGGTGCAAATTCACAGGAAGATCTTTTTCTCAGGATAAAAGCACTCCCTCAGTACTGCCCATCTGACAGTGCAGCACTCCCTCAGTACTGACCCTCTGACAGTGCAGCACTCCCTCAGTACTGCCCATCTGACAGTGCAGCACTCCCTCAGTACTGCCCATCTGACAGTGCAGCACTCCCTCAGTACTGCCCATCTGACAGTGCAGCACTCCCTCAGTACTGCCCATCTGACAGTGCAGCACTCCCTCAGTACTGACCCTCTGACAGTGCAGCACTCCCTCAGTACTGACCCTCTGACAGTGCAGCACTCCCTCAGTACTGACCCTCTCACATTGCAGCACTCCCTCATTACTGACCCTCTGATGGTGCAGCACTCCCTCAGTACTGACCCTCTGACAGTGCAGCACTCCCTCAGTACTGACCCTCTGACAGTTCAGCACTCCCTCAGTACTGACCCTCTCACATTGCAGCACTCCCTCATTACTGACCCTCTGATGGTGCAGCACTCCCTCAGTACTGACCCTCTGACAGTGCAGCACTCCCTCAGTACTGCCCCTCTGACAGTGCAGCACTCCCTCAGTACTGACCCTCTGACAGTGCAACACTCCCTCAGTACTGACCCTCTGACAGTGCAGCACTCCCTCAGTACTGACCCTCTGACAGTGCAACACTCCCTCAGTACTGACCCTCTGACAGTGCGGCACTCCCTCAGTACTGACCCTCTGACAGTGCAACACTCCCTCAGTACTGACCCTCTGACAGTGCAGCACTCCCTCAGTACTGACCCTCTGACAGTGCAGCACTCCCTCAGTACTGACCCTCTGACAGTGCAGCACTCCCTCAGTACTGACCCTCTGACAGTGCAGCACTCCCTCAGTACTGACCCTCTGACAGTGCAACAGTCCCTCAGTACTGACCCTCTGACAGTGCAGCATTCCCTCAGTACTGACCCTCTGACAGTGCAGCACTCCCTCAGTACTGACCCTCTGACAGTGCAGCACTCCCTCAGTACTGACCCTCTGACAGTGCAGCACTCCCTCAGTACTGACCCTCTGACAGTGCAGCACTCCCTCAGTACTGACCCTCTGACAGTGCAACAGTCCCTCAGTACTGACCCTCCGACAGTGCAGCACTCCTTCAGTATTGCACTGGGATTGTCAGCCTAGATGATTGAGCTCAAGATTTGGTGTGGGACTTGAACTCACAACCTTCTGACTCTGAGTTAAGAGTATTACCCACTGAACCACAGCCACAGTCTGAGCTGAGTTATGAATTACTGTTTGTAAGGAGGCTGTTAATCCTGTGACCCAGGATTATCTCATAAATCCTGGAGTCCCATAAATCCAGAAAGGTTAATTGTAAACACAGCTGGACTGACTTAGCTCTAAAACCCAGCTATTTTTAGCTTGATCATGTTGTGTTGAGTGTGCAGACCCAGCCTGGGTGAGACACTGCATGTCTCAGTGCTGATGTGCCTCCTCACTACTTCGCTTAGCGTGTATCAGGAGAGAACGTGATTGAAATAAAGAAATATAAAGGAATAGAGGGCCAGAAAGAAATGGACAGAATCGGAGAGAGATAACTTGAGAGACAGCGAGTGATGGAAAGACTGAGAAACAGACAAACAGAAATAGAGAGACAGAACAAGAGAGAGGCAGAGAGATAGAGAGAGAGAATGTGAAACATAGAGAAAAGGAAAGTAAAGTGGAGCAGACAGAGAGATGAGCAGGGAAAGCTTAGAGAGAAACAGAGAGAGAGAGAGAATAAAAGACAGAGTGAAAGAGACAGAGAGAGGGAGAAAGCCAGAGGCTGATGGATATGCATATGTAAGGAAAGAGACACTGACAAAGAGGGAGAAACAAGAGAAATAAAAAGACAGATCAGGATAGGGAGAGACAGAGAAAGAACGAGTGAAAAAATATAGATTGGGAAACAGAAACAAAAAGAATGAGGCAGAGAAATTCAGAAAGAGAGACCACAAGAGAGGGAAAGAGAGAGAGAGAGGATGAGAAACAAAGAGAGAATCTGTGCAACATCCATTTATAGGAAAAGGTTGTTAAACAGTTGCACAGAAGCTGAAACCTCTTGATGCTGGTGAACTATGTATAAGGGGACTGGGGGGGTGGAGAGAAGGTGGTGGAAGCAGGTATGATAGTGATGTTTAAGAGGCAGCTTGACAAGTACATGAATAGGATGGGAATAGAGAGATATGGACCCGGGAAGTGCAAAATATTTTAGTTGACGGGCAATATGATCGGCGCAGGCTTGGAGGGCTGAAGGGCCTGTTCCTGTGCTGTACTTTTCTTTGCTCTTTGTTCTCGGAGAGGGAGGGTTGGAGTGGTCACATGGCCATAGGCTTTGAAAAGATCAGGCCTGGAAATCTCTGTTTGAAGTGGGGTTTTTCTCGTTTTGCTTTTGAAAAGAGAAGGACCAACTGCTTGAGAAGGACGACAGCAGCCTTTATGAAGTCCAAAGCCAGTCCACAGCTGGGACTAAATGTAAGCTGCTCCTAAATTGCTATATGTGCTGGCATTGAGTACCTTTGAGTGTTCCTCAAGTTCCTCCAGTGTTCCTGCCTGAACAGCAGTGCTAGAGTCATCGGTTATTTTGGGGATCAGAGCTGAGAGGCAAATCATACAACCCGGGCACCATTTCAAGGACTTCACCATCTTCCTCTTCACTTTGGACCACTGACTTTTAACCTTTGGCAGAATTCTTCTATTATCATTTTAGTGCGTGTGTGTCTATGTGTCTGTGCATGTGTGTATGTGTGTGTGTGCGTGTGTGTGTGTGTGTGTGTGCATGTGCGTATTTGTGTCTGTGTCTGTGTGTGTGCATGCTTGTGCGTGTGTGTGCGTGTATCTGTGTATGTGTGCGTCTGTGCATGTGTGTGTGTGTGTGTCTGTGCATGTGCACGTGTGTGTGTGTGTGCTTGCGTGTGTGTTTGTCTGTGTGTGTATGCGTGTCTGTGTGTGTGTGTGTGTGCATGAGTGTCTGTGCGTCTGTGTGCGTATGCGTGTCTGTGTGTGTCTGTGTGTGCATGAGTGTCTTTGTGTCTGTGTGCGTATGAGTGTCTGTGTGTGTGTCTGTGTGTGTCGGTGTGTGCATGAGTGTCTGTGTGTCTGTGTGTGTATGCGTGTCTGTATGTGTGTGTCTGTGTGTGTCTGTGTGCGAATGCATGTCTGTGTGTGTGTGTGTGTGTCTGTGTATCTGTGTGCATATGTATGTCTGTGTGCGTATGCGTGTCTGTGTGTGTGTGTGTGTCTGCATGTGTGTATGCGTGTCTGCATGTGTGTGTGTGTGCATATGCATGCGTGTGTGTGTCTGTGTGCGTATGCATGTCTGTGTGTGTGTCTGTGTGCGTATGCGTGTCTATTTGTGTGTGTGTGTGTGTGTGTGTGCATATGTGTGTCTGTGTGCGTATGCGTGTCTGTGTGTGTGTCTGTCTGTGTGCATATGTGTGTCTGTGTGTGTGTGCCTGTGTGCGTATGCGTGTCTGTGTCTGTGTGCGTATGTGTGTCTGTGTGTGTATGATTGTCTGTGTGTATGTGTGTGTCTGTGTGTGTGTATCTGTCTATGTGCATATGCGTGTCTGTGTGTGTGTCTGTGTGCGTATGCGTGTCTGTGTCTGTGTGCATGTGCGTGTCTGTGTCTGTGTGTGGTATGATTGTCTGTGTGTGTGTATGTGTCTTTGTGCGTATCCGTGTCTGTGTGTGTGTGTGTGTGTGTGTGTGTGTATATGTGTATGTGTGTAACTTAGGTTATTTCGGAAGAGTATGTTAATAAATTTTGCTTT
This sequence comes from Carcharodon carcharias, assembly GCF_017639515.1. NCBI lineage: Eukaryota > Metazoa > Chordata > Chondrichthyes > Lamniformes > Lamnidae > Carcharodon > Carcharodon carcharias. The sequence continues at coordinate 191,332,187 of NC_054472.1, forward strand.
TCTATTTGACAAGTCTGGTTTTATAATAAACTAATAATCTTGTTGTTTATTGAAGAAACCTGGGGATTGAGTGGTCATTCTGAGACTCATAGGTAAAGCACATATCTGGGCAAATCCTGAAATATATGTTGTGACCCATGGAGTAGTGGAACCAGAGACAGGCAGTGTACTCTTCCCATCTCAGTTGTAACTAAATAGACACACAAAGACCAAAAGAGACAGAGAGAGAGTGACAGAGAGAAAGGCCAAGAGAAAGACATAAGATAGAGAGATAGAAAGGAGAGTGAGAGAGAGAGAGCAAGAGAAAAACAGAGAAAGAAACACAGAAAGACACAGAGAGAGAGATTTACAGGCAGAGAAAGAAAGTGAGTGTGAAAGAGACAGGGATAGAGAGACCGAGATAGAGAGACCATGAGACAGACAGAGAGAGAAGGGAGCTGATTTGAATTTGTCTGGATCTGTATTAATGAAGAGTTGATCTGGGAGGGAGGGTGAAAACCCAAGGCTGTAGAGCAGAGCCCAAAGCCACTGTGAGTCAACCGGATGGACTGACGATGGCCATCATTTCCGGCCTGCCCTCTGGATCCCCGGAGATTAGCAGTTCCACTCTGCTCGGGTAAGACACCCTGTGCCAGATGGTGAAAATCAAACTCTACCTCTGTAGAAATAACAGGGTGTGGGGAAAGAGCTTAGGAGAGTGGGACTAACTGGTTAAGAGCTGTACTATTCAGCGCTGAAAGGGTTAATGTGGGGGTGGGGGGGGCGCTGCAGAAACAGCACCGCCCACATGATGATGTAAGAGAGAGTCACATGACTGAGAGTCCAGCAGGAGAAAGCTCATAGCTTAGACTGAGTAACACCTGAAATCTTGTATATTTATATACAGTTATGTACAAACAAGGGATCAGTGATTTTTCTGACATATCTATGTTTCTGCAATCATTCCCTAGCCAGTCACAACCAACCAACACACAACACCGTGGCAGCCGTGAAGGACCCCGAAATCTCCAACTTTAGAAAAGGTTAGCAAGTCCGACACCAAAGAAGGCAACAAAACTGAAGACTTCAGCCAGAGAAGTGAAGGTCTCCGAAACGGGTTCCACAGAAGACGTGGAGACTGAGCAGCGGGGGGGAAATCTGACCGTTCAGCTCACTAAAGGCCACACCCAGAGCGGGTGACGGTAGCAGATCAGCAGCAGAATCAAACCCACCGGTGATCGAGGCAAGGCGAGCAAAGCCTGAGAGGGCTGGAATCGTTCAGGTTAATGGTGAGCAGGCAGCTGTGGGCAAGTTCCATTTATCGCGAGCAGGGCACAGGCCCACAGTCTGGCTCTGGGGTGACTGCTTGGCAGAAATCCCACCGCCCACCAACCCACCCCCCCCCCCCCCCCCAAAAAAAAATCAACGGCTCAAACACAATTCCTCAGTGAGAGGAAAGCGGTGAAACCTGGCTTAATAATAACGCCCAGCGATTAGTTCCAAATTTCTCTGCAAATCTAGGAACAATTACCAAATGGGTGAGTAACCACAGCGGGTACAAAATTAAGGAGGTTATGCTTCAGTTGTACAGGGCACTAGTGAGACTACATCTGGAGTGCTGTGTAAAGTATTGGTCACCTTATTTAAGGAAGGATGTAAATGTGTCGGAAGCAGTTTAGAGAAGGTTCACCGGACTGGATTGCTTTATGAGGAAAGGTCGGACAGGGTAGGCTTGTGTCCACTGGAGTTGAGAAGAGTAAGAGGTGACTTGATTGAAACATGTAAGATCCTCAGGGGTTTTGACAGGGTGGACTTGGAGAGGCTGTTTCCTTTCTTGGGAGAACTTAGAACTAGGGGGGTCACTATGTAAAAATAAGGGGTCGCCCATTTAAAACAGAGATGAGGCAAAAGTTTTTCACACAGAGGGTCCTGAGTCTTTGGAACTCTCTCCCTGAAAAGGTGGTGGAAACAGAATCTTTGAATATGTTTAAGGCAGAGGTGGATAAATTCTTGGTAAGCGAGGGGGTGATAGGTTATCTGGGGTAGGTGGGATGCAGATTTGAAGTTACTATCAGGTCAGCCAAGATCTTATTAAATGGTGGAGCAGGTTCAAGGGGCTGAATGGCCTACTCCTGCTCTTGGTTCGTATGTTTGTATCGTTGAAAGGCTGATCAGTGTGGAAAGACTCCATTACTGCAAGAAAAAATTCAGGCAAATCCTCTGAAAGCTTAAGCAGGTATGGATTCTAACTTTGCCAGAATAATTTGGGTATATGGAAGGGCCAGATCAAACACAGAATTGGACACCATGTAGGAAGAGATTTTTAAAATTCAGAATTGCATCTGGATTGAACAATAAATCGGTGGCTGAATAAGTCAATACATTATTGAACTCTATTGGAACAATTGCTGATGATGTGAATGCAATACAAGACATTAATAAAACATGAGATAAATTCGAAGAGGCCATTAAAGCCTTTGATAATTATTTTAGTTTATAGAGTAACAAGATCTTAGAATGCGCCAGGTTTAACAAAAGGGCCCAGAAACCTGGTAAACCAATTGATACCTTTATTAATGACCTGTATCAACTGGCTGAGTTTTCGAATATGGTGATCTTCAATCTGTGATGATATGAAACAATATTTTTGTGGTAATTGAAGACTCTATCTGATCTGAAGGTTCAGTTTTGGAGAAGGCAATACAGTTAGTCAGACAATCAGAGGTCCACCAGTAAAATAGAGCCACACTAAGAAGGGAGGCAAACCATTGTTCAGAAACCACCCCCCCCCCCCCCCCACCACACTCTCGGTACAGTTTATTAAACAACAGAGTGTCAAAGACACTCCAGGGAAAATGACACCTTATAGAACAAAAGCTCAATATACCAGTAAACCAGGTCAGCACTGTGGCACCAAAAAGCCCCAGAGACACAACCCATGTCCCTCACGTGCTGCAGGATTTTAAAAGGTTTGGAACGATGTGCAGAACTAAAGCCTCCAGATGCAGAGAGGGTCATGAGACGATTAATGAAATAAAAGAGTCTCAGCGAAACGAGGAACAACAATGTTTCCCGGGAGAGATCAAAGATCCAAGATCCACTTCCTGGAGTGCGGACATGTGTGTCAATGGACACATCACTCATTTCCGATTGGATAGAGGAACCAGTGTATCAGTCGTGTCCGATAACACACCGTGGCTGGTAAAACAGTGGCTGAGGAGAGGATCATTAGATGCTCCAGGAGGGATCAAAGTGCCCGTCACAGATATGTTACCAGCAACATTCCGATTTGGGAAACAATATGTGTGCTTTGCAATCAGGAATTTTCTCTCCTGAGTCGAAATGCCTGTGTTCACCTCAACCTCATCAAGACAGCAGAGAACACGAAGGGATAGACAGGTATCGGTGAAATAAAATCTGAGCCTCTAAAGCCATCAAGATGCTGTAATGACCTTGATTGGGGCCTCAGGACTGTATTTTTGACACTCCTCACTGAGCCCAACGATCTGGCCCTTTCTCAGGAGGATGGCCAAGAGACAGAGAGTAAATTTGTTCCTAATGACGTGGTAACCAATTGGAGCAATAAGTGCCAGAGCATGACCATGTGCATCGGCTGAGCAGGTGAAAGATGAAACTCAGGCGATCGAAGGCACTGGTACAGGGGTGACCCCGTGGTAAATGCATCCACCTACCCAATGTGATCGTCCAGGAAGCAAGTCCAGACCCAGGGGCAGAACTGGACCGAGGGGGGTCCAGCTCTTTCCACGTTGGATGGCACTGACTTCACTGCTACACCAGGGTTCCTGGAATTCAGGGCACAATCCCTCACACTTTTCGATCTTGCCGAGAGGCAGGAATCCACAATTACCCAAGAGACCACAGACCTACAGCTACAAGGAGTCATCACTCCAACCCCCAACCCCAACCCCCACCCCCCACCCCTCACCACACCCTCAATCCCTACCCCCTACTGCACCCCCAACCCCCACCCCCTACTGCACCCCCAACCCTCACCCCCCACCACAACACCCACCCCCCACCGCAACTCCCAACCCCCAACCCCACCCCCGACCCCTCACCACACCCCCAACCCCCACCCCCTACCGCACCCCCAACCCCCACCCACCTCTCAGCTGTCCTAAAGAAGTCCTAAAGAACACAGCTGCTAGACTGGGTCTGTGCCAGGTGATGGGGGAACCAACAAGAGGGAGAAACATACTTGACCTCATCCTCACCAATCTGCCTGCCGCAGATACATCTGTCCATGACAGTATCGGTAGGAGTGACCGACTGTGGAGTCATTGTGGAGACAAAGTCCCACCTTCACATTGAGGATACCCTCCATCGTGTTGTGTGGTACTACCACCGTGCTAAATGGGATTGATTTCAAACAGATCTAGTAACTCAAGACTGGGCATCCATGAGGTGCTGTGGGCCATCAGCAGCAGCAGAATTGTACTCAAACATAATCTGTAACCTCATGGCCCGGCATATCCCCCACTCTACCATTACCATCAGGGGACCAACCCTGGTTCAATGAAGAGTGCAGGAGGGCATGTCAGGAGCAGCACCAGGCATACCTAAAAATGAGGTGTCAACCTGGTGAAGCTACAACACAGGACTACTTGCATGTCAAACAGCATAAGCAGCAAGTGATAGACAGAGCTAAGTGAACCCACAACCAACAGATCAGATCTAAGCTCTGCAGTCCTGCCAGAAACTGAATTGAACCAGCCATATAAATACTGTGGCTACAAGAGCAGGTCAGAGGCTGGGAATCCCATGGCAAGTAATTCATCTCCTGACCTGCCAAAGCCTGTCCACCATCTATAAAGCACAAGTCAGGAGTGTGATGGGAACACTCCCCACTTACCTGGATGAGTGCAGCTCCCACAACACTCAAGAAGTTCAACACCGTCCAGGACAAAGCAGCCCACTTGATTGGCACCCCATCCACAAACATTCACTCCCTCCACCACCAACGCACAGTAGCAGCAGTGTGCACCATCTACAAGATGCACCGCAGAAACTCACCAAGGCTCCTTAGACAGCACCTTCCAAAATCATGACCAACACCAACCAGAAGGACAAGGGCAGCAATAGATGGGAACACCACCAATTGGAAATTCCCCTCCAAGTCACTCACCATCCTGACTTGGAAATATATCGGCCGTTCCTTCACTGTCACTGGGTCAAAATCCTGGAACTCCCTCCCTAACAGCACTGTGGGTGTACCTACACCACATGGACTGCAGCGGTTCAAGAAGGCAGCTCACCACCACCTTCTCAAGGGAAATTCGGAATGGGCAATAAATATTGGCCTAGACAGCTACGCCCACATCCCGTTAATGAATTTTAAAAATATCTAGCTGTATGGTTGTAGACAATTAAACACCTCACTGGAGGAGGAGGCTCCTCAAATATCCCATTCCTCAATGATGGGGGAGCCCAGCACATCAGTGCAAAAGATAAGGCTGAAGCATTTGCTACAATCTTCAGCCAGAAGTACCGAGTGGATGATTCACCTCGGTCTCCTCTGGAGGTCCCCAGCATCACAGATGCCAGTCTTCAGCCAATTCGATATGCTCCACATGATGTCAAGAAACAGCTGAAGGCACTGGATACTGCAAAGGCTATGGGCCCTGACAATTTTGCAGCAATAGTACTGAAGACTAGTGCTCCAGGACTTGCCTCACCCCTAGCCAAGCTGTTCCAGTACAGCTACAACACCGGCACCTACCCAGCTATGTGGAAAATTGCCCAGGTATGTCCTGTAACAAAAAGCAGGACAAATCCAACCCGGCCAATTACCGCCCCATCAGTCTACTCTCCAACATCAATAAAGTAATGGAAGGGGTCATCAACAGTGCTATCAAGCGGCACTTGCTTAGCAATAACCTGCTCATTGATGCCCAGTTTGGGTTCTGCCAGGGCCACTCAGCTCCTGATCTCATTACAGCCTTGGTTCAAACATGGACAAAAGAGCTGAACTCCTGAGGTGAGGTGAGAGTGACTGCCCTTGACATCAAGGCAGCATTTGACCGAGTGTGGCATCAAGGAGCCCCAGCAAACCTGAAGTCAATAGGAATCAGGGGGAAAACTCTCCGCTGGTTGGAGTCATACCTAGCACAAAGGAAGATGGTTGTGGTTGTTGGAGGTCAGTCATTTCAGCTCCAGGACATCACTGCAGGAGTTCCTCAGGTTAGTGTCCTCAGGCCAACCATCTTCAGCTGCTTCATCAATGACCTTCCTTCCATCAGAAGGTCAGAAGTGGGGATGTTCACTGATGATTGCACAATGTTGAACACCATTGGCGACTCCTCAGATACTGAAGCAGTCCATGTCCAAATGCAGCAAGACCTGGACAATATCCAGGCTTGGACTGACAAGTGGCAAGTTACATTCATCAGGCAATGACCATCTCCAATAAGTGTCATAAATGCTTTAATCACAGAAAATGGCTCATCTTAATGACTGAGAACATTCTGGAAAAATTTGTGTTTTTACAAGACACTGTCCCTTAAAGGGTTAATGCAAGGACTCTGGTTGCTGCTGTTCCTGGAAAAGAGCATTTTACAGGAAAAGGTAATTAAGCAGCTTTAAAGAAGCTTGAAACCTCTTGACCCTGGTGGACTCGGTTTACAAAGGCATCTTCGGGATGACAACCTGTAACTAGTGGAGTGCCAGAGGGATAAATTCTGGGGCCACAATTATTTACAATATATATTAATGACATGGATGAGGGAAGTGAATGTACTATTGTCAAGTTTGCAGATGACACAAAAATAGGTGGGAAGGCAAGTGGTGAGGGTGACACAAGGAGTCTACAGAGGGATATAGACAGGTTAAGTGAGTGGGCAAAAACTTGGCAGATGGAATATAATGTGGGAAAATGTGAGGTTATGCACTTTGGCAGGAAGAATAGAGGAGCTGAATATTATTTAAATGGAGAAAGACTGCAGAAAGCTGCAGCACAGAGGGATTTGGGAGTCCTCATGCATAAATCACAAAAAGCTAGAATACAAGTTCAACAGGTAATAGGGAAGGCAAATGGAATGTTGACCTTTATTTCAAAGGGAATGGAGTATAAAAATAGGGAAGTCTTGCTAAAACTATACAAGGCACTAGTTAGACCACACCTAGGATACTGTGAACAGTTTTGGACCCCTTATCTAAGGAGATATATACTGGCATTGGAGGCAGTCCAGAGAAGGTTCACCAGGTTGATCCCAGGTATGGAGGGATTTTCTTATGAGGAGAGGTTGAGTAGGTTGGGCCTGTTCTCATTGGAATTTAGAAGAATGAGAGGCAACTTTATTGAAACATGTAAGATTCTTGGGGCCTTGACACTGTAGATGCTGAGAGGCTGTTTCCCCTTGTGGGAGAGTCTAGGACCAGAGAACTTAATCTCAGAGTAAGGAGGCACCCATTTAAAACAGAGATGAGGAGGAATTGCTTCTCTCAGAGGGTAGTCAATCTGTGGAATTCTTTACTGCAGAGGGTTGTAGAGGCTGGGTTATTAGGTATACTCAAGGCTGAGACAGATTTTTAATCAGTGAGGGAAACAAGGGTTATGGGGAAAAGGCAGGAAAGTGGAGTTGAGGATTTGGATCAGCTCTGATCTCATTGAATGGTGGAGCAGACTCGATGGGCTGAATGGTCTACTCCTGCTCCTACATCTTCTTGTCTTGTGAGTTTCATGGTTGTTTGAAAAAAGCCATGTCTGGAAAACTGCGCTTTGGAGGGAAAAAGAAGAACAGCTGCTGGTGTAACAATCACAGCAGCTCCTGAAGCTCCTGATCCAGCCCCAAAACAGAGAGTGAACAGATCCTGATCCAGCCCCAAAACAGAGAGTGAATGGATCCTGATCCAGCCCCAAAACAGAGAGTGAATGGATCCTGATCCAGCCCCAAAACTGGGAGTGAATGGATCCTGATCCAGCCCCAAAACAGAGAGTGAACGGATCCTGATCCAGCCCCAAAGCAGAGAGTGAATGGATCCTGATCCAGCCCCAAAACAGAGAGTGAACGGATCCTGATCCAGCCCCAAAACAGAGAGTGAATGGATCCTGATCCAGCCCCAAAACAGAGAGTGAATGGATCCTGATCCAGCCCCAAAACTGGGAGTGAATGGATCCTGATCCAGCCCCAAAACAGAGAGTGAACGGATCCTGATCCAGCCCCAAAGCAGAGAGTGAACGGATCCTGATCCAGCCCCAAAGCAGAGAGTGAACGGATCCTGATCCAGCCCCAAAGCAGGGAGTGAATGGATCCTGATCCAGCCCCAAAGCAGAGAGTGAATGGATCCTGATCCAGCCCCAAAACAGAGAGTGAATGGATCCTGATCCAGCCCCAAAACAGAGAGTGAATGGAATTTGCTCCAGAGTCACTCTACTATCTGAAATCGACTATCTGCAAGTTTACCACCAAGTCCGCCTGAAAAGTGGTGCAAGGGTGATCGATTGTTCCGCAGCCCGGAGCTGAGAAACCAGCTGGATAACCTGGACAGGAAAACTCTTCACCAACTCGGGACTCAATCCAAGTGGAAAGGAATCACAGAGTGTGAGACAAACACATTCCTGCTGCTATTCATGGACAGAGCTCACTCAGTTAGCCCAACTCACCTCCCAGTCTCCCTGATCGTGGCATCTCAGACAAGGCTGCCGTTGCTGGATTTGGAGAATTAATGGTGATTTCCCCTGGGATTGAGAAGCTTCAGTTACTCTTGATGTTGGACTAACTCCAGCAGCTGTGACTACATGGTGAACACTCAGGTCTCTGAGTCAGAGGTTGTGGGTTCAAGTCTCAGTTTGAAGACTTGAGCACAAAATCCAGGCTGACACTCTAAGTGCAGTACTGAGGGAGAGCTGCACTGTCAGAGGGTCAGTACTGAGGGAGAGCTGCACTATCAGAGGGTCAGTACTGAGGGAATGCTGCAATGTTGGAGGGTCAGTACCGAGGGAGTGCTGCACTGTCGGAGGGTCAGTACCGAGGGAGTGCTGCACTGTCAGGGGGTCAGTACCGAGGGAGTGCTGCACTGTCGGAGGGTCAGTACCGAGGGAGTGCTGCAAGGTCGGAGGGTCAGTACTGAGGGAGTGCTGCACTGTCGGAGGGTCAGTACTGAGGAAGTGCATCACTGTCGGAGGGTCAGTACTGAGGGAGTGCTGCACTGTCGGGGTCAGTACTGAGGGAATGCTGCACTGTCGGAGGGTCAGTACAGAGGGAGTGCTGCACTGTCAGAGGGTCAGTACTGAGGGAGTGCTGCACTGTCAGAGGGGCAGTACTCATCAGGGAGTGACCCACTATCTGAGGTACCATCTTTTAGAAAAAACCGAGACCCATCTACCATTTCAGGTATGTTTGAAAGATGCTATGTCCCCTATTTGAAAGACGAGCAGGGGAGTGCTCCCGATGTCCTGGCCAATATTTATCCATCAATAAACAAAGCGAAAGCTGATTATCCAGGTTGTTATCACAATGCTGTTTGTGGGAGTTTGCTGTGCATGACTGGCTGTTATGGTTCCTACATTACAATGGAGACTACGTTTCAAAAAGTACTTCACTGGCTGTAAGTTCAATGCAGAGAAGTGTGAGGTGATGCATTTTTGTAGGAAGAACATGGGCAATATAAAATAAAGGGTGAAATTTTGAAGGGGAAGCAGGAGAAGAAAGACCTGGGTGTATATGTGTATAGATCATTGAAGGTGGCAGGACAGATAGAGAGAGCAGTTAATAAAGCAGATAGTATCCTGGGCTTTATTAATAGGGGCATAGAGTACAAGAGCAAGGAGGTTATGCTGAATTTATATAAGACACTCATTAGACCCCAGCTGGAATATTGTGTACAGTTCTGGGCGCCATATTATAGGAAGGATGTGAATGCATTGGAGACAGAGCAGAAGAGGTTTACAGAAATGGTTCCAGGGATGAGAAACTTCAGTTACAAAGATAGATTGGAGAGGCTGGGACTGTTCTCCTTGGAGAGGAGAAGGCTAAGAGGAGATTTGTTGGAGGTGCTCAAAATCATGAGAGGGCTGGATAGAGTAGACAAAGAGAAACTGTTCCTGCTCGACAAGGGATCAAGAACGAGAGGGAAGAGGTTTAAATTGATTTGCAAAAGAAGCAAATGTGATGTGAGAAGAAACTTTTTCACACAGCGAGTGTTTGGGGTCTGGAATGCACTGCCTGGAAGTGTGGTGGAGGCAGGTTCAATCGATGCGTTCAAGAGGGCATTAGAAGATTATTTGAAGAGAAACAATGTGCAAGGGGACAGGGAAAAGGCAGGAGAATGGCACTAAGTTATAATGCTCATTCGGAGAGCCGGTGCAGACAAGATGGGCTGAATGGCCTCCTTCTGCACCATAACAATTCTGTGATTCTGTAAAACATTTTGAGATGTCCTAAGGTTATGAAAGGCACTACAAGAATGCAAATCTCTCTTTCAGCTGAGCCTGTGTGTCTAGTTGTTTATTTCATCAACTGGAGTTCTTGGAAATTTATTTTGCGGGAAATTGCGGAAAAAGGAGACATGGTTTGTCAACGCTTTTCATCTTCCACTCATCAGAACAATTCACCGGCTCATTCCCCAAGGCAATGTTTTGATCAATCAGAGTCAAGCTGCCTCGTTTAAAGTTCAAACAATGCTTGGCAGTTAATTGTCAGTCACCATCAACTGGTGCATTCTTCAAGGCAATGCCTCTACTAATCAGAGTCTGCTTGCCAACCAGTGAGCACTCTCTTCACATACGTGCTTCCTTTTGCGAATTGTCCTGATGAGTGCAAGACGAAAGAAAACCTTCGACAAAAAATATCTCTTTTCTCAGCAATACTCAAGTTCCAAGAACTACCAAGCGACTATTTATAGGAAATCGTGGCTGGAGAGGTATCAATGTTGCAAAATTCCAGAATTTTAGCTAATGGCGTTGATCAGAAATGGCGACACATTAATTCTCTGGATTATTTATCAGGGAATGTGGCTTCAAATCAGTTCCAGGATTTAAATTCAGTTCAACAACCAAACATGCCGGTTTTTTTAAAGGGACTATCAAGCTGTCAGATTGTTGCTAAAATCGCAAAAGATTCAGTAAAGGGAGGAAGCTCAGGGTCTGGACCTACACGTGACTCCAGTCCCACACCAACGTGATTGAGTTTAACTGCCCTCTGTAGTGGTCTCTCAATTGTGTTAAACTGCTTCAAGAAGGCAGCTCACCACCACCTTCTCCAGGGCAATTAGGGACAGGCAACAAATGCTGGTCCAGCCAGTGATGCCCAAATCGTACATATGAACGTATGAATTAGGACCAGGGACAGAAGCCCTCGAGCCTGCTCTGCCATTCCATAAGGTCATGGCTGATCTAACTGTAACCTCCCCCCTAACCCCCAAAACCTTTCACCCCCTTGCTTATCAAGGATCTATCCAGCCCTGCCTTAAAAATATTGAAAGATTCTGTTTCCACTGCTTTTTGAACAAGAGTTTCAAAGTTCAGGACCTTTCTGAGAGAAAAGTTCTCCTCATCTCCATTTTAAACAGATTTTTAAACAGTAACCCCTTGTTCTAGATTCTCCCACAAGAGGTAACACCCTCTCCACATCCACCTTGCCAAGACCCCTCAGGATCGTATATGCTTCAATCAAGTCGCCTTTTACTCTTCCAAACTCCAGCGGATACAAGCCTAACCTGTCCAACCTGTCCTCAGAAGACAAACCACCCATTGCTGGTATTAGCATAGTAAACTTTCTCTGAACTGCTTCCAATACATTTACATCCTTCCTTAAATAAGAGACCAGTACTGTACACAGTGCTCCAGATACATGATTGAATTAAAAAAGAGCTATTTCTGGAAAACTGAGCAATGGGATTTCGGGTTCAGTAATTTAAGTGATTAAGAGCAAGGGATTGAAAAATGAAGATGGAATGCAGGGCATCATCACAGGAGCAGAGAATCTAACTGGGGGATTTACACACAATGACAGTTAGATGTCACTAGCAGGGCTTCCTTATGGGGGATTTCCTCACTGAAATGGATCATTGGGCAGAATTACATTTTGAACCAATGACGTGGCCAATACTCGAATGACGAAGAAGGCGTGTTTCAGCTTGTCCTGACCATTACTCTCTAATAATTGGTGTCTCCGCACATCACCCATCACTTAGTCAGGACTATATACAGTCCGCTGCCAAACTGGGTTGCAGAGTGGAGATAATTCATCCAGACCATGTTGATACACTTCAGTCCCCATTTATAGTCCTACATTTATCTTATACTTCCTGATAAATTATTACATCAATATTTATACTATTTAATCTTGTCACAATGGTATAGCACCACCACTTAGGGAAAGCTGTAATTACAACATAACAGATTTACATAGGCAGGTTCCATTATCACAGAATCACTGAATCACAGTGTAGAAGAGGCCCTTCGGCCCATCAAGTCTGCACCGACATGTGAGAAACACCTGACCTACCTACCTAATCCCATTTACCAGCACTTGGCCCATAGCCTTGAATGTTATGATGTGCCAAGTGCTCATCCAGGTACTTTTTAAAGGATGTGAGGCAACTCGCCTCCACCACCCTCCCAGGCAGTGCATTCCAGACCGTCACCACCCTCTGGGGAAAAAAGTTTGTCCTCACATCCCCCCTAAACCTCCTGACCCTCACCTTGAACTTATGCCCCCTTGTGACTGACCCTTCAACTAAGGGGAACAACTCCCTATCCACCCTGTCCATGCCCCTCATAATCTTGTACACCTTGATCAGGTCCCCCTCAGTCTTCTCTGCTCCAACGAAAACAGCCCAAGTCTATCCAACCTCTCTTCATAACTTAAATGTTTCATCCCAGGCAACATCCTGGTGAATCTCCTCTGCACCCCCTCCAGTGCAATCACATCCTTCCTATAATGTGGTGACCAGAACTGCACACAGTACTCCAGCTGTGGCCTCACCAAGGTTCTATACAACTCCAACATGACCTCTATACTTTTGTAATCTATGCCTCGATTGATAAAGACAAGTGTCCCATATGCCTTTTTCACCACCCCACTAACATGCCCCTCTGCCTTCAGAGATCTATGGACACACACGCCAAGGTCCCTTTGTTCCTCAGAACTTCCTAGTGTCATGCCGTTCATTGAATACTTCCTTGTCAAATTACTCCTTCCAAAGTGTATCACCTCACACTTTTCAGGGTTAAATTCCATCTGCCACTTATCTGCCCATTGACCATCCCGTCTATATCTTCCTGTAGCCCAAGACACTCAACCTCACTGTTAGCAGTCCACTTTAAATGTTAACAAAGGAATTTTAAAGGGCTTTAAAAAATATATTATAAATGCTATCAGGGAACAACTCAGAAAAACTCTTCTGTGAGCACAGGCTGCCAGAACTGGATCCTAAGTAGAAATTGATCAGTTTATTTGGCAGGTTGGAATCTGTTTCATCTCTCATCTCCCTGTGTCTGTGAATTAAATTTGGCAAAAATGCATGGAACTGAGTTTCTCTCAGGCAGAAGGATCACAGGCTGTGATTAAATGGATATGCTGGTCAGGAAGTGTCACATTGTAAAAGCTGGAACTTTATTAAGACTGGGAGTTATGCTGTGGTGCATCTTGCTCTAAGAGCACCAGCAAATCCCACTGCTCAACCTCAGGAAGGACCCAGTATCCTAACTCACAATGGGCCCCATTTACCCGCTACCTGTGCTTGCTGACCCTCACTGGCTCCTGATTTGGGAACTTCTTGATTTTAAAATTTTCATCCTTCTTTTCATAGAAACATAGAAACTAGGAGGAGTAGGCCATTCACCCCTTCGAGCCTGCTCCGCCATTCATTATGATCATGGCTGATCCTCTATATCCACGCCGTATTCCCGCTTTCTCTCCATACCCCTTGATGCCCCTAATATCCAAATATTTATCAATTTATTTCTTGAATCAGTGACCTGGCCTCCCCAGCCTTCTGTGATAGAGAATTCCACAGATTGACCACCCTCTGAGTGAAGAAACTTTTCCTTATTTCAGTCCTAAATGGCCAACCCCATATCCTGAGACTGTGGCCCCTGGTTCTACATTCCCAAACCAGGGGAAACATCCTCTTTGTACTCAGTCTGTCTAGCCCTGTTAGAATTTTATAAGTTTTAATAGGATCCCCTCTCATTCTTCTAAACTCTAGTGAATACAGACCCAGTCGAACGAATCTCTCCTCATCTGACAGTCCTGCCATCCCCGGTATCAGCCTGGTGAACCTTCGCTGCACTCCCTGTATGGCAACTATATCCATTCTTAGGTAAAGAGACCAAAACTACACATAATACTCCAGGTGTGGTCTCACCAAGGCCTTGTATAACTGCAGTAAGACATCACTACTTCTGAACTCAAATCCTCTTGCAATGAAGGCCAACAGACCATTTACCTTCCTAATTGTTTGCTGCACCTGGTGTACAAGGACATCCAGATCCCTTTCTACACCCACATTTCCCTATATATCACCATTTAAATACCACTCTGCCTTTATGTTTTTCACACCGAAGTGTATACCTTCACATTTATCCACATTATACTACAACTGTCGTGTGTTTGCCCACACACACAACTTACCAAAATCACCCTGAAGCCTCCTTGCATCCTCCTCACAACCCACAACCCCACCCACTTTTGTGTCGACAGCAAATTTGGAAAGATTGCATTTGGCTTCCTCATCCAAGTCATTTATATATATTGTGAATAGCTGGGGCCCCAAGCACTAATCCCTGCGTAACATCACTAGTCACCGCCTGCCACCTGGAAAAAGATCCATTTATTCCCACTCCGTTTTCAGTCTGTAAACCAATTCTCAATCCATGCCAGTATATTACCCCCGATCCCATGTGCTTTCATTTTGCCCACTAGCCTCTTATGTGGGACCTTATCAACAGCCTTCTTGAAATCCAAATACACCACATCCACTGGTTCTCCCTCATCTATTCTACTAGTTACACCCTCAAAAAAACTCCAGTAGATTAGTTAAGCATGATTTCCCTTTCATAAACCCCTGCTAACTTTGTCTAATCCTGTTAATGTTTTCCAAGTGTTCTGTTACCACACCTTTTATAATAGACTCTAGCATTTTCCCCTCTACTGATGTTAGGCCAACTGGTCTGTAATTCCTTGCTTATTCCTCCCTCCTTTCTTAAACTGTGTTGTTACATTTGCCACCCTCCAATCTGTAGGAACTGCTCCAGAGTCTATAGAATTTTGGAAGATGACCACCAATGCATCCAATAATTCCAGGGCCACTTCCTTTAGTGCTCTGGGGTGTAGATTATCAGGCCCTGGGGAATTTTCAGCCTTTAACCCCATTAATTTCTCTAGCACCATTTTTATACTAATACTGATTTTCTTCAATTCCTCCCTCTCACTGGACCCTTGGTTCCCTAACATTTCTGGGAAATTATTCATGTCCTTTTTTGTGAAGACAGAACCAAAATATGTGTTCAATTCTTCTGCCATTTCTTCGTTCCCCATTATAATTTTCCCCATTTCTGACTGTAAGTCCTTGTTTGTTTTTGGACCAGAGAGGAATGAATAATTGCTATAACTCATGCATGGAGCTGATGGCCTAGTGATATTGTTGCTGGACGAATAATCCAGAGATCCAGGGAAATGTTCTGGGGACCTGGATTTGAATCCTGCCATGGCAGATGGTAGAATTTGAATTCAATAAAAATCTGCAATTAAAAGTCTAATGATGACCATGAAACCATTGCTGACTGTTGTAAAAACCCATCTGCTTCACTAATGTCCCTTAGGGAAGGAAATCTGCTGGTCTGGCCTGCGTGTGACTCCAGACACACAGTGATGTGGTTGACTCTTAAATGCCCCTTCAACTAGGGATGGGTAATGCTGGCCTGGCCATTAATGCTCACATCTCATGAACTAATAATAATAAAAAAGTTCCTTAAATATTAGCCATTGCCTAAGGTTCCCCAAACCATCTCTGCCAGCTCATACCCTTCATAGTTCCCTTTATTTAGATTCAAGACCCTAGTTTCAGATTCAACTTCTTCAGTCCCCATCCTAATGAACAATTCTATCATTTTATGGTCGCTTTTCCCCAAGGAACAAAAAATGCTGGAAAAACTCAGCAGGTTTCGAGTCTGTATGACTCTTCAGAGCTCTGAAGAAGAGTCTTACGGACTCGAAACGTTAACTCTGTCTCTCTCTCCACAGATGCTGTCAGACCTGCTGAGTTTTTCCAGCTATTTTTGTTTTTGTTTCAGATTTCCAGCATCCGCAGTATTTTGCTTTTATATTAAGATTGTTAATTAATCCTTTCTTATTGCACAATACCCAGTCTAGGATAGCCTGCTCTCTAGTTGGTTCCTTAATGTATTGGTCTAAAAATCCATCACAGACATACTCCAGGAAATCCTCCTCCACAATAGTATTGCCAGTTTGCTTTGCCCAATCTATATGTAGATTAAAGTCACCCATGATTACAGTTGTACCCCTATTGCATGCGTATCAAATTTCCTGTTTAATGCTTTCCCTTATATCTCTATCACTGTTTGGGGGTCCATGGACAACCCCCACCAATGTTTTCTGCCCCTTGGTGTTTCTTATATCTACCCAAACTGATTCCACATCATGATTTTCTGAGCCAATATCCTTCCTCGCTATTGCATTGATTTCTACCTTTACTAACAATGCTACCCCACCTCCTTTCCCTATTTGTCTATCCTTCATAAATATTGAATACCCCTGGATGTTCAGTTCCCTTGGTCACCCTGCAGTCATGTCTCCGTAATTGCAACTATATCATAACCGTTTATATCTATTTGCACTGTTAATTTATCTAACTTGTTGCGAATGCTCCATGCATTAAGGTACAATGCCTTTAGACTTGTCTTTTTAACCTTGTTAGTCATCTTAGCTTTATTTTGCACTATGACCCCATTTGATTTTCGCTCTTGTTTTTTCTGCCTTCTACTTCTGCTCCTTACTTTTCTGTCTTTTGTTTCTATCCAAGTTTCCCCCTCCTCTGTCTCCCTGCTCAGGTTCTCATTCCCCGCCATTCTAGTTTAAACCCTCTCCAACCGCACTAGCAAACACTCCCCCAAGGAGATGGGCCTTGGTCCTGGCCAGATGAAACCTGTCCTGTTTGTAATCATCCCACCTTCCCCAGAACCCGTCCCAATGTCCCAGGAATCTGATTCCCTCCCCTCTACACCATTTCTTCAGCCACGTATTCATCTGATATAACCTGTTATTTCTACTCTCGCTAGCACATGGCACTGTTAGTAATCCTGAGATTACTACCTTTGAGGTCCTACTTTTTAATTTACATCCTAGCTCCCTATATTCAGCTGGTAGGATCTCATCCCTTTTTTTACCTATGTTGTTGGTACCAATATGGACCATGACCACTGACCGTTTACCCTCCAGGACACTCTTGACCCTGGCACCAGGGAGGCAACATACCTGGAGTCTCTTTTGCAGCCACAGAAATGCCTGTCTGTTCCCCTTACTAGTGAATCCCCCATCACTATAGCCCTGCCACTCTTCTTACTCCCCTCTTGTGCAGCAGAGCCACCCGTGGTGCCATGGACTTGGCTCCTGCTGCTTTCCCCTGAGAAGTCATCTCCTCCCAACAGTATCCAACACTGTATATCTGTTAGAGAGGGGGACGGCCACAGGGGACCCCTGCACTACCTGCCTTCCTCTACGCTGCCTGGTGGCGACCCATCCATTTCTGCATGTTCAGTCTTTACCTGCAGTGTGACCACCTCACTGAATGTGCTGTCCATGACAATCTCAGCACCGTGGATGCTCCATGGTGAATCCACCCGCAGCTCCAGCTCCGAAATGTTGTTGGCCGGTAGCTGTAGCCGGACACACTTCCTGCACACATGGTTGCCAAGGACACTGGAAGTGCCCATGACTTCCCACATAGTGCAGGAGGAGCATATCACAGGTGCAAACTCTGCTGCCATGATTCCCTTTAGATTAAGCTTGTTAGTTACTCCCTTTAAAGAATACTAACTACACTAGGGGCCTTATTCTACTCCAAACACTCCCACTACAGACCAAAGTCCTCACCTTATTGTGTTTAAGCTAGTGGACTACAGCGGTTTAATTAGTAGAAAACGTAGAAGTAGAAGTACTCACCTGACCTTACTTACCAATCAGCTGCCTCCCCAGCATCGCAATACTTTTTGAATCATGACATCCTCACACTGGTATCAACCCCGAGTCTCCCTGGAACTCTCACTCTGTCCTCGCACCACTTTCAGCCCTGAGTCCTGCTCCTGCTCTTTTTAAATCTCCGCTCTGACTCTCAGCTCCTGCTCTTTTTAAATCTTACCAAGGCCGTCGCTCCTCTTGCACTGCCTCCTGGTCCCGCTCTGTGGGGCTACCAGCTCCTTCAAATCCCTCCATGGTCTCCTTGCTCCTCCCTATCCCTGTAATCTCCTCCAGCCCTCCAAGATTTCTACTCTCCTTCAATTCCATGCTGCAGTTCATGAAGTGAGCACAAGCTGAATTCAATCATCCCAACCAGTGAACGTTCAAACCAAAGAAAACTCAATAGTGACTTTCCTTTCGCATGATGACCTTCCCCAGTGCTAGGGGCATCAAGGCAGATTGATATTAGTCCTTGCTCAAAGTGGAGTGGCCCAGAAACTATACATGGTGGGCTAACTCTTCTGCTGGTGAATTACATTTTCCAGATATAAACTCAAGCTCAAGAATTTTGAAGGTTGACTCTCAATGGCCCAGAATCCATTGTGTTCTCATCAAAAGTGTGAGCAGATTGGCCATTGAGGCAAAGAATGAGAGATGAATGAGCCAGAAGTCAACAGCATTCTCCACTACATACTGATAACACTTTAGGGACATCCTCAAAACTCAAGGGAGTCCCTGGCTTCTGATGAATTGAAGTGGAAAAGGTTCATTCTGGGAGGCACTGAACACATCAAGAGACTTCACTGGGAGCTCGCAAAGTCAAAGCATCCGAGAAAGTGCCAAACTTCCAAACACTTCATCTGCCCGACCCTTCAAGACCACCTATCCCACATGTGGCAGAGTCTGCATGTTGCGCACTGGACTTACCAAGCCATCCCAGAACCCATCAAACCAGAGGGAAAGCAAGTCATCTTCAATTCTGTGGGACTGACTAAGATAGAGAGAATCTGCTAATGAAGTTTACAGCCTCAAGTCACCATTCACACAGGAGAGACTGAGAGAGGCCACTCACCCCACACCATCCCCCACCCTGCTACCCCCTCCCCCCCTCCAGTATAGGGTCATCAGGCAGGAGGCTGACCAACTCTCAGACAGGGGCCAAACATCCTGCTTGGTGAGAGCTCCAGAGAACAGAGAGATAGAGAGAGAGAGGGAGAGAGACATGGTGAGGATCTGCTGGGCACAGGGACACAGAGATTCTATATTGGGTTTTGTTGGTATCATTTCTACAGAGGAATTGAACTGAAAAGTAGACAAATTATAGCCAATGGGAGGTGAGATGGTGGAGTATTGGTAACATCACTGCCCTTGTGATCCAGAGGCCCAGGTTAATGCACTGGGGACATTGGTTCAAATCCCACCACAACAAATGGTGGAATTTAAATTCAATTAATAAACCTGGAATTGAAGCTAGTCTTAGTAACAGTGACCGTGAAACTGTCATCGATCATCATAAAAACCCATCTGGTTCACTAATGCCCTTCAGGGAAGGAAATCAGCCATCCTTATCTGGTCTGGCCTACATGTGACTTTAGTGGTTTGCACTTACTGCCCTCTGAAATGGCCCAGCAAGCCTCTCAGTTCAAGGGCATTTAGGGATGGGCAACTAATGCTGGCCTTGCCCCTGACACCCACATCCCATGAAAGAATAAAGAAAGGAATCATATTGAACCTTGGTTAGACCACACTGGGAGTGCACAACTCCAGTCTCCAGATTATCAAAAGGACATTGATTACAAGGATGATCCTGGAACAAGGGTGTTATAATTATCGAGATTGAACAGGGACACTTTCCTAAAAAGAAAGAGGAGACTGAGTGAGGGGCTTTTAAAGTTAGGAATGGATAGTTGTGGAGAAAATGTTTCCAAATGTGCAGGGAGACCAGGACTCAAGGACATCAATATCAGCCAGTCACTGATAAATCCACTGGGAGATTCAGGAGAAACTCCTTTACCCAGAGGGTAGGGAGAATGTGGAACTTGCTCCCACAGGGAGAGGATGAGGTGAGTGGTATCGATGTATTTGAGGGGAAACTGGATAAACACATGAGGGAGAAAGGATTAGAAGGATATGTTGTTAGGGTGAGATCAGGAGGAGAATGGACCAGGTGGGCAGAATGGCCTGTTTCTGTATTATAAATGCTTAATATAGATAACAGGAAACACAATAGAAAAGGTACAGATAAGGAGCCACATACCGAGCCAATCGCCATCGCCAGGTTGAAAGAACAAGTTGTATTTGGGTAAAAATATCACAAACTCTTACCTCAGAAACTAATATCGGGACAGCTCGGACTGGGGAAGGGGAGAGGTAAAGAGTGGGGGAAGGAGGGAGTGGGGAAGAGTGGAGGAGGAGGAGAGTGGGGGAGGGTGGAGAGTGGGGGAAGGGGGATAGCGGGTGAGGGGGAGAGTGGGGGAGGGGAGAGTAGGGTCAGGTGGGGGAGGGTGGGTGTGGGAGAATAGGGGATACAGTGGGGAAGGGGGAGTTTGGGGGGAGGGGGGAGAGTTGTAGGGGAAGAGGGATGTGGTGGGGGATGGGAAAAAGTGGGGGAGAAGAGTGAAGAGGGGGAGAGTAGGGGAGAGAGAGGAGGAGGGGGTTTGTGGTGGAGGGGAGAGTGTGGGAGGGGGGAGAGTGGGGGAGGGGGAGAGTGGGGGAGGGGGGATTGTGGTGGAGTGGAGAGTGTGGGAGGGGGGAGAGTGGAGGAGCGGGGGAGAGTGGGGGAGGGGGGAGAGTGGAGGAGGGGGAGAGTGGGGGAGGGGGGATTGTGGTGGAGTGGAGAGTGTGGGAGGGGGGAGAGTGTGGGAGGGGGAGAGTGTGGGAGGGGGGAGAGTGTGGGAGGGGGGAGAGTGTGGGAGGGGGGAGAGTGTGGGAGGGGGAGAGTGTGGGAGGGGGGAGAGTGTGGGAGGGGGGAGAGTGTGGGAGGGGGGAGAGTGTGGGAGGGGGGAGAGTGGGGGGGGAGAGTGTGGGAGGGGGGGAGAGTGCGGGAGGGGGAGAGTGTGGGAGGGGGGAGAGTGTGGGAGGGGGTAGAGTGTGGGAGGGGGGGGGAGTGTGGGAGGAGGAGAGTGTGGGAGGGGGGAGAGTGTGGGAGGGGGGGAGAGTGTGGGAGGGGGGGAGAGTGTGGGAGGGGGAGAGTGTGGGAGGGGGGAGAGTGGAGGAGGGGGGAGAGTGGGGGAGGGGGGAGAGTGGAGGAGGGGGAGAGTGGGGGAGGGTGGAGAGTGTGGGAGGGGGGAGAGTGGAGGAGGGGGAGAGTGTGGGAGGGGGGAGAGTGGGGGAGGGGGGAGAGTGGGGGAGGGGGGAGAGTGGAGGAGGGGGAGAGTGGGGGAGGGGGGAGAGTGGAGGAGGGGGAGAGTGTGGGAGGGGGGAGAGTGGGGGAGGGGGGAGAGTGGAGGAGGGGGAGAGTGTGGGAGGGGGGAGAGTGGGGGAGGGGGTAGAGTGTGGGAGGGGGGACAGTGGGGGAGGGGGGAGAGTGGGGGAGGGGGATGAGGTTGAGTGAGGGGTGGGGAGGGGAGAGGCTTGGCTGAGTCTGGCTCTCAGGGCCGAGTGCATTGAGCCTGACGGGAATTTATGACAATCAAACAGTTTCCTGTTCACTTGGCTAATCCCAGATTTTTATTCCCAGGTTTTTTCTAAATTAAGTTCAAATTCACGTTCCAGACCCTGTGGGTTTGGAACTCACATTCGATAGAGGGACAGTGAGGAAGGGGAGAGTTGGGAGGAGGAGTGGGAGAGGGGGAAGGGGGGCGGAGTGAGGGAGAGGGGGTGTAGGGGTGGGGTAGAGTGGGGCAGAGGGGGTAGAGTGGGGCAGAGGGGGTAGAGTGGGGGAAAGGGGATAGGGTGGGGGAGAGGGGGTAGAGTGGGGCAGAGGGGGTAGAGTGGGGCAGAGGGGGTAGAGTGGGGCAGAGGGGGTAGAGTGGGGCAGAGGGGGTAGAGTGGGGGAAAGGGGATAGGGTGGGGCAGAGGGGGTAGAGTGGGGGAGAGGGGGTAGAGTGGGGCAGAGGGGGTAGAGTGGGGCAGAGGGGGTAGAGTGGGGCAGAGGGGGTAGAGTGGGGGAAAGGGGATAGGGTGGGGCAGAGGGGGTAGAGTGGGGGAGAGGGGGTAGAGTGGGGCAGAGGGGGTAGAGTGGGGCAGAGGGGGTAGAGTGGGGCAGAGGGGGTAGAGTGGGGGAGAGGGGGTAGAGTGGGGCAGAGGGGGTAGAGTGGGGCAGAGGGGGTAGAGTGGGGCAGAGGGGGTAGAGTGGGGCAGAGGGGGTAGAGTGGGGGAGAGGGCAGTGGAGACAGGGGGGAGAGGGCAGTGGAGACAGGGGGGAGAGTGGAGTGGAGATGGGGGGAGGGGGGGGGGGTAGTGTGGGGGAGAGGGGTTGGAGACGCGGGGGGAGACGGGGTAGACAGTGGACGAGAGGGGGTGGAGTGGGGAAGATGGAATAGGTTAGGCGAGAGGTGGGGTGAAGAGGGGGATGGAGGGGGGCAGAGTGGGTGAGACGGGGGTAGAGTGGGTGTCGGGGGGAGGGTGGAGGGCCCGGTAACACTCCCATGCCTTGGGGCTGATGCACTTTTGATGGAGGAGCCACAGAAAATCTCAGGGAACAATAATTCCTCTATTGCCGAGAGAGTCCATTGAGTTTTCCATCTAAGATATGGTCAAGGAATGGGGCATTTCAATAGGAGTTTCCCTTGGGAATTTAGGGAGATTGGCATAATCTGTAGAAAAGACAGAGATGTAGAAAGAGAGAGACAGACAGACAGACAGAAAGGTGGGAAGGTTTAAGTGAATTACGCAGACGAGTAGAAGATAAGAACACACGAAATAGGAGCTGTAGACCATTCAGCCCATCAAGTCTGTCCCACCATTCAATCCGATCCAGGCTGATCTTTAGCTTCAACCCCATTTTCCTGCTCACACCCTGTATCCCTTCACTCTCAGAAAGACCAAAAGCCTGTCTGTCCCAGCCTTAAATATATTCAACGATGGAGCACCCACAACCCTCTGGGTGAGAGAATTCCAAAGATTCATAAACCCCTGAGTGAAGAAATTTCTCCTCATCTCCGTTCTAAATGATCTGCCCCTTATCCTGAGGCTGTGGCCCCGAGTTCTAGATTCTCCAGACAGGGGAAACAACCTCTCAGTGTCACCCATGTAAAACAGCTTCACACTCTGTCAGGGATCATGATAAACCACAGGGCTCAATGCTAGAGCCACTAATTCTCATCATTTACAGAATTGTTTCGGAGCGAGCAATCAGAAAGACAGTTTCTGAATCTGTGGAAGAATCCAAACTGGGAGGTGTAGTTAACACAGGGACAGACTGTGATCAGATACAGGAAGACGTTAATAAATTTGCAGAAAAGGCATGTGTTAGCCCCTGTACTGTCTGTGTGTGTGTCTTAGTATCAGCTCCTGTACAGTCTGTGTGTGTGTCTCAGTGTCAGCTCCTGCATCGTCCGTGTGTGTGTGTGTCTCAGTGTCAGCTCCTGTATGTTCCATGTGTGTGTGTCTCAGTGTCAGCTCCTGTACAGTCTGTGTGTGTGTCTCAGTGTCAACTTCTGTACGGTCTGTGTATATGTCTCAGTGTCAGCTCCTGTACGGTCTGTGTATGTGTCTCAGTGTCAGCTCCTGTACAGTCCGTGTGTGTGTCTCAGTGTCAGCTCCTGCATCGTCCGTGTGTGTGTGTGTCTCAGTGTCAGCTCCTGTATGTTCCATGTGTGTGTGTCTCAGTGTCAGCTCCTGTACAGTCTGTGTGTGTGTCTCAGTGTCAACTTCTGTACGGTCTGTGTATATGTCTCAGTGTCAGCTCCTGTACGGTCTGTGTATGTGTCTCAGTGTCAGCTCCTGTACAGTCCGTGTGTGTGTCTCAGTGTCAGCTCCTGTACGGTCCGTGTGTGTGTCTCAGTGTCAGCTCCTGTACATTCTGTGTGTGTGTCTCAGTGTCAGCTCCTGTACGGTCCGTGTGTGTGTGTCTCATTGTCAGCTCCTGTACAGTCCGTGTGTGTGTCTCAGTTTCAGCTCCTGTACAGTCCGTGTGTGTCTCAGTGTCAGCACCTGTACGGTCTGTGTGTGTGTCTCAGTTTCAGCTCCTGTATGGTCTGTGTTTCTGTCTCAGTGTCAGCTTCTGTACAGTCCGTGTGTGTGTCTCAGTGTCAGCTGATTTGAAGCACCATTTTAAACATTCACTCCCTCCACCACCAATGCACAGTAGCAGCAGTGTGTACCATCTACAAGATGCGCTGCAGGAATTTACCAAGACTCCTTTGATTGAACTTTCCAATCCGTGAACTCTAGCAGAGAGCTGTGGATTGGAACTCCTGCCAAAGGTTGATTATCTTGTATGTATCGTAGGCTATGACTCTTTTGAGAGTAACAGGAGGGGAGTGTTTGGATTATTTTGTTGTTCTATTGTAATCGTGTTTTTGAAAATTTGTTCACGGAATGTGGGCATCACTGGCTGGGCCAGCATTTACTGCCCATCCCCAGTTGCCCTTGAGAAGGAGGTGGTGAGCTGCCTTCTTGAACTGCTGCAGTCCATGTGGTGTAGGTACACCCACAGTGCTGTTAGGGAGGGAGTTCCAGGATTTTGACCCAGTGACAGTGAAGGAACGCTGATATATTTCCAAGTCAGGATGGTGAGTGACTTGGAGGGGAACTTCCAGGTGATGGTGTTCCCATCTATCTGCTGCCCTTGACCTTCTAGATAGAAATGGTTGTGAGTGGAGGGAGTGAATGTTTCCGGATGTGGTGACAATCAAGCTTTGTCCTGGATTCTGTTGAGCTTCTTGAGTGTTGTGGGAGCTGCACTCATCCAGGCAAGTGGGGAGTATTCCATCACACTCCTGACTCGTGCCTTGTGGCTGGTGGACTGGTCTTGTGGTGTCAGGAGGTGAGTTTCTCTCTGCAGAATGGAGCACAATTCACCACTGAGTTCTTCCTGCTATTGGATGTATTGTATGGGTTTGTATGGAAAATGGATTTGTATATGCCACAAGCTCCCCAAAATACCCCCAGTGGAACCGAGAAGCTGAATGAACAGTAATGCAGTAGAAAAGCCCTACTGAAGACGGAAGAGAGCTTTGAGTTCACCCTGCTCTGTTATTGCTCCACACCATTACTTAATGGGTTTCCCCACGGCAATTCCTGATGGACCATGGACTAAAGACCCAACCTCTCCTCCTACTCCACACCTCATCACCAAATGTCACAGTGGAGGTCCATGCTCGAACTTGGAAGAGGGAAGAAGCCTAGTCACTGAGTACAGCTGGCATGCTTAACCAGAGGCACAGGGCTCAAGACCTGCTGACCCTTGGAAGGGGAGAGAGGGTGTGGATCAGAGACCAGGCCCGTTGGTAAGTAAGAAGCTGCAGCAACCGAGATCATATCTGGTCAAGAGACAGTCGGCCACCATTCGAAGTTACAGATTGGCCTAATCTCAATGGACAGAAAACAGTTAACAGCACGGGCAGAACACCCTGAACCTCAAAGGAATGTCACAGCGACGGAACCAGAAAAGAGTGAAAACAGGAGTGACAACCCCCTCGAACTGACCCCAGAGTAACAGGATTTCCATCTGTCTCAGGAGGGGCGCCGCACCTGTTCAGGAGAACTCCCGAAACCACCAAAGAGACTTTCCCTTTAAGAGAAGAGGCCATGGTGGGAAGTGTAGGAGGATGTGTGTATAATTAAATGGGGATAAAGACTCGGGGGAGGGTGAGATGTAAAGGGTTAACTGTAATGATAGCTGCTGAGCGTGTACATGAGGAGCTATGTCAAAGTGATGTCGCTGATTGAAAGGAGATGAATGTGAAGTGTCTCAAGGAGCAGCTCCAGCTATGTCCCAGTCTTATTTAACCTTTGTAAAGAGTCAGTGTCCAAATCAATGTTTTTGAACAAAACACATTGCCTCCAGCAAGACCCTTCTAGAATAAGCAGCCAATGTATCTCAGGATAAACTCACAGCAACAGAATAATAACTTCTTGTGTGGAAAAACATACTCCTCATCTCCCCCTCTGGTCCTTTTCCTGATTCTCTTCAATCTGTGCCCCTCTGGTTACCGACCCTCCTGCCATTGGAAACAGTCTCTCTCTCTCTTGTGATTTGTGATTTTGAACACCTCGGTTAAACCTCCTCCTTTCACTTTCCCTGGTACAAGAAGAACAGTCCCAGCTTCCCCAGTCTCTCCACATAGCTGAAGTTCCTCACCCCAGAGCCATTCCGGTAAATCTCCTTGACACCCTGTCCGAGGCTTTGATATTGTTCCTATGGTGTGGAGCCCGGAATTGAACCCCCCCTGCTCCAGTTGAGGCCTAACCAATGGGCTATCGCGGTTTACTGGGACACATTGAAGAAGGGTACCCCAGCCAGAGGCAGAGGCAGAGCTGACACGAGGTTTTTGAGGAGAGAACAGGAGCCTTTAAACAATCTCGAGGCTGGATTCTGAAGTAACCTTTGCATCACTTATGAGAGCTGCCTTGGGTTATGAAGCTCTCTAACCAGGTAATCAGTTAGTGATGAAACTCGCACACCTCGCAGTTTGAAATCCGTTTAACCGCGAGGGAAAGTGATGAGTCAGGGATGTGCTTCATCCCAGAGTCATTATTGATCCATCCCCGAGGAGACATGGACTCGTGACAAAACCTCTGGCCCAGTTTGATTAACTTTTATTTGAGTCTCTCCAGTCAAGGTTTGCAAAATACACAAACCTAAGAACTGGGAGCAGGAATAGGCCATTCGGCCCATCAAGCCTGCTCTGCCATCCAAGACCATCACAACTGATTTTCTAGCTCAACTCCCACTTGCTGCAATATTATCAGGTCCTGAATTACTTTAGTGTTCAAACACCTATCGATTTGTGTCTTGAACATATTCAACAGCTGAGTCTCCATGGCCTCTGGCTCATCGCCTTTTAAGCGAAGAGATTTCTCCTCATCTCAGTCCTAAATTATCCTGAAACTATGTTTTAGATTCCTTGACCAATCTCTCAGCAGCAGCATCTCATTCTTCCAAACTCCAGGGAACGTGGCTGTGGAGAAAGAGGGATTCGGTTAAAACACTTTCCCCTTTCACCTGGTGGCCACTTGCCATTGGGTTAAACTGGGCACCAATTTGGGGTATGAACTTTGCCCAACCCAGGGGCATTAAAACCACCAAACTGCACCAATCCCACACATCCCACACTGCACGGGGTAAGGTCCAATGCCAACGGGAGTTGGGACAAAGTTCCATTGAGTTTACAGCAGAGAAACAGGCCATTCAGCCCATTTTGTCCATGCTGGCTTTAGTGCTCTGCATGAGCCTCCTCTCACTCCTCTTCATCTCACCCTCTCACCCTATCCCTCTAATCCTTTGTCCCTCGTGTGTTTATCCAGTTTCCCCTTAAATGTATCTATACTATTCGCCTCAGCCACTCCCTGTGGTAGGGAGTTTCACATTCTCCCCAGCCTCTGGGTAAAGAGGTTTCTCCTGAATTCCCCATTGGATTTATTAGTGACAGGCCTGATATTGATGACCCCTAGTTTTGGACTCCCCCCCCTCCCCCCCACCCACAAGTGGAAACTTCTCTGCTTTCATAATTTTAAAGGCTTCTAGCAGGTCATCACCTTCCCTTTTCCAAAGAAACAAGCTCATCCAATCTTCCTACATTTACACAAAGATCAGACTGCAGCTTTACGAATTAGGAGCAGGAGGAGGCCATTCAGCCCCTCGAGCCTGCTCCGTCACTCAATAAAATCATGGCTGATCTGATTGTAACCTCGACTCCATATTCCCCCTATCCCCAATAACATTTGACTCCCTTGTTAGTCAAGAATCTATCTACATCAGCCTTAAAAATATTCATTAACCCTGCCTCCACCACTCTCCGGAGAAGAGAGTGCCAAAGACTCACAACTCTCTGAGAGAACAAACTCTTCTCACCTCCGTCTTAAACAGGAGACCCCTTATTTTTAAACTATGTTCCCTAGTTCAAGTCTCTCCAACAAGGGGAAACATTCTTTCAGCATCCACCCTGTCAAGTCCCCTCAGGATCTTACATGTTTCAATAAGACCACCTCACAATCTTCGAAACTCCAATGGATACAGGCCCAGCCTGTCCACCCTTTCCTCAGAAGATAAACCACCCCCCCCATCCCAGGTATCAGTCGAGTAAACCTTCTCTGAACTGCTTCTAACGTATTTATGTTCTTCCTTATATAAGGAGAGCAAAACTGTACATAATACTCCAGATGTAGTCTCATTAACACCCTGTAGCAAAGCATCCCTACCTTTATATTCTGTTCTCCTTGCAATAAACAACAACATTGGATTTGCCTTCTCTCTCTAT
Source organism: Carcharodon carcharias (assembly GCF_017639515.1). Lineage (NCBI taxonomy): Eukaryota > Metazoa > Chordata > Chondrichthyes > Lamniformes > Lamnidae > Carcharodon > Carcharodon carcharias. Next base: position 191,360,694 of record NC_054472.1, read on the forward strand.
TTAAACACGATGCTGCTTTCCCCTGCTTCATGCCAAAGTGAACACGTTCACATTTTCTCATGTTATCCTACACCTGCATGTTTTTTCCCACTCGCCTAACCTGTCTATATCCCTCTGCACACTCCTTATATCCTCTACACAACTTACTTTCCCACCCACTTTTGTGACATCAGCAAATTTAGCAACAATACATTCGGTCCCTTCATCCAAGTCATTGATATAAATTGTAAATAGTTAAGACCCCAGCACTGATCCCAGTGGCACTCCACTCGTCACATCTTGCCAACCCGAAAATGATCCATTTATGTCTGCTCCCTGTTTCCTGTTAGCTAACCAATCCTCTATCCATGTTACTATATTACCCCCTGCATCATGAGCTCTTACTTTGCTTAGTAACCTCTGTGGCAGCATCTTGTCAAACGCCTTCTAGAAATCTAAGTACAGCACATCCACAGATTCCCCTTTATCCATGTTGCATGTTACTTCTTCAAAGAACTGTAATAATCAAACATGATTTCCCTTTCATTGATTGCATTGGGATTTTCTAAGTGTCCCACTATAACCCCCTTATTAATAGATTCCAGCAATATCCCTATGACAGATGTCAAGCTAACTGACCCGCAGTTTCTTGCTTTCTGTCTCCCTCCTTTCTTGAATAGAGGAGTCACATTCACTATTTTTCAATCTGATGGGACCTTTCCAGAATCTAGGGAACTTTGGAAAATTAAAACCTGTGCGTCTACTATCTCAGCAGCTACTTCACCTCAGACTCGAGGATAAAGTCTATCAGGACCTGGGGGTTTGTCAGAGTTTAGCTCTAACAGTTTCCTCTGTCCCTTTTCCCTGGGGATTGTAATTGTTTTAAGCTCCTCCCTCCTTTTCACCTCCAGATTCACAATTATTTCTGGGTGTTATTTGTATCATCTGCAGTGAAGACAGATGCAAAATATCTGTTCAATACATCCACCTTTTCCTTATTTTCCATTATTAATTCCCACTCTCACTCTCTGGAGGACCAACACTCACTTCACTTACTCTTTCCCTTTTTAAATACCTGTAGAAACTCTTACTATCTGTTGTTATAGTTCTAACTAGCTTTCTCTTGTACTCTAATTTCTCCCTCTTTATTAGTCGTTTAGTCAATCTTTTCTGTCCATTATATTCTCTCCAAACTTCTGACTAGCTACTCATCTTTCTGGAATTATACAATTCTCCTTTCAATTTGATACTATCTTTAGCTTTCCCAGTTAGCCATGGATGGTGGAGCATCCTGTCTTTAGACTCTTCTTTCTCACTGGAATGTATTTTTCTGAATATTCTGAATATTTTTTCTGAATATTCTGAAATATCTCCTTAAATGCCTGCCACTACATCTCTACTGACCTATCCCTTAGCCTAATTTCCTGGTTCACGTTAGCCAGCTCTGTCTTCATAATTTCCCTTAAGTTTAAAACGCTAGTCTTAGACTCACTCCTCTCTCCCTCAAACTGAATGTAAAATTCAAGCATATTATGATCACTGCTGCCTAGGGGCACCTTCATTATGAAGTCAATAATTAACCCTGTCTCATTGCACATTACCAGATCCAGTATAGCCTGCTCCCTGGTTGGTGCTAAAACGTGCTGCTCTAAGAAACTGTCCTAAAAACACTCTATGAACTCATCATCCAGGCTACCTTTGCAAATCTGATTCATCCAATATCTATGTAGATTAAAATCACCCATGATTATCACCATATCTTTCTCACAAGCCCCATTATTTTTTCCTGTATACCCCATCCTACATTGTGGCTACTCTTTGGGGGCCTATAAACCACCTTCACAAGTGGATTCTGACTTTTATGCTTTCTCATCTCTACACAAACTGATTCTACATTTTTATCTCCAGAACTAAGGTCATCTCTCTCTATTGTACCAATATCACCCTTAATGAGCAGAGCTACCCCTCCACCTTTTCCTAATCTCCTGTCCTCCTTAAATGTCATGTATCCTTGAATATTCAGGTCCCAGCCTTTGTCATCCTGCAGCTGTGTCTCTGTGATGACCATCAGATCATACATATTTATTCCTATTGGTGCGGTCGATTTGTCCCTTTGGTTACAAATGCTATGTACAGTCAGATAGAGAGGGTGAGCGTGGTCAACAGGCCTGGGAGCAGCTGGAAAACGGGCTCCCGCCCGTGATATCACGCTGGCCCCACCCCCCACCAAGTGTGAACAGCGGCTCCCCGATGGTCGGGAAGGGGCGGGTGGGGGAGGGGGTCCTGTCCGATGGTGACCCGGCGGCTGGTTTAAAACTGGCCCAGTCAGGCCCCGGAAAGGCTGCCGGTGATGAAGAAGTCTTTAGTGTCGTCAACAGGAGATTAAGAATTATGGATTCAAATGCGGCTGCAGACCCCAGGGGGGAGGGTGGGTCAGAGGGGAGGGTGGGTCAGAGGGGAGGGTGGGTCAGGGGGGCACTCAGACCACCAAACCGACCCCACCACCCCACCCCCCGGTTTTCTGATAAGTGCCTCGCGACCCTCCTGGAGAAGGCAGCTGCCAGGAGGGACACTCTTGTCCCCTGGGTGAAAGGAGGAGGCCACTGCACCTCACCAAGAGGGCACAAGAGGAGGTGGCAGCCCTGGTCAGCAGCAGTCTGGCTGTCTCCCCGTGGAGCTCAGGGGTGTTAGAGTCTGAGTGCCGACTGTCACTGACGCTGGAGCTGGCCAAGGGGCTGAGTCCCGGCTGCTGGGACTGAGAGTCTTGTGGCTCGAGGGCCACTACTCGGATTTGCCCTGTGAGCTGTTCCTCAGCTGGGGTCGGCCAGGCTGCAATGGAACTGCAGGTAGAGAGTGGACTCATCAATGCTCCTCTGTCCTTTCCGGAGAAGACATCCCATAACAACACTGAGAGGTGGTGGACTGGTGGAGGCCCCGCTAACCTCTTCATCCTTCCCAGGTATGAGCAGGAAGCCTTGGAGCTGGAGAGGCTCCAGGCACCTCAGTCAACCAGCCGCAGAGAGGCCAGGGTGTCAGAGGAAGGTAAGAGTGTGGTGCGCAGAGGTGAGGGTTTTGGATTGTGCACAGACCCCACTGGCCAGGATGTGACTGCCAAGGTCACCAAGGCCAACAGGACAGCAGGGTCAGTGGGCTGTATCCAATGCCAGGGCCAGCGAGGGGGGGCACCTAGAAACAGCACCCACAAATGTAAGTTTAAGGCACCGTGAGCACAAGAGGGACTGGTCACAGGTGGTCTTCTGTTGTGCAATGTTTTGTCTATTTTATCTGGTCTGGGGTTGAAGACCAGAGAAAGTTCTGTTAATTTGTTTATGAGATAAATTTGCTTTTGTCATAATGGCCGGAGTATGCTTCACCTTTTTTATTTAATGTGGGTACGCCAGTGTGTAATGCTGGATGTGGGGGGCTGGGTACGTTATTACACAGTGAGCACTGAGTGGACTTTGGGTTCACACGACAGGGACATTTCAGACACCCAGGATGGAGGCAGCAGCCCTGGCCTGAGGGGGAAGCTGATCTTTGGCAGCCTGAGCTGAAGGAGTGTTGGATCAAGGTGTCCCTGGTGTCCCTGCCTCCCTGGAGGTTACCGAGCTCTGCCTCCACACCCTCAGTATTCCCCTCACTCTGTTCCTCTTCTGACTCACTACCAGATTCATCCTCTGTGGCCTGTGGAGCTGCTTCAAGATCCTCTTCCTACAGTGAGTCCCCCTCCTTGCCAGTGCCAGATTGTGGAGAGCGCAGCATGTGACCATTGTCAGTGACACCCACTCTGGGGGGTATTGTAGTGTTTCCCCCTTAAAGGTCCAGGCATCGGAAGCGAATTTTCAGAAGACCTATGATTCTCTCTATCACTGACTGTCGGAAAGAGTCGGAGGGATAGAAGTTGAGGGTCACTGTGACCCTCAGAGCCACTGACATGGGCTGTCCACCCACACAGTCAGAGCTGATCTCAGGCCCGATCCCCTGACAGATGGAGGTCACTGTCTCCCTGGAGAGGCAGAGCCTCCTTCAGCATTGCACCTCGGACATATTGAGGTAGATGCATCGCTGCCTGTGAACCCTGGCAGCAGGATAGTGGCATCTTCTGTGGCCCCTTCCACCTTGGACTAGCTGCTGACCTTGTATCCCTTGTGCCTGAGTCTCTCCCCCCACAGGTCCCTCTCCTGGAGGCTGCATTGGGACCCCCGGCCTCCTCTCCCTTCTGCCCCTCTCTTCCTCCTCAGAGGAGGTGCCTCCAGCGGAGACCACAAAAGCTCATAGACTCATAGACATTTACAGCATAGAAGGAGGCCATTCGGCCCATCATATCTGCACTGGCCAACAAAGATCTGACTACACTAATCCCATTATCCAACACTTGGCCCACAGCCCTGGAGACTATAGTAACACAAGTGAATATCTAAATACTTTGTAAATGTTACAAGAGTTTCTGACTCAACCACCCTTTCAGGCAGTGAGTTCCAGACTCCCACCACTCTCTGGGTGAAAAAAGGTCTCAACTCCCCTCTTAACCTTCTACCTTTTACCTTAAAATCTATGCCCCCTGGTTATTGACCCTTCTACTAAATGGAAAAAGTGCCTTCCTATCCAATCTATCTATGCCCCTCATAATCTTATCCACCTCTGTAAGGCCCCATCTCAACCTTCGCTGCTCCAAGGAAAACAACCCCAGCCTATCCAATCTTTCCTCATAGCTCAGACCCTCCATCCCAGGCAGCATCCTGATAAATCTCCTCTGCACCCTCTCCAGTGCAATCACATCCTTCCTATAATGTGGTGACCAGAACTGCACACAGTACTCCAGTTGTGGCCTAACCAGCATTTTATACAGTTCCAGCATAATCTCTCTGCTTGTGTATTCTACGCGTCGGCTAATAAAGGCAAGTATCCCATACGCCTTCTTAACCACCTTATCTACCTGTCCTGCTACCCTCAGGGATCTATGAATATGCACACCAAGGTCCCTCTGGTCTTCAGTACTTTCCTGAGTCCTACCATTCATAGTGTAATCCCTTGCCTTGTTAGCCCTCCTCAAGTGTATTACCTCACACTTTTCTGGGTTGAATTCCATTTGCCATTGCTCTGCCCACCTGACCAGTCCATTGACATCGTCCTGCAGTTTACAGTTATCCTCCTCACTATTTACCACCCTGGCAATTTTCGTGTCATCCACAAACTCCTTGATCATACCCCCTACATTTAAGCCCACATCATTTATGTACACCACAAACAGCAAGGGACCGAACACCGATCCCTGTGGAACCCCACTGGAAACAGGCTTCCAGTCACAAAAATACCCCTCTATCATCACCCTCTGCTTCCTGCCTTTCAGCCAATTTTATTTCCAACCTGTTACTTTCTTAACCAGTCTGCTATGAGGGACCTTATCAAAAGCTTTGCTAAAGTCCATGTAGACCACATCAAATGCCTTACACTCATCAGCACTCCTGGTTACCTCCTCAAAAAATTCGATCAAATTTGTCAAACGCGACCTTCCCTTAACAAATCCATGCGGACTATCCCTGATTAATCTGTGTCTCTCCCAGTGCAGATATATTCTGTCCCTCAGAAATCTTTCTGGTAACTTCCCCACACCCGAGGTTAGACTGACTGGCCTGTAATTTCCTGGCCTATCCCTTCCTCCCTTTTTTAATAATGGGACAACGTTAGCAGTCCTCCAATCCTCTGGCACCTCACCTATGGCCAGAGAGGATTTGAAAATTACTACCAGGGCCCCTGATATCTCTTCCCTTGCCTCCCTTAACAGCCTGGGATACACCTCATCCAGGCCTGTGGATTTATCCACTTTTATGGCCTCTAAACCCACTGGTACCTCCTCTCTCTCTATGTTAATTTCCTCTAATATTTCACAGTCCTCCACCCTGATGTCTATACCTGCAGCATCCTTTGCCATTGTGAACACTGACGCAAAGTATTTATTGAGGACTGTACCCACATCTTCTGGGACCACGATCCCCATTCCCAGGGTAAGGGAAGGCTGTCTGACACCTGAAAGGGTCCAGATGGTCTGAATCCTCCAGGGTCCTGGAAATGCTAACAATGAAGCCCCAGACAGAGGTGCCACATACCGACAAGTCACCAGCCACAAACTAACTACCAAACTCCTCCCCACTCACACCAGCGATGCTGCTGACCCTTCTTACCACCACTCCCCACCCCCCACGCCCCCCCACCCACCCACCCACCCCACCGTGGATGAGGTTTTTTGAAATTGTCGGCTGGCTACCTGCCCGTTTTACCCATGTGACATGCGTGAAATGGCGCGGGTAATGGAGACTCGCTGTCAGTTTGCTTCTTAATGGTCTAAAGCGGCCTTTTAATTAACGGCAGGCGCAGTCCCAGCGGTCGCATTCCCGCTGACTGGAATTTCCTGCCTGTGCGTCTGACATCGTCATCGCTATTTCACGCTCGAGCGTGGTCAGAGACGCTCCTGCACACCAAGCGAAAAATCCTGCCCAGAGTCTTTAATTCTGTCTTTTTACTTTTTTTTTTGTAGCCTCCAGCATTAGCAGCCGGCGCACTCTTAGCTTTGTAAACTCTGTCCCTCCCCATCAGACTCTGAGCATCATTTCCCTTATTTCTACCTTGCTCCCTTTCCTTGTCTTCTCCAGTTAACTTATCACATCTCCCCAAACTTGACCCCTGCCCCCAACCCCCTCGATTTAGTTTAAGGCCCTCTCTACCCCCCTAAGTGATGCGATTCGCCAGGACACTGGTCCCAACATGGTTCAGGTGAAGCCCTTCCCAGTGGCACAGCTCCCTCTGTCCCCAGTGCTGGTGCCAGTGACCCACGAATTGAAACCCATTTCTCCCACAGCGATCTTTCAGCCACGCATTTAACTCTGCGATCCAACTTACCCTCATGGCTCCATCAGTAACCCAGAGATTATTACCCCCGAGGTTGTGCTTTTCAGTTTAGCCCCTCGCTGCTCATACTTCCTCAGCAGAGCCTCTTTCCTAGCTCTGCCTATGTCGTTGGGACCCGTGAGGGATCCTTTCTCCTCTCACCAGCCCCGAGCAGATGCCCGGAACCCTGGCACCAAGGCAGGCAGCATCGCCTTCCGAACAAATGCTCTCAGCTGCAGAGAACTGTGTCTATACCCCTGACTATACCGTCCCCAACTACCACTGCATTTCCATTAACTCCCCCCACCCCCCGCAACGCTTGAATCTGAGCGGAAGCTCCTCAAGATGCAGATACTTGCTGCCCATGTGTTTGCCCTGGGTCACCCCATCATCCAGGATTCTCACATTCTGCAGCCGCAACACATCACTTGCCCTGCCATCTTTATTACGTGTGAACTAATTTAGCCTTAATTAATTTATAATTAACAAATGCTGCTACTCTCGATAACCTTTATTACTGCTAGTAAACCCTACTACAACTGATAAAACTTTGTAATTACTAATACATTATGAGCTGCGAAGAAAAACGAGCAAATGAGGCTCTGATAAAGTGTTCCAATGGTTGGTGTCAATTTAATCGGGTGTGCTTTCCACCAGGGTGTTCTGTTGGACTGTATATATTTGTGGGTTTGATGTGGGGGTGTGAAGTGATTCTCAATATTCACCATTCTATTGTTAATTGGACATCATGTTCAAACGTGGTTCACGGAGGAGCTAGCAGAAGTGTTGCATTTCACAGATTAAACAGATAAATCAGCGAGGTGGAAACAGATGCAGAACCCGATCGACAGCTGGGTGTTTGATGGGAGTAAAGATGGAGCTGAAGGTTTAGAAGGGAACCAAAATCTGAAGCAATTTGCCTTTGTGTATATAGCACTTTTGTTTATTCTTTCCCGAAATGAGGGCCAGCAATTGCTTCCCGTCCCTCATCACCCTTGAACTGAGCGGCTCCCTAGGCCATTTCAGGGGGGTGGTTAGGACTCAACCCCATTGCTGTGGGTCTGGAGTCACATGTAGGGCCAGACCAGATAAGGACAGCAGATTTCCTTCCCTGAAGGGGCATTAGTGACCCAGATGGGGTTTTTAGGACGGTCAATGATTGTTTCATGGTCACCGTCACTGAGACGAGCTTTCAATCCCAGATTTATTCATTGAGTTTAAATTCCACCAGCTGCCGGGTGGGATTTAAACCCATGTCCCCCGCGCACTAACCTGGGCCTCTGGGTTACTAGTCCAGTGACGGTACCGCTACACCACCGTGTCCCCTCAGCAAGTCACAAACAGGCTTACAGACAGTGAATTATTTTAGGTACTTTGTGGCTGTGTGGGCCAGGCTTTCACCTCCGAGCTTAAGAGTCGCTTGCTAATGCAGAACTTGAGTACTACTGAAAATAGAGACATGTTGCTGAAGCTTCCCATCTTGCACACATCAGAACAAATGCACGAATACCCAATTTCAAACAATCACGACAATTAAAATACGGGAGAAAAGTGTTTGGCAAGTCGACTCTGATTGTCCACGGCGTTACCATGGAGAAAGCAGTGAAGAACTACAGGCTCCACAAGCTCTTGGGTAAAACAAAAAAAGGCTCAAGGCTCGAACATGCTCCTTTTGTTTGCAGGGTACCGGGTCCTGTGTGTGAACGCCTGTCACTTCTGACAGGTGTAAATCAGCCTCGTTAACGGGCTCGGCTGATTATCTTAAAGTGGTTGTTAGTGTAGCTGTTAGCGCACTCAGGATTGTTCAGTGGGTGCTGCCCAATTGCAGGATTATATCTAACAGTGGGCATATGTTTTGTGTTTTGTGAGTGTGGGCTAGTTGAGGATGGTCAGTACTCTGCCTAATCCAAACACTTGAAGGAAAATGCTGCTTGATTCGATCAATCAATCACTGGACACACAGCCTACCTACTTGGCATCGTTTCACTTTGACATTTGCAAAGACCATACACCACCGACATATTGATAGCGACGCCTCGTCTATGTGTTTGTTCAACACCCACCTGATCCTCCACTCTCCAACCCCTACCCTCCCCACCCTCAACCTCCCCTCTCCCCACCCCCACCCTCCCCACCCTCAACCTCCCCACCTCCACTCTCCCCACCCCCACCCTCCCCACCCTCAACATCCCCACCTCCACTCTCCCCACCCCCACCCTCCCCACCCTCAACCTCCCCACCTCCACTCTCCCCACTCCCACCCTCCCCACCCTCAACATCCCCACCCCCACTCTCCCCACTCCCACCCTCCCCACCCTCAACCTCCCCACCCCCACTCTCCCCACCCCCACTCTCCCCACCCCCACTCTCCCCACCCTCAACCTCCCCACCCCCACCCTCCCCACCTCCACTCTCCAACCCCCACCCTCCCCACCTCCATTCTCCAACCCCCACCCTCCCCACCCTCAACCTCCCCACCCCCACCCTCCCCACCTCCACTCTCCAACCCCCACCCTCCCCACCTCCATTCTCCAACCCCCACCCTCCCCACCCTCAACCTCCCCACCAATCTCCTAACCCAACCCTCCCCACCTTGCCTCTCAACCTCCACTGTCTCCACCCACACCCTCCCGACCCCATCATACCCTCCCCACGCCCACTCTCCTGATCCCTGCTCTCCCACCCCCGCTCTCCCCACCCTGCACTCTCCCCATCCCTCCCTCCCCTCATCTTTCTCACTCCGATCTCCCCACCCCCACTCTCCACCACCCTCAATCTCCCCACCCCAATCTCGCCACTGCGTAATCTCCCCATCCGTCCCTGCCTCATCTTTCTCACTCCATTCTCCCCACCCCCGCCCTCCCCAGCCCCACTCCCTCCTCCCCACTCTCTCCCACCCTCAACCCTTCCACCCCCACTCTCCCCACCCCCAACCTCCCCACCCCCACCCTCCCCACCTCCACTCTCCACCCCCACTCTCCCCACCCCCAACCTCCCCACCCCC